>NW_020955242.1:251697-451697 GCF_003031625.1 Empidonax traillii | reverse complement strand
CTATATGTGTATTTGTATAAAATATATACAAATAAATATATATGCAAAAAAATTTAAAGTAGATGTGCATGTCTGTGTGCATGTGTATATGAAAATTATACAACACATGGATATATAGATTAAACGTGACACTCTGAACTACCCTGCAGTATGAGGATAATTTTACACCTACACAGACTGCCTGCAGAGCAACCAAAATGTTGTTCATCCTGAAAGAAAAAAAGGGGAAAGAAAATCCCAAATCTTGAAAATGAGGTGTACATATGATTACAATTTCTATATTCATGAGAGCTGCTGTGCTGCTGGGTTTCCAAGTCCTTTGAATACAAAAAGTAAAATAAAAAGGAAACAACCCCTGGTGCACTACAGCATTTTGCTTTTTTCAAGTACTAACAGTGCTCTTACATTAATAATAATAACGATAAGGGATATGAGAAGAGCTCAGTAAATTGGGAAGGCTAAATAGTGGCCAGGACACAGAACTGGAAACCAGGGACTACTTACTTCTAAATCTCCCTGACCCTGAAAACACTTAAACTTCAACTGCCTCATGTATTAAAAAAAAAAAAAAAAAATCCTAGGGCAATAATGCTTACCTATCTCATCAGACTGTTGCAAGGATTAATTAACATGACCAATGTGTTTTGAGCATCTCAAGTGTCAAGAGCATCAATTATGATTCCTCCCCAGCTTCTAGCAAGCTGTGACTCCCATGCTCAGGACATCATCCCTGCAGGCAAGGTGTCTTCTCCAGGGCAGCCCCTGGGAGCTGCTGCGCACGGAGCAGTGAGAGCCTTCAAAGAGGAGGGCACCAAAAAGAGGGGTGCAGCACCAAGAAGCCATGGCTAATGCAGCTGTGCTGCCAAGAGGATGTGCAGGAGCAAACTCTAACTTTCCTTGAAGGCTAAGTTACATTGTGTCACCATGTTAGCAGGCAAAATGTCTCTTTAAAAATACTAAAACCCATTCCACTAATTGGTAAGTGCACTGCATCTTCCTTTCTCTGCGTCGCCAGCAATAGGACAGTTGCCATGGTAACTGTTTATTTCTATTGAATTACAAAATAAACACAGTCAAAGAAAACCAATATTTTCTTTCCTAAGAACTTTCTGCCCAGAGTCCATTATCCCTTTATTTTACATGTTTACTTTCAACTTGTCCATAAGTAAGCATTATTTCCTCTTTGGGTTATTAGTGATACCAATACCCAGGCAATCAAACACATACTGTGTGCTACAACAAACCCCTAAAATGGCTAATTACTGTGTACTTTGGAAGCAGAATACACTTGTCATATTTCTGTGAGATGATGCACTGCATGGCTTGAGCAAAGCATTGGAAAGAGGGTGGTGGTAGGTCCCACCACCTTCAGGTGTGGGGTAAAAGCCCAGTCGTGGCCCACAGGAGGTCTAGACACTGCAGATGGATTTGGGATGCCCAACAGAACAAGCTGTCCATGTCCACTGGACATTATACTTTGGTCTCACTGCTGCTATAGCCTTCTGATAAGTCAACTTCTGATAAGTCATTTACTGCACTTCCAGGGTTAGGGGAAGGCTGCTTGCTCACCTCTGCAAACCACTGTGAGGCTACAGTGCAGAGGGTGCTGTCTCTGCTCAGTGTTGTCACTGCTACTGCTGAGGGCAATAAAAATTATTTAGGTTGAATTTCGTGCTCAGGTAAAAATGGAAATCCAGCCTAGGACAGGGTATGGACGTGATGCTTCCTAAGCCACCCAGGCAGCCCTATGTGCCAAGAGCTTCTGACAGCCTGGGAAGGGCTACAAAAGCAAGGCTGGCAGGTTGATACAGCAGAGGGAACAGTGACAAAAGAACAAACCACGAGAGTTTTCTATGACAATTTATCAACTTTTAAACATGGAACTGTACAGTTTGCCTATGGATTTTTCTCCTACCAAATGTACACTAGTACAGGAAATTCCTTATGATTTTTGCCAGCGTGCTGGTGCAGGCAGGAGTTAGGAGAGGCCCAAATGAGTGCTGTTCTGCCAACAAAAGCAAGAAAAGCCATTTACTTATATGTTATTATGCATATTCCCACTCGCAAGTCATAAAATTACTTACATGGTTGCCTGACTGTTTAGGATCTTCTCCTGCACCTTCATATGAGGTCTACAACTGAAAGTCTTCTCCATTGACAGCTGCAAGTACTCAGGCAGGAATATCCAATTCCCAAGGAGAGCTGGCTTAAAAATAGACTGAGGAAAGAAGGATAATGGGAAAGGTACAGTTTATTGTCCTATGAGTTACTAAGGCTGCGGCATAATTAAACCACTACTTTTCCACCTTGCCATTCCTCTTGTGTGGCCGAGCAAAGTAATTCTGTCTGTACTTGGAGACTGCATGCTTGCTGCATTAACTTTCTCTGAAGTTCTCATATGCAGAGTAGATAGGATTATATTATAAGCAAGGTGTCCATGTAAATGGCCACCTGCCACCCTTGAAACATTAAATTTTTGAACTGTTGGGTAAATAGAATCCTTTATTCCTTAACACAGAAGTTAGTTTCACCATGGCATTGACCGAGTCAAACAACAAATGAGATTTAAGTGTATCCAGTATTTTTAGGGAGAACATCTAAGTCAAACAGATTAAATGCCTTGGCACTGGTTCCAATGTAGGATTTTGTGTTCAGCAGCTGGCATTTCAAGTCTTAAAATTTTGAATGCATTAACCTGACTGTGAAAGGGGTTTAGAGTAACTATTTGGGACTTCCAGGCAGTCTTTCAGTGCAAAACTATGATTGTTATCTGCACTGGGCCTGAACTCTGTTAAAGTCTGACAGAGTTTGCTACTTTTGCACACACATTTAATTTTACAGTCAAGAAGTCTCATTCAGCAGAATGCACAAAGTGCATAACAGAAATAGCACAAATATTTGCTGGATTAGGCCTTGTCTTCATAAATGTGCAACCAATGTAAGCTGAGTTCTGGCAATAAATCTGTATATAAATTGACCCCTGTAACTCAGCTTGACTTCAATATCTTCTAATCCCTTTTCACAAAACAAATTGCATCAACCATGCCTGCATTTAGCCAACTACAGTTCTCATTGTTTTTGTTCCTCCTCATAAGTTCTTCTTACAGATTAAATGCTGATGCACTGAACTAACTGCTCTTGGCTGAGGTGGGCAGGTGTAATTTGATTAGTATAGATTCTGGAATTGGTAAGTACTGTATCAGTATCCTCCCTAGAAAATAGGTGACATGTCATGGGATATTAAGTATGGCCATTTAATGTAAAAACTCAGATAATACATGAGTTAAATGGACAAAATGAGAGAAAGCTTTTAAGCATTCTCCCAAGACAGATTGCAGAATAATATTACTGTACACGCAAGTAGTGCTGATTGACACAGTCAGAAGGCCATTATACCAGTACGGTATAAAATCATTATAGCAAAAAGCATTTCAGAGCTGCAGAGTGATAGCAGCAACATATAATGAATTATCAATAAAGAAGTGGTGATTCAGTTACATTACATGTGAATAGAAAGCTTCCTGTTATATAATTTAAACCTGCCAGCCTGACAAGTGACTTGAATACTCAATTCCTTCTCTAGGTGTATGAATCATTCCTTTAACTTTACTGGAGACTGCAATTTTGTAGGGCAGGCCAGAAATTGAGCGGTAAGCAGTGTTTTTAAAGAAAGGTTGGTTGAGCAGATTGCAACAAGGCAGCCTCTGCTGAGGCTCTGTTTGAATTCTCAAGGAAACAGTATCAGCCTTCGAGATGATGGTATTAAGTAAATATGTCTTCATTTTTATGGCAAACAAACATAAAGTACAGTCTTTCATTAAGTCAATGGCACCAATATTTAATGGTTTTCATTTTGTCTTACTGTAAAGTCCTTGAAGTTTGTATTGTCACACACTACTGCAAAGCCCTGACAAAAAAACCCTCAAACCAAACTAAAACAAAAAAATCAAAACAAACAATAAAAACCCAAACAAAAACTCCCCAAAACAACAGTAACAAAAAAAAAAATCTTCCTCAAACCCCAAAACAAAACAACAACAAAAACACCCCCCTGGTACCTATCAGTACCAGACCCCTGTATTTTGAAGGCTGCGCTCCTGAAGGGGACTTGTTTCAGACCTTGCTCCTACACAAAGCTCCTCTGAACCCCATTGCAGTGTGTTAGTTAAGTATTGCAACATGATCCCATGGGAGGATTAGGACCTTTGGGAAAATTACAGGTCCTTTTAAATGATTATTTAGTATCTGCAGTGTTAACATTATACCGAAGTCAAAGATAACCGCACTGGAAGCTTAAGAGTAATTAACTTTAAAGTTCAGGGAAACAAAAGGATTCAGTTTGAATGCCCTCAGTGCTAGAACCAAAGTTACAATCAACAAACAAGGAAGATTGAGGAGCTGAAAATGATCCAGCTGCAATAAATATGAGTATAATATTATCCACTCCATATTCTGAAAATAAATACATTCACAATACTGTCAAACACAGGAATTTAAAAGTTTTGAGTAGTTCTAACTTGTCTTCCAGTATTATTAAGCTCTTGCATGTCTAAGACATATTTTCGTATTGTTTTCTTTTTAATAAATGGAAATTGAGTCTTACCAAGTATGTGATTTCATAGATACAATATATTACATTACAATATTGGAATGTAATGCTATACAGATATCTATCTATATCTATAAACACAGACATTAATATATCCTAGTGTTATAAACACTCCAAGAAAATTGACAATATTGATAAAACTGTTCCAGTAAGCTTTTCTTCAAGTTGTTGTCTGAATAAATTGATTTTAAAAAGGCTTTCTACTCAGCATTTTGCCTAAATATGATGGGCTGCTATTTCAGAATTCCTAAGCATCTACCACCACCCATTTCAGACACTTCTGTTCACTGCCTCTCCTTTCTTTTCTCTGTTAAGGGTGGTACATTTACAAATGACAGAGGAAACATCTCTTCCCTCTTCCTAACCTGTTAGAACCCTGCAGCTGAAGACATTTCTTTTTACTGTGCTGAACGCTCTTGGGACTAAAGGCAGCTCAGAAATTTAATCACAGACCAAGTGCTAGTAGTTAGATTGAAGCTTGAAAAGGCCTTAAAGGAGGCGATGGGAACACGGATTACTGCCTCACAAGCACTAATTAGTAATGAAACTTCAAGAAAAGAATGGTGAACATTTATGTGAATTTTTGCTGCCTCCAAAGACCAGTGGAGTAAAGGAACTTCATTTTTCAAGTGGAGGTGTTTAAAAGCAAATCTTCCTTTGTACAGGGAAGATTCTGTTGATCACAGAGCTGACTTGTGCCATTTTAGGGCTCTGTTCTTACTCATTTTAAAGATAAAATAATTAATGGGACTATTTATACGGTTTTGGGGAAAGAAAGATTTATGAGTGCATGACATGGCAGTTCGAAGCAACCAAATACTTGTATTGGCTCTAAACCCATCTCCTGGGTAAATCACAGTAATCTTGGGCAAATCACTCAGCTTCCCTGCCTCAGTGTTCCTGACTCTCAGGCAGAGGTACAGCTAGTTCCTCACCATAAGAATGTTGTAAAAATTAATTAGCAAAGTGGCTATAAAGCACTGAGGATGAAAAACGTGCTAAAAGCTGAGCATTATAATTAGTGTTATTTAATGCATCTTTAAAAATCAAATTATATTTTTTTTCTTTTCCTTCAATAATGAAATTACACAATGGCTTTAAGAAATGACAAAGTAATTTGAAGTAAATGACTGCCCTGTAAAACTGAAACACACCCTAAAATGTGGTTATTATAGAATAACCACACACCCCGGTAGTTAGCGCTGCTGCAGCTATGTATAACCTTAACTTACTAGTGCATTATTAAGTGCAGGAGGATCAGCAATTATAAAAGGGAGAGCAAGTGCTGATGCCTGTTAAATACACGTTACCTCTTTGGTATCAGCAGATTTGGTGCATCCACTCCTGGCAATGAAAAGAGTGCTGGGCAAATTAGACTTGTGGCACAAAAGGATTAATTAGGGTACAGCTAATACAAGCAATGTTTAGACATGAATCAAGAAATTTAGGACACAGAGCTTATGGTGCACTGAATAATTGGCAACACTATAAAAGAAAGAAAAGACGTGAACTAATTTCACATTTACGAGAAGCAGAAAGTTCTACCGCAGCTTCTGCACGATGAATTGCACACTGAAGGTTTCTTTTGAAATACTTCTTATTACCACACAGAATGTTTGCCTGTGTTTCTGCTAGTCTTCCCTCCTTGTACTTAAATGCAAGTATTTCCAGGATAAAAGGAGTTATTTAAGGTTAAAAAAACAACAGGTACTTACTTCCTTAAACAGAGCAGACTGGGTAAAGCAAGAGAGGAGAAAAATATGGTAGTCTGGAAGTTGGGAGGCTGCTGTGGATGCAGGAACACCAGCTTAGATGTAGCTGATGGCTGCAGAAATGCATGCATACCACACAGCACGGAGCTGCACAAGGGGATCCAAGCCAGCTTGCTCAGCACCAGAATCTGGAAAGCACTGACAGCACAGTTCTCCTGGCCTACTCCTTGCTTGGTTAATTTATCCTGCTTTTTCTGAAAGAATAAAGGGTAGTATAGGTGTCTTCTACCCTGCAGTGGCATGTGGACACAGCCTTGCCTTTATTTATCTGAGTTCCCTATCTATAAGTGACTCAATCCCTTCTGTTCAGTGAAGTTGTTGGAAAAAGAATTGCCTTCTTCATCTATACTCTAAAACAATAAATACAGAAGTGCTAAGAGTTCAGAATTTCGCAACAGCAGCAGACTGAAGACAGCCAAAGGGACAGCCACCAGCATTTGCTCAGTGGTGACTCTTCAGCTCATCACAGAATCAATCACCAACCCACAAAATGCCTCCTCCTGTGAAATTGTGTCCGTCATATATTCTATTTTAAAATATTTATTATTTTGTTTAAAAGAATCTTGTGGAAAAAATGTTTCAAAACACTTCATGTGAAAATTTTCATTAAGTTTATCCAAGATTCAAATAAAATGCATTCTAAAATTATTTTATATATTTTATGTGTTTCTTCTATCCATCCCTTATGGAAGCTGGAGGCCAGCTAAAAAAAGTACCCCACATCAAAGAATTAAAAGAATAATATAAAGATGGGGAGAAAAGTAACCAATTTTAAGTAACCATTTTTTAACCAAATGCTTCCTCAATTCAATAGCATTGGTCATGTTCCCTATTTAGCAATCAAGTTCCTTGTTCTTTCGGGGAAAATGGAAGTCTTGCTTGCTGTCACACAGCCTGTAACATTGTTCCAGTCTCGTACAGCTCAGCAGATACAGCAGGGGAGGTATCCTGCATGCCCATCCAGCCCACCAGCCATCAGGGTCAGCCCTCCAAGGGCTGTGACAGATGCAGTTCATCTGAGCTACCCTTCCATGCAGGGCTCTCCAAATCACTGGATTTACACATTAAGTTTCTCATCCTTAGCTGTGATTTATTTTCAGGGAAATTAAACCTTGTATTCAAACACTGGTTTTCATTAAATCACTTTAAATTATATTTAAATAATTCTCAATCTCCTCGTTAATTAAACATCCTAAGGACCAATATCCATCTTTTATTCAGGAAGCTTCACTTTGGCAAGTTCCTAAGACCTGTAACACAGCAGGACTGAGAGTCCTCTGTTACTTTGATTCCTTTTTCTAATTTTGATTACAAACCCTGCTTTCCGGAGAAATGAAAAATCAGCTCCTACAAAGCCTCACACTTTAATCACCTCAGGTTAATGTGACACCCTAATGAGCAATCTCCTTTTCCATGTCATGATTTGCTCCACTCCACCTGCCAATTCAAGGCTCTTACAGGATCACCCATTGACCTTACACTCACATTACCTCCACCTCCTTTCCTCATTTTGAAAATAAAATTAATTTTGTTAGCAACAGAATCAAAATTTGCTGAAAACCCTTAGTGGATATAATGTATTTATTGTCCTTGGTGAATCTCACCCAGTTCAACCCATGTCTTCAAAGTTTCCATTTAATTAAGAGTAATATGCTTTTAAAGGCTCATTCAGTTAGTTCTGCTTTTGTTGCACTTGAATTGCAATAATCAATAAAACCCAAGAAGAATCACTAAGAGCTGCCAGAATCATGTTTCAGTAAAAAAAAAAATTATTCAAAAACATTGCCTAGGAATGACCAAAGCTATTCATGAAACTGATTCTGTTTAGCAAACAACTTTTTTTTTTGTCAGGTTCAGTTCTAGAGATCAGTTTCTTAGTTTAAAAAAATTGACCTGAAGTTGAAAAGATGAAAGTTTAGAAAAGAAAAATTAAATAAAATAATTCCCAACTATTCCATGATGAGCTGACATCTCACACGTAATTTCCATGCCTCTTCTGCTCTTTCACACAGATCGGTGTGAAAACTGGGTTTAGTGGTCAAGGGTGAATCCAACACAGCACGTTCCCACTTTCACAGAAATCCTTTGGTTTCTCCCCTGTTCGGCTTCCGCTAATCTGATGAAATCAGAATTGTAGCTCCATTTCCTGCCCTGTTTCTTCCTCGTTTCAGCTCCCTGCTGTTTGTTTCTAGGATATTCTCATCCCTGCTGAGTGTATATTTTACTCTCTTTAAGAAGAGCCCTGATCATGTTTCTTTTTCTCACACTATCTGGTACTGACGCTTGCTATGGGAATGGCCCAGCCGGCAGTGAGAGCCCAGTGCTTGGAGCATCTGGGCAGTTATCGGGAACTAATATAGTCACTTCAGCAGCTGTGTTAACAGTGGTCAACAATTGGTTGTTTTCACTCCTTCACACTTTCTTGGATCTTAAAAGAAGAATGGGATTGAAAAGAAGCATTTTGTGCCCAGAAGAGGGACTAAATTTAACAGTGGTGTAAACAAGGAGGAATCTCCTGAACTAAAAACAAACAAACAAACAAATTCTCTTAAA
The DNA here is from genome assembly GCF_003031625.1 of Empidonax traillii. Taxonomy (NCBI): domain Eukaryota; kingdom Metazoa; phylum Chordata; class Aves; order Passeriformes; family Tyrannidae; genus Empidonax; species Empidonax traillii. The sequence continues at coordinate 442,763 of NW_020955242.1, read as the reverse complement.
TATATCTTTGTTTACTGTATAGGCTAAATGGATTGTGTCAGAAGGGTGAGTTCCCTCTGATGGGGAGCCTCATATGAACATGCGACTATAAAAATAAGATTTATTTATTTTGCAATGATGTACAACTGACAGGGTAGTGTCTCATCCCACTGCCAGGCCAGGGATGGACCCACTGTCTTCTCCTGCCCCCTGTCAGCCAAGGTGTCACAACCTAGGGAGGCTTGTGCCTGGAATTTCTGCCCCAGGGCTTGCCCAGCTGCCACCACACACTTCTCCACTATAAGTGAAGTCTGCAACCAGCCTAACCATGGCTCGCAGTGGAGGCTTGAAAAGAAGAGCCTGCTGAGCTTCTGACTAAATTAATTTATTACTTGTTAGATTGCAAGAATGGACAAACTAATTTCCAAATCTGGGAGGGCAAACAAAACCAGAAGAGATCGGTGGGACAAGAATGAAAAATACAACAGGCTTCTCTGTAAAGGTGTGAACAACACTCCATACTGCCAAACAACTAGCCACAATGCACAGGCCCATGCTTCCCAGTGTAGTTGTTACTAGTTCCTACCTCAGTTTCATTAACTAATTCTCTGATCTCCACCCAAAAAAGAACTTTTTCCCCTTGTGTTCCAACAACACAAGAGAGGCGGTCTCTAATTCAGATGTTCTGCTAAGAATGCTGTCAAGGTGTCACAGGTGACCACCCAACCAAGAGGAAAGATGCTTTAGCTCAATATGTATTGCTCCTACCATTCTGAAGCAACATCCTCAAGGGGATAGAGGTTTTTCCTCTCATCCCCTTCTGCCACCTGGTTGGGCAGCTCACGCCTCTGTCTCTAAGCTTTATGGCCCAGGTGGGGCAATACTTAACTTCATGGTCACCAGCCCCTCTCCATCTCAAGCAATGTGAATCCAACACTCGTGAAGCCAGTAAGGTTACTACTTGCATGTAAGGTCCTCCTTTGCTAGGGAATGCCTAATATGCTACTTGTTCTGGAAAACTCCCTCAGGCAGCTACATGCCTGTGAAAAAGTCGAGTTGCCTCTGGGGCAATGTGCTTCCAGGGCCTGGATCTGTCTGCAAGTGTGCTTTGGAGGGGGAAGAAAGGCTTGTCACTGATCCCAGCTGGCAGCGCTGCAGCTGAGCTGCGAACGAGCTACAAATTAGTCCAACATTTAAATGCTCACTTCTAAAGATAAAAGCCAACTAAGCCTCACACAGTAGCTTTTCCTAAGGAATGGGAAGTGTCTCTAAGAATAACCATAGCTGCTGTGGAGCAGTCGGGGTTCATGAGAGCTGCCTGACATCACGCCAGGAAGCTTCATGCTGCAATGCGATACTTTCAGAAAAGACTTCACTGCCGTACTGGTTGCCATTACCAAACATCACGGCATCATCCTCACAGACAGAGCCCTTTACAACTCACATGTGTGGAGCCAGGCCTGTCTGCTTCCTTAAGATATTAAGATGCCACCTAAAGCTCCAGCTACACGAGCAATTTATGCTTTAACCTCGATTGAGCAACTTACCTTTGAAAAGTGGTACCGGGGCTCTCCCTATCCCAACACCAATGGGCAGCACTCAGGGCACTCAGGGTTTAGCAGAACAGGATAAAATGACCAGAAACATCCTATCAGGAAGAAACAAAATGAGAATGTAATCCACATAATCCCATTCTCAAGTGGCTGCGATTGCTAACTGCCTTTTTAAAATAAAATGCAAAACTAATCTTAAATAGAACCTATTGACATACTGAGTGACAGGAGGCTGAAGCTCATCACTGGAATAAACATAGAATGTAGACAACCCTCCTGTACAGATGTATGTCTTCTTCCTCATAGGTTTTCCCCATGTATTAAAGTATGTGATTAATGCTTTTGTGCTTTCAGCAAAAAAACCCAAATGAAACAAACTAAAAACACATAGAAATGCAAAACTGGGAGCAATGTTCAAAGTATATGGTTTATATGCCTGGAAAGTTTTGTTTTGACTTTCTCTTACTGAGACAAAAATTAAAACTTCTAAGAACATTTTATGAATTCTTGCCACACTGAATAACGTGTTCCAACTGAAGATGTACCTCTAAAATAGTCTTTTCAGTATAAACAAAATTATGTCATATTGACAGAGGGAAGAGCAAAGCTTGGCTGTTTAATTTGGAAGATTGCTAAAAGTGATACATTTAACTCTTCTTGTCTAACAATGAAATGTTTTTACAATTCACAATACCTAACACCCTTGTTCACATAAAACAAGTCGTCCTGAGTTCCTGTTGAACTAATCCACATCCTATTCTTTTTCTGTGTATATTGAAACATTAGGAAAGAAAAATAAATATGTGTAAAAATAAAATCCCAATTTCACCCAACTGCATGAAACGCATTTAACATTTTAAAGCATCTAGAGAAGCAGATTGGAAATCTACACAGAACACATAATACAAATGAACAGAGAACACATAGAATACAAACGCTTAGGGTATGTTCCAGATGTATCATGGACATCTCCAGACGACAGTTTTCTGTCCACTGTTATTTTCCTCTATTTGTGGTGCACAGGTTGCTCCTTCTACTGCTTTCCTTTTGCATCTTATTTTCCTTTTCCCTGTTTCTCCATTCCCTAGTTCTCTTCTGTTGTTTCTGGGTTTGTTGTTGTTTTTTCCCCTTAATTTTCTGTCTCTCAAACACCATTTCCCTGTTCCCTCTTGTACCCAAGGTCCCTTATTTTTCTCTCCCCATGGTTTACTTACACTGCAGTCTCTTGAAGGATGACAGGTATGGACAAAACCCAGTTCCTGATTGGGGCTTCCATGCACAACACACCCTCTCGCCCACATATTTATAATTCATTACATTACAAAATGTGTTGATCTTTTGAAATGGGAACACTGTTGATAAGAAAAACCATTCTTACGGATAGACCTTTCCAAAACATGAGATAAGCTATGAGAGCTCTCCATGTTACCACCTCATGGGCTGATCAGATGTGCACCTTGTGGAAATGGGGATACAGAAGCAGAAGAACTATGATGGAAAGCCAAGCTGAATACTTATCATTATGCATATCTGCAAGAGCAGTTACCTCCTTCTTCAGGAAGATCTAAAATGAAAGAAAAGAGACCAGCAAACATTTGAAAACACTGAAAGCATATAGTAAAAAATTATAATTTAAAAACATTAACTGTCTAGCCTGACCATCTTCATAAAATCAATATGCATTAAATTTTCACAATGTCATCCCTTAAACCAATTCAAACCAACCCAATCCAGAATACTAGAAACAAGTTGTTAAAAATGTAGTTGATTACTAATTAATGTTCTCATTCTTTACCAAGCGTGAGTTCCACTAAACATGTCCATAGCCAGTAACAAGTATGAGAACACCAGAAGTTTAAGTTTAGTAGACTTCCTCACCATTGTACTCCATGTCTTTCTAGCCATGCCCAGAAGGATCTGTTTGAAGGAGGAAGAGTAGTTTAGTTCTTAAAGCTTATTCAATCATTTCCCTTTCCACTGCCATTATAAACGTCAGCTTTTTCCTGAGCCTGCGAACATCAACAGGAAGCCCATAGTGCTCACACAGTACAAAGGGCTGCAGGATAATACTGTATCTTCACTGGATACATGATAGAACCACAGTCTGAGTTAAAACAGACTAAGCAACTAACTTTGGGATGATGAAAAACTGGGGTGTTTACCAGTAAAACTTTTATTAAGTAGAGATAATGAATATTTTGGTTAAAAACAGACTGATCCTTTTTTCAGAAGGCTATAGCAGTAGGAACCTTTGCAGCTGTTTTATTCTTTGGCCATTTCTTTCTTGAGGGAAGTATGTTGACTCCATGTTGGGCAAACAACACGTTTACCAAGGGCTTGGCATGGCTTTTCTGATACTAACACCTGCTGGGATATTAACAACTTGAAGATAACTGGTACTCTGAGAAACTAAGTGCATAAGTAGAAGATTCAGCTGAAGAAACACCACAAATGTAAAGATCTGCCATTTGAAAAGGTGCCAGAAGCAAATCACCACTTATAGTACAAAGAACTAAAGTGAATACTTGAGCACCACTAAGAATCTGCACAAGGTTTGTGTCACATTTTCATTCAAAAAGGCAATCAAGATGATTAGGGAGTGTAGGGAGGGCTCATTAATGGCCACAGCAGACATTGAGTCAGCCTCTCATTTATAACCAGTGCATCTGGACAGGCTTCATTTTTTTTTTTATTTTTAATTTAAAGAAGTGAAATTTTTGCGGACAGACAATACACCCCTGTATTGTACAACTTGTTCTTCCTTAAAAACTGCCACGAGCTTTATTGAAGTCAGTGGTATTGGCAAAAATTATATAAAAAAAAAAGTGCTTCACAGTTCAGATGCTTCCTTCAGTTAACTCTTTAGGTCCTTAATAACAGGGTAAGAATTTAGCCAGAGATTTTATTCTCTAAGATGCTCAAGAGAACACCAAAGCTTTAACTGATGACAAGACTTAGGAGTATGTCTTCAGCTTCAAAGACAGGGAAATTTTGCATACTAATCACTGAGATTTTGGAAGAAGCAGAAAGCAAAGGTGAGAACTATGCTGGAAATGCACCTGATTGGTACTAGCTGTGGCTGAGGTTGCGAAATAGCAGCCTTTTAATGGGAACAAGGAATGTGATTTGGTATTTTATCCATATAAACCAAACAGCAACAGTTATCTCAGTCAACAGTGAGTGAGGAATCCCTTTTACCTATACCCTGCAACAAAAAAGTGGGATGTTCCTCATTTCATTACACATAGAAGTTTCACCATGTGCACACACACCTAAGGATGCCCAAGCATTTCTTTCTGTAACTGAACACAGGCCCTACAGTCTTGAACAAGAGCAACAGAAGCATTGCACGATACTGGGGTCATGCAACAGGAAAGCATAGATCAGATTTACTCTATAAATGACGTTTGTATGACCACAGAATTTCCACAAAATGGAAATGAAAATATTTGGTTGAAATATTTGGTTGACCCACACAACACAGTTTCACCTGGCCAAGACTAAGTCTTCACTCAGGAAACATAAAAGTTTTCTTTACAAAGATTGACCAACCCCTCCCTCCCCACCACAAATCCTCAGTCATACAACACTGGGAAGTCCTGTATGTAAAAACAGTAGTTAAAAAAAATTGCAAGCTAAGTGAACAACAAAGGCCAGAAGTAACAAACATGATATGCCTCCTTGACAACAAAAGTGAGATGTTCAGGTCCTCAGTACTGCAAACCAATTGTTCCTGACATTTGAACTGGGGTTTTCCTGAAAAGATTCCTTCGTCTGGTGCCAACTACCCTTTTCTGAGCCGTGCAAGAGGTCAGATGAAGTGCCTTGGTAGTGACTTCTAGTTTCAAAGCACCAGACGTTTGTTTGTCCTTGTTTCCCAGGCCCAGAAGACACAGGAGAAAGCTGATTTGTATACTTCTGTGGTACAGAATCAGTCACCCTTCCAGAGCATCATGAAGGCATAAGATAATGAAAATGTAAACAACAAAAATTTATAAAATACACATGTCCTTGATAAGGCAGGAATTTAATGTCATTGATGTAACACTGTATATCAGTAAACCCACGGCAAGGTATGAAGGACTACTTCACAGGTAAACAATTTCAGTTTTCCAGGTTTTAGAATTTGGACCTATGCTAGAACTAGCCAGAGACAGCTCTTCCTGGAGAGGAAGAGTGTAGGAACAGCAGAGCCGGCCCCAGTGCCACAGCTGGACAGCAGCCATCAGGAAAATTCTGAGGTTAACGACGGTTGTGACACACTGATGCCATCAAACAGGAAGAGCATGGCTGGAGGTGGGCAAGTCTCCCCATTCTTGTGCCTCTGTGCACAGTAAAGCTTCTCTTGAGCTCTCCAGACTGAATTGAACAGAGCATCATTTACAGCCCTTTGGTTGAAGGTTGCCCATTATGGGTCAGGGTACAAGCAGGAGGAGACTAAGAGTGGAGGGACCCACGGCTAAGCAGGGTGGGTTCTGGATCCCACCGTGGACAGAGGCTGAGCAGGAGCCCATTTTGTTACTGCTCAGACTTGTCACAGGCCCATCAGACTCTGTAATTTGTCTGTGGGAGGAAAGAGGAGTAAAGGACCATAAAGATCTGTACAGCACAGGTGGCACAGCAGTATATTACAGGAGCTCTCCCTCCCCCTGGTAGCTCAGTATCTCCTCATGGTGGAATGGGAGTGTTTTATTTTTGTTTTTCTTTCCATTAGAGGATGACCTTTGCTACAGCTAGGCTGATCTGCTGCAGAGCCAACATCCGCCAGCTTCCAGGACTTATGCCTCCCCAACAGCATCAGATACTTTCTGCTGCTCCAGTCTCCTTATTTAGTCATGCCTCCATAAATCAAAAGTGACCAAAACTGATTTAACAAACATTTGGGTGAGAACTCAGAACAGCTGAAGAGAGACCAAGGCTGAGTCATTGCCTGATGCAATTTCAAACAGTTCAACTGTAAACACAGTTGAGCTCATTGTTGTGTTAACACCAACCCCCCCCAAAAAAACAACCAAAAGATTTTTAATTGCAAGTACATTGCTGTGAAAACGTCACTAAATGCCAAACGAAAGATGTATAGAGAAGCATATTTCTTTTGGAAACTGACCAAATGAACATCTGGACGCTGAGTCTTCTGGAAAAATCCATCAGAGGATAATGACAGCACCATTAGATGCACCACCATAATTAATACTACATTTCAATGGGTTTAAACATGATAAGTGCTGAATGCTGCTGTGAAATGCGTTCTCATATCACACCTAGTTCAGCGAAGAGTGAACCACTGATTATTGGGAAGATATACCAGGGAAAGGATGACGCACTGCTCCTACACTGATAAGCACTCACTGGCAGCTAGAGTCAGATAGCAGGACACAACAGAAGGACATCTGCTCTGACCCAGTAGGGTATTCATTACCTTTCAAAATGTTCTAAAATTAGCAATAAGGACTTTTAAAGCTAAACTCTGAGGATGAACATGGGAAATAATAGAGAATTTCAGGTTGGTCCTGCTGCAGAAACAACAACAACAACACTGTGTTGTACTTTGTTTTGTTTTGCTTAATAAGGCTCATAGGATGTCCATAATTAAAGAGGAATTTAAAGCATATATATACAATGGGTTTTAATGGTGGATTTCAACAAGAAAACAGGATTTTTAACACTTAATATGATCCCTATGTTGTGGGAAGTGTGACTGTTACACAATATATGGGGTTTTTGTCATCCATGGAGTATATTTCACAGCTAAGTTATGGCCTCAGTACAAAATCACTGAAATCTCACTGAAAAAAATCATCCACAAGAAAAACTCACCTGCAGTGAAAATCCCACCTGGATAAATTACTTTGACACCACTGCAGTGTAGGTATAGACTAACACAATCATAGAAATACTACTGAGAGGGAACTCTAAGGTTTCTGCTCTCCCCCAGAACTGTCATGAACAATAAATGAGCCATGACTTTGTCTAACCAGCTCTTGAAAAGTTCCAAGGGTCTCTGGCCAACCTCTTTCAGTATTGCCGTACCCTCCTGAGGGAAACATTTGTCCTAACATGCACTTCAAATCTTCCCAAGGCATCTCTTGTGGTTGTTGTCCCTTGCTAGACTGTCCATCTCTGGCCAGTGTAGCTCAGCCCCTTCCTAACCACCCCTCTTGCTGTCCACCACATTGAAGAGGTATTGGAATTTTGGCCAGTCTCTTCGCGAACGAAGAACCGGGGAAGGTCTTTCCACCTTCCAGCCTGCGCATTGGATTTTTTAGGTGAGACACAGTGTGCGCGGAACTGAGCCCACCCTTTAATCCTGAGGTTCATCTGCCGGGGCCAAGCACGCTTGGACGGTAGCAGTGAGGTCCTCAGGACGTAGATGGATTGCCTTATGGGCTAACGAGCTCCATCTGCCCGGGGAGGGGCCCCGACCGGGAATCGAACCCGGGTCTCTGCAGTGACAGTGCAGTGTATTTTCCCCTGGACCACCGGGGGCTCCCACATTGAAGAGGTAGAAAGGTGAGAAATGACACAGCAAAATCCTTCAAGACACAGCATCACTAAACAACTCCTTATCCATGATACAGTTTAAAAACTTTTAAAGAGTTTTCTACTCCCCTGTGTGTCCTAACCGTAATTTTTCCTATGCCCAAAGCTGCCCTAATACATAACTGAAGAGTATTCCCATAAACTGTGCAAATAAGTCATTTGGGTAATATTAATAAAAAACAAAAGCAACTATTCTCCCCAGCCCAACAAAAGCAATGTAAGCACATTGAAACAGGGCTTTTGTTATGCATTTTTAACAGGAGTTCTATCCGAGGATCTATTTCGCAATTGCTAATAACATGATTTTAGATCACTAGTACCAAATGAAAAGTACTGTGGTCACAAAATGCAAAGAGACATTATGGAAAAACCTCACTCTGACATCTTATTTTTATATCTAATTAAAAAAAAAATGTGTCAGCAGCCTTCATGCCAGATTAAATAGTGTTTGTATTACCACAGCCAGCACAAACTACATATTGTAAGCTAACCCAAGTATCCTCTATCCAGATCAAATTTACACCCTGAGTGCTTTGATAGCACATAGATCGGATATTACCAATGATGAAACCACAGCCCACATTGTCAGACAACTGCATAATGCAGCCAGGTGATTTTATGGATACTTGATTGTACCTGCATAAAACCTCCAGCATCTGTGGAATGTGCCTTACAAATGTGCTGAATCCTGAAACTCAAGAAGACATGCCTCTCTTTTACCATTCACTTTCAGAACAGATTTTTGATGGTATTAAAGTTGTGGATAGCTTATCATAGTGCCAAATATGGCTTACTTAATCAAATGAAATGTTCTTAAATATTTAGGATAGCTTATAGACTGCTATCTTCCCACATTTAAAAATTAAAATGGCTTATTTCATTATGCAGAAATCAACTGAACACGCAGTTGTGTCATACAGCAAGTAACTCAAAAGAATTATAGCTAAGTGGTTTGGACAGTCTATATTTAGCGATTCTTACTCCCAAATACTTAGACTCTAGATCTGTCCTTAAACTATTCTTAAAAGGATTGGCAAGTATGTCTATGTGTAAAATATGATAATCCCATGTTAAATCTCCTCCTTACCACCCTGTAGATGCCTGGAAACAAACCATTGTAAGCATTAAGCTTGATCAAGTTTGCACGGCATTTGTATTCATTAACCAGACTATTAGTGAGAACATTTCAGAATTCCCCGACTTTTCTGGTAGCTGTGTATGTACATTCACTGGCTGTATTATTTATTTGTGTGAGTGTACATCTACCCACACATCTGTCTCCACTCCTGCATGCATACAGATCAATATGTGTCCCTGTGTATTTATGCCTTTCACCATTCTCAAGACATTCAGTCTACTTCTCTGGCACCAGCTCTGGGAAACTACTGCTTTAGCTAATGCCCTTCTGACTGAAAACAGAGCTCCATGCATCATTGACAGGAACCAAGGCAAAAAAGAAGAACAAACAGATGAAGGTGTAAAAAAAGGGAAGTATTTACACTAAATTCGAGAAAAATAAAGGGATTAAGGGGATATCACAGACTAGATGATTTAAGAAGGGGATTTCTTCTGAAGAGGGGATATCTCTCTTGTAGAATAGAAAGCTATCATGTATTCTAACCAGTGTTAATTCTAACATCTAGAACAAATCTAAATCTTAAAACCAAGATTAAGAGTTGGCTAGTGGTGTCTATTGTATCTGTCAATGGTTTTACAAACCAGGGAGAAAATATTTTATGTGTGATTCAGCCAATACAATAATAACATTTATAGGCTGCCTCAGGAGCAATAATAATTTTACATGTTTTTCAGTACTCAACAGAGTATTTACAGTGATTTGAATTATTGTAACACATTCATATTGTTTTTTCCATCCTCTTTCAGAGATCTTGCATTAAGAAGCCAATCTCCCTTCTCCTCTGTCACTCTACATTTGTAGATGTAGAACAACCCAAATACTAGCAGCTGCGCATTTTTAGGGCTATCATAAGCAGTGAAGCAATTCTTTCTCTAAATCTTCTGATCTAACTGTGTTGTCTCCTTCATTTCATTTAGCTGAGGACATTCTGGACTTTTTATGGAGGCACGAATATGAGGCCAGGTTGGATGCGGCTCTGAGCAACCTGTTCTAATGGAAAGTGATCTTTAGGGCCCATTCCAAACCAAGCCATTTTAAAATTTAATGACATTCATGCTCCAGACCTCACATTATGTTGATCACATCTGATCATTGTGTTGGTCTAACACAAGCCTACTGTCCCAGTGCTTTTATCTCCAAGGGGTCTGAGCGCTTACAAATACCTTTTTTTTTTTTTTTCAAACTAAACCAGAACATGAAGATTTGACAAAGAAAGCCCCATGGCCATAGTGATATCATGAAAGCATACCTGCCTTATGGTTAAGTCAGTGACTGAGCTTCTCTCTGAGCATGCAAGTATTTCCAAGAGAAAATGGTGTATCCAAGGAACTTCTGCTCTGCTGCTACTCTTTCCCTCAGGCACAAATAGTATGGGGCTTACATGCAGACTCAGAAGTTATACCAATATCCAGGCAAAAGAACCATACTGTTACATGATAGCTTTTAATCTGCTCCCATGCTTAACACGTCCATGTAAATCCCTAGTGCTACTAGGATAAACATCTCAGAAAACAGAAGTTATTTATTACTAAGTAAATAATTCTTTTTTCCCCCACCTGTCAGGTATAAGTGAAAGACAGAAGATGAACCACACATACTGAATAAAATGATCTGGGTTGCATTGTCAAACTCACCACAAACTTCTTGTATGACTTGGAAGAGGCCAGTCAATTCTGAGGTGTTCCCTGCATACAGAAATCCCCAGATGGCATTTTAATGTGAGGAATGCTGGCTTTGCTATAAAATTCTGCTCTGAAATTACAGAGAAAGGGTGAGATTTGCTTAGACTGTAGTTGTATTTGCTATAGGGTATTGCACATCTAATATCTGGAAGGTAAGAAAAGCAGAGAGAAGCTATAAAACTGCAGCAAACTGAGTGTAATGATAACAACTCTGGTGATGTTAGAGAGAAAGCACCAGCATTACTGTCTACACAGCACAAATGCAATGGGGGAATCTAGAGTATTTACAGCTGTTCATCAAACAGTAAAGCCTCGCTGCACTCCACTTGGCAGAAAAACAATTCCATTCGCATTTCTCATGATTCTTTTATCATTGACTTGGATTTAGCAGAGTACACTAACATTTCATCCCTGATGAAGGCACGAGACTGGGAACATTGGCATATTTTGTGAGTATAATTCATTTTTTTGTTCTGGTTGGAATGCAGCGCAGTGCAACGTTACTGCTGGGTGAACACCTGTAGTTAGAAAACACTGCTTTGCTCAGAGGGCCCAAAGCGTGCCAAACTGTTCCCTGGAAAGAGATTTGAAAAATGAGCATTTTAAAAAAATAAATTAAACCTCCTGTGAACAAAAAGAAATAGAAAAGCAGGCATGAAACTATTCTTTCAGTGCCAGATGTCAAAATGACAAAATCAAGAATTTGAATCTCTTGGGGATGAATTTCAGCTTTGTCTGTAGGACAAACTAAGGCTTATCGCAAACCCTGTAGGATCCAGTTCCTCAAAGCCCCAAAATACATGCTTATCCCAGTTTCTCAAAGTACTAAGATGTGTAAAAGTCAACAACAGCAGTGCAAGGAATGACACTGAAACCCTTTTCTTTAAGATGGATTAATTTCATTTTTATGGAAAGTGACATTTAGAAATGAAAGGATTTTATTTCAAACTGTCAAAACATTCCATTTCAATTGCAAAATATCAAAATATGATTTGGCTGCAAATATCTTATCCAGTTCTGATTTACAGAAGTGGTGAATATCTTTTTAAAACATGTTCTGAAAATTTGACTTAAAATTGCAGACAGCCTTCACCATCACGAAACCCTGCCTGCAAATTAGTTTCAACTTTCCTACATAAAACCATGCTCACAACCACCTTATTCGTCACTAAATAAATAAATAAATAAAATAAATAAATTCTAAACCAAACATGCCTCATTTTTGTCTTCTCCTGTTTTGTCTTCTGCTGTTGAAGCCCAGCAGACATATTAATGGAACTGAAACTCAGTCAAATTAATTTTGTTTGTACAATCTGCTTTTCCTTGTCTTATTACATGTTCTTTCGAATTTCCAAGTTTCTTTTCATTTGTTCTACTCCCAGGATGATGCTATCTGCCATTAATTTACACCAAATTTTCCTTTCTTCTTTTATGTATCATACAGCTTGACAGTCTGATACTGATGTTCTAGATGATTCCTCATCTTTCTCTCCTACTGCTGCTCTACCATGCAGTTTGCCCTCCAGGCGTTTTACTGTTCTGTCCCATTTATGCTTCTCTCCTCCATTATCTTTGACACTTCACCCTTTCTGTGGTTCTCCTTCCACATCTCTTTCCATGCTTTGATTAAACAATACCAGATACAGCAAAAAAGGTAAGAAAATATAACTTCATTCGATCACTTTAGCTGCATCTATAGGGAAAAAAAAATTATATATCTAAAGATAATTAAGCAGTTAATTTAAGTATCATCATCTAACTGTGACAAAGCTAGATCTATACAAATATTTTGCAGTCTCAGAAAAGCATAACAGGTATAGTTATTGTTGCTCCAGGAACTTTCATTTGACAAAGTCCCTGAAAAGCCTCCTCCAGTGGGGGTGTCTGAAGTGGCTGATGTTTCCCAGAAGAAGCTACTTAGAGAACTACAGTTTTTGAAGCAGATTACCAACTGTCAGTCACTGTCCTAATGCATACCTTTACATTTAACTACATTTTCAGATAAGCACCGTGTTCATTTAAAAGACGAGTAAAGCAGTAACGCCTCGACAGGATCAGTGGTGATGGGATATATTTCTGAGACAGGGTCGACTTTCCCAATTAGGCCCTCTCTGTACCCATACATTAGTTTGACATATTCTTTCAGCATGTAAGTTTCTACTTGCGGGTTTACAGCAAATAGAAAACAATACTAAAAATCAAAGTGTTAACCAAATATTTCATGTCCCAAAATAATGCTGCTAATTAATGCTAAACCACAAAGTGTCTAGAAGAAGACTCAGTGGAACTCATGTCTGCTACCATTAAATCTTAATCCATATGGGCTCTCAAGCATAACCTATAATACTTTTACAAGTATGAATCTATATGAAATCATTGTATTGGTCTAAAAATAACTGTATAAGAAATATGTTGGCTTTAATGCTCATCTATTGCCCTAAGGTTCTTGGTATAAGGATCACCTCAATAATGCTTCAGAATACAGTAGAAATACTCACTTCAGGAAAAAAATTATAAAGAATAAACCAATAGATAATGCTGTGCAGGACTAGTCTAATATACATTGTGATTATCTAAATGCAATGATAAAAGAGCAGATTATTTCCCCCTCATTTTTCACAATAATCTCATATAGTTTAAATTATCTACATCTATCAACTCCACATACTGGCCAAGACTGAAACAGTGTTGACCAGATCCACAGAAGTCAATTAGTTATGCCGATTTGCTCCAGCTGAGAATCGATTCTCAGTTGTCTTTATGCTTCCTATGGAATATTCTGTAGGAAGCATTGCTTTAATGAAGCTTGGTCAGCATGTATAGGAAATGTCAACATGAAATTCCTTCTCACCAGCTTTTGGACTTCTTAAAACAGACACTTAAAAAAAAAAAAAAAAATCTACCACCTAGAAAACCATAGGCTTTAATTGAAATGGCAGACAAATTTAAAATCACTCTAAAGGAAAGGGCTTCAACATCATTGATCTAGTAAAACTATTATCCTTCTTTTCCTTTGGCAGGTTTTCCTAAATTTACAATTAAATCATTAAAACCACTCTCACACAGATGCTGCTGATGAGAAATAAGCAAAAGAAACAGAGCAAACAAAAGAAAGATCATAAAATACATTAACTTTTACTAGCCATGCTGCTGTGCATTAGCATTTTTAATAATGACCTCATTACCATTTCGTTCAACAAGCAAACAAAACATGTTAATTTGATAATTTATTTATTCTAAAATAACACAACCTTTTTATGTGTCCTTGTTATGAGCTCACTAACGTTAAAGGCACCGCTACAATCAGTTAAGTAATTATCATAGGATAAAAGCTTTTACCATGAAAAAGTTTTGTTTGAAAAAGCATGAACTGCGATTCTCATTGATAGCTTTCACCAAGTGCAGGATTCAGTACATTGTAGCACAAAGGCCTAGATTATCTCCCTCTGTTAAAGGCTTAAAATTCTACAACCAGACCATGCCATTTACCAATATCAGATTATGATAACAAGATCATGTTCAGTTATAAAAACAAGTGTCTAAACTTTTCTCATGTCACTTTCTATCTAAGTCCCATTGCCAGTTGTGAAAGGACCCATCTGAATGTGTGTAGAAGCTCATTTTAAAACTAGCTCTTTGAACTGGATTCATGGGGTATTTGCATAAGAAGATTTGGGTAAAAAGAATGGGCTGGTGCTGCATCTGCCCATTAATATGCCTGCTAATTCAGCACATTGTAAGCCTATTGATGTATCACAAAAGGCTCAAATTCAAGGACAGTTATCCTATTGCCATTGTTAGGGTTTGAATTCAAGTAATATGTTCACTATAGGAATACAGTTGTTACAATTAGATATTTTTCTATAATGGTATAAAGAACCGACGACAATCAGAATTACAATAACACTGATAAAACTTTAGAATTCATGAATTCTATTATTTTAAAAGATGCAGGTGCTGATTAATTTTGCTTTGCATAATATTTGGATCTTGAGTGCTGTAATATTTAAAGAGCAGCAGCAAATTGTGGCAATACAACCTATCAAAGCCGGCAGTCTCCCTTTAGTGCCAATGCACATTTATCTTGTTTATGAGAGTTTTAATAAAAAATTAAAATACTAAACTGAGTTTCAACAGAACAGAAGAGACCTACACCATGAGCACAAGGAATGGGTATTTTAATCCTGCTTATGAAAAATGCAAAAGCATCGCTCGTGCTATCAGGGGATATTCAACATGGAACATTTTTATGGTGAATATGAATTGTTTGAAAACACTGTATACTCACAAATGGAAAAAAAGAGCAGAATCAGTGATTCATGCAGGAAGCACAGAGCAGCCACTGCACCAGCTCCACAGTGGATTCAGGGCAGACACTGAGGCACACAGGGAAATAAAAAGCTGCTAACTGAAGTGCTGTAAAGAGATTTTAAAGCACAGAACACAAAGGAAATGCTAAAGAACAGGCTAAAAAGAAACAAATGCAGAAAACAGCAAATTAAGTTTCGCTAAACTTAGTGGTTCAAGGCCCCAAGTTTGTGCGTGTTTGAGACCACAGCGTGTGGCCCGTAGGGGGAAAAATGAGGAATAAAATATGTGCGGCGGTTTCAGGGATTGTGTGGGACGGGCTGTGCCGATCTCCGCTGCCCTTCTCCAGGAGAGCCCCGGCTCCCCACTGGAGACCCGCGGTGCCCCGCGCTCCCACACTGGCGCATTGTCCGGCCGCTGGGCGCGGGGGCACGGCTGCATTTTTCTCACTCCACGTCCCTCAGAGAAGACATCAAAGACCGGAGAGATGTGCTCTTTGTGTTGTTTGGTCTCTGACTCTCAACATGTGGTTTCGCAGGCCCAAACATCGGCACCTTTTAACCTATTCTGTTCAGCTTAGGACTCAGCTCCATTTGAGCATTAGGGAAACTATAGTAACCGATAATCTGCCTGTTCCTGAATAGAAACTATGTACCTTGTCACACAAGAGCCCGAGGATCACCATTCGGGACAAGTTCCTTTACAGGCCCTCGGCTTTCTTCGCTGAGGCCCAGCCTGTCCTGCTGAAAAGGTGTCAAAACCCTTCGCCTTTCTGCGACGGGGGATCTGTGTTAATGTTAATTTATATTTAACAAATGGGATATTGTCCCTCAGAATGTATCAGTATTTGATGATCTATTACAAATGTTTTCATCAAGTCATAAATGCGAGCCCTTGACAAAAGGCGAAAGGTCTCCGTAGAGAGCAGGGCGGTGGCGGGGAAGGCAGAGACCTGTTGCACTGTGTTTGTGTGTGTGTTTTTCTGTGCAGACCCAGCCCTACACAGGTGGTGACAGCAGATCCCCAACCCACCCCAATGCCCTGCACTGGGCACCGAGTCCAAGCGGTGTGTCGAAGCTCGGCAGCGAAGTGAGCGGCAAAGCCTCTTCCCAGGCCCACGTTTGCTGAATCAAACGCTTCCTCCATCAGCAAGTTGCAGAGAGAACTTTGTTAGTTGTTGGTTTTATTCATGCATGTATTTTGTAGCGATCTGATCTCCCGCTTAATGAGCCTCCCCCCAGGCACGGGGAAAACCTTATCACCAGTCCCATTTTTCACTCACTCAATCTCTAATCCAGCACTGCACTGTCTTGTTATTAGCAGGAAAAACAACAACAACAACTATGTATATCATGTAGATCAGAGCCAGGAATGAAGGGAACAAATGTCAAGGGTTTGAAGAAGCAATTTCAACCCAGCTTCATTTCATCTCTGTCACTCTCTCCTGACTGTCATACAACAGCCGCCTGCTAACATATTTCCCTCCACTAAAAATGACATTTCTGCTTTCTTTATAATAGTTTAATATTAATAGGCAGGGGAGCTAAATTGTTGATGCTGCAACCAAAATACCGTGCTGCAAACCAAAGTATTTGGTATGAAACTCAAGATCTTCTGCATTAAGCTCTCTCACAGTGACCTGACATAAACTGGCAACTGGCAGCCGTCTGCTTTTGGCAGCTTGGCATATTTGGTCATTTATTGGGTGCATGTGAAGATCAAATGGGTTAAGATTCTTCTCCTTAAACAGCAGGGAAAAGAACATCAAAAAGGTGTAAATTTCATTTCCCCAGTTTTGATTAAGTCAAGCATGAAATGAAATGTAATACTCTCAAGTGGCAAGGGTTTATACTATTGATGTTGTTACTTCTGCTTCACAAAGCCCAATCAGCCGACAGTGAGTTGAACAAGCTAACAGAGTTTCAGGGTGGCCAGATGGAGGGTTTTTACTATGGTTGAAAAGACAGCTTAGTGCTTGCCTCTTCAAGCCAAGTCAATGCCAACTGTGTGAAATCCTGGCCATTCTACCCCTTCTTTTTTTTTTTCCTTCCCTCGTCTCAGTGCTGGTGGCTAGCATCATACAGGCCTGATAAAAAACCCAAACCCTTAAGCAAAACAATGCATTGAATGAATATTTTTTGTCAGAAGCATTGTTAATCTTCCCTGCAAAGTGTAGAGATTTCTGAATTCCTCATGCAAACCAATCTCATTACAGCATTCAGCAAATGGGAAAATATATTGCATTTAAATGTTATCTGAAAGGAGGCCTCTGCAAGAGTTGAGCAGTTTCTCTGTGATTAAAGTCATAATGTTATTTGTTTTCAATAGTGTGACAAAGCAAAAATCTACTCACGTGCTTTGAACATAAATGAAGACTTAAACTGTACCTTGTTCATCCATTAAGGGAAACTAGAGTTAATTCAGAACACTGTGAGATGCACATTGAGAAACTCTTTAGATCTAGATACAAAAGTAACAGGTCTTAAATTGAGTGTGGTCTTACTTCCTTAGGAAATTTGTCCTTTTTTTATAGGTGCTTTTTCAGGCCCCTTGTTCCCACTACATTCTCAAATTTAATGCTCTTGCCACTATACAGCTGGACTAGAATAGAGTGGCTTTAGTAAAGACTTAATAGAATCTTTAATGCTTCTAACAATCCACTCCCATTGAACTGCATTAAGTAGATATTATGGAAGGACAAAGAGCTAAATAGCTCAACATCAACCTCATTAGGCATGCAGGCAGGCCTTGAACCATTTTATGGGCAAGCCTATTGTGAGTACACTCACCAGGTTAGCTTTAAATTGCAAATGATACCCTGAAAGGGGAAGAGAAGTTTTGGAGAATGGCCTCACAGAAAGAAAATCATTTTAGGCTATAAGAAAATGAAAGGCATTGTTAAAATTGCTCTGACCGTAGCAAATGAAATACATCATGGACTTGAGAGGCTGAATGCTACACTTGAGAGTTTTCTGTTGGCTTTTTTTTTCTTTGTCCATTTGGGAATGTGGTGTACAGCAGAACATAAACAATATACAATCTGTAAGACTTAATAAGGGTGGCTCAACATACTATCTTTTGTCTGAAGTTAAACAAATTATAAGAGCACAATAATTAAGTGGAAGGGGAAAGACAAAAAGCATCTCATTTGAATAAAAGGCAAAATATGGAGAATGTTATTTATAAAAACTTTTTGGCATTGCACTGCTTAATCAATAAGGATTCATTTAGTCTTAGCACTTCTGTGTTTAAAAATATTTATATTAAAAAAAAAAAGTCTCTCAAGAATTGTTTGCAACTGCAAAGTGCTTTAACAACTGACATTATGATGCTGCAAGTCTGGGAACATATTCCCAAGCAGAGCCCTTCTCTGTCACCTTAGTGGATGAATAATTGTGCCTTTGCATATTCCTTGTCATAAATGGCAGGAATGAAGGGACCCTAAGGACCGCACTGGCAGGATTGGTGCTGTACAAGCAGAGTAAATTAAAACAAGGATTAGAGCAAGTATGATTGGGGATGACAAGTAGGGCAGTTGTCGCCACACAATGTGCCTTTTTGCCCATATGGTCTGTACCAAGCTTACACAGCACAAACTCTCTAACATGGATGCTTATTAAAGCATTCCTTCTTGATCAGGACAGAAAGTCCTTAAAGCTTCATGTCATAGGAGAAAAACAGTGTTTCTTTCACAACTCGGGCAGCAGCCTCAAGCAGTATTATTTATGAAGTTCTACATGTAACTGCCCTATTTTTACTTTTCCTTAGGTTAATATACAAGAAAGCCCATAAATGTGAAAAACTGAGGTTACAGTCTGCAGTCATAGTTATGCATAGCATAGGTTATTAAATGTGATAGTGAATTAACTGACAATTATATTTTAAATAAAAATCAGACCTAGGAGATATTTCAAAACTGTCTCCCAAAGTATGGATTTGCAGTATACACAGACCATGGGTGATTTTTAACTACATTTAACTGGATAACCAAGATTCATGATAGAAAAATATCTGAGTGATCAAATATGCAATATCACGAGCAAAACAGAAGAATAGGGTAACCTTCTTACAACTTACAAGAGCAGAATAGAGCAATTTTGTTTATAACTCATGTTATCTCACATGATATGTGTCATTTTCTGCGCCTCAGTTCCCTCATTTGTAAAACTGAAATAATTACCTATTATAAGCATATTACACATACAATTACACCAAAACCATACACCTATTAATCTTTATTTTTGCTGTTTATTTCCTTTTTACTCCAAGGTCACACCACTGGTTCTGATTTACAGAAAGATATCTAGATTACACAAATGCCCAGGAACAACTTTAAGTCCCTGAGAAGAGTTTTGCCTATAGCAAGATACTATTACAATGGAGTTTTCTCAGTCCTGCAATAAGCTACTCAGTGGTGAGAAAAAAGAGGTGAAAGACCTCTTGTTTAAATTTTGTTCCTCTGTGGTCCATAATACAGCTCCATCTGACCTCAATGCAACATAAATTTAGGACATTCCTTCCAGTTTGATCTTTTTCTCTGCCAGAACAGCCAGTTCTGCAGTAGTAATGAACTTAGAAAAGCTCCCACGTGGTGTAGCATGCAAAATATGGCATTGACAGGAATCAGCAAAAACACTGACAGTTAGAACACTACAGGCACCTTCAGGGGTCATCCAAGAGTTTCTGCTAAACTAGGTAGAGGTTTCTTATAGAAAGCCAGAGGTCTTTTGGTGAGAGTCTCACAGTCTGAAGCAGAATCTAGTAAATTGTCTTTGATGATTATAGCTGCTCCCAAACTTGAGCCACTAGCACAGAAAATATTTATTAAAACATACATTATTTCTTGCTATCATTCCTACTTTTGGACACTGGGGTCTGTCTCTGGAGTATCTGGATTGTTTCTAAAAGCCAAGCCCTCCTTGTGCTTCATAGATTCAACACAATCAGTATGAAAACATTCACTGCATTGTACGAGCCAACATTTCCCACTTAGGTGTAAACCTTGGCTGCTGCAGAACAGCCCCAGCTCCACAGATGCACTGCAGCTCTGTCCTTTAGCAGGTAGGCAATTCTGAACCTTCATAAACAAATACAGACTCAAACAAGCCTATATTAATCAACAGTTCCTAGATCCTATATATAAATATATATTTTAAACATAGAACTTCAAGCTGACAAAGAACAAGTAGAAAAGATACAGCTGGCAGCATCTCACTGATGCTCACCTCCTTGGTTGTTTGCAGTCCTTCTTATCTCTGACTTAACAGCATCATAGACTAGGTCTCTTCTCTAAAAGAATCTCCAAATATTTTCTTCTCTTCACACAGTTTCTCTTGGGATGTAGCTGCTGGCAGAAATGTTAGAGAATCACAATAACTTGTTAACTTTACTTGAAACTTAAAAAACATAGGCAAATGTGCTACAAAACTTCTACGATTAACAGAAGCTACTATATTCACCCAATGTTCTGTGTCCAAACGTCTTTGAACTATTATCTTCCTTATTTTCAGAGCTGGTTGACTTTGACTACACTGCATCAATCACACATTGCATTTAAAATTATTAGGGTTTCAAGGGAAAGCAGACAGTAAATCTGAACTTGACTAGCCTTTACTTGGACAGATGTATTCATACTTATTAGGATGGCCAGCGGCCTCTTGGTTCATGTCTAAGTTTTGTTAGACACTGAAACAAATCAGAAAATACAAAGTACACCGTTTTATGGGTACAAGGGGCACTTGCATCACTAACCATAAAATATGTCATATCTTGGTTTCATGCACTCTGCATTAACATTTGGGCACTAATCTGCAAGAGCATGGTTGCAGAAGAGAGTGGCCCAGTAACTGAGGCATCAAGCCTAATATTTGGAAACCCAATTTAAATCCCTATTCTATGAAAATCTCTTGATCAGTTAGGTCAAGATACTCAGATGTAGTTAGAAATCACACTCACATTAAGCTCCTAACCATCAATGAAAATAAGTAATACTTCTAAATCCTTGTAAGAAATTTATTAGGCATCTCAATATCTTTCAGGAGTATCAGGACTTGAGACTCTGTGCTCCAGTTTCCTGAGTGTCAAACAAAGATGACTGCATCACCCTACTGGGTAGGGATATTCTGAGACTAACTGCCTTAAAGTCTTGGAAATGCTGAAGGATGTATATATATGGACCAGATAAGGACTGTAAATATTCCATGTTTATAGAAACGTGGTTTAGTATAACTCTATTTCTATATTGGTATGGTAGAAGGGGAAACAGCTTCTTAAAAATGCTATGTTGAAGGCATATTTTTTTCATACTAAAGAGAGCTGGCTTTTGCAAGTCTGGACTCCATAAACACTCATATGATCATTATTTTAAGCATGATTTTAAAAATTCCTTCTAATGTTCTTGAAAGTTCTTTTAGAATGAACAGAAATAAATAGATTTTAACGAGAATATTTTAGACATACCAGAATATTAGTAGACATAGCTACTCAAGCTTTCAAAATGTGTACAGTTTCCTATCTGTTCATATAAGGAATTATTGACAAGACATGAAAAGAGATTCAATGAAGTAAATGTGATGGACTTCTTATTTCAGTCTTCTCACTTAAATTCTAGATTGAGGCTACAAAATTAAATCAAAAGATTACACACTTGAGGATATTTCATATGAAGTGACTTCTGCACAGTCTGATCTAATCTACACTGAAATGTAAAACAATCAGTCTGTAAGAACTTTAAAGTATCACGAGCTTCATTGACTTCATATTACTTAACACTTTAAATGTATTTGAGAATAAGCCAGGAGAAATTCTGCGAAAAGAGGATATCAGCCTTAATGGCAAGGTGATATCACAGTACAAAACTTTAAAGTAATTATCGCTGCTCTGATTTTAAAGGCAATTACCCCCTGCACTCTCCCCCTCATCCCTCAAGATTAAATAACATTTTTCAGCAGGTTTCACACCATGTGTAGGACATTTCAGACCTGTCCAGTTGACATCCTGAAGTTCTTACACTTCCTGATGTCACTGTTCCTCCAAAAACCCGTGAGCTATGTATGACTAGCAAAGCAAAGCTCCACTCCTGCAAAGGCATGCCTTGGTATGTGGTTAACTTGATGCACTGCAAAGAGTCCCATAAATCTGAGTGTGCCTGTAAGTGTTTGTGGGCTTGGAGCCTAAATGAACATCCACCTACAACTTCCACTGCATTAGGATGGAGTTTAGGGTGGGTGACGACTGCCAATTGCCTTCCCCCGGGGTCTACCTAGAGACAGAGCACAGACCCCCAAATACCTCTTTTTCATTTAATTCAGAAAGCTTTCATGTGATATTCTGACAGAATTGTTCCACCTGTCCTAGCAGTTACAAAACATGTATTTCCATCACTTTGCTTTTCAGCACTTCCACTGACTTGAAACAAACCTTGAGCAATGATAAGCCTTAAGAGAAGGGAACAGACAGAAAACAATTTGAAAGCTTCTTTTTTTTTTTTTTTGGTAGAGGAAGAGATAATTAACTGCAGTGTTCAATGATCTTTTCCAACATTAAACAAGCATAGGATAATTAAAACCTTTTACTGAAATAGCTATTTAAATTTTGTAAGTATATAAGTCAGCAGCTTTTTATTTCAATGAGGACTGATTGAAATGGAAGTTTAGTTTCTTAGTAGAAGTGAAGGTAGCTCCTATCATTATTAAAGAATAAACATGTAGTACTGAGAAAACTAATTAAATTTTGTTGAGTTATCAGGAAGTCCCTCATGAATATTCTCTGGGGTAGACCCTAATGTGAAGAGATCTCAATTTTGTGGTTAAATAATTTGAAGAGATTAATTAGAAAATAATAAGCATTAAAGACAATCATGAGAAGATAAAGGTAACAATTTTTTCTACATTTATCAGTTTTATAGCTCTACCTGATGAAAAGCTTTCATTGTGTAAACTATTAATATAGTTCACTGAATTATTCTTAAGTATTTAATTTATTAGCCATACAGCAGAAATAAAAAACATTCCAAGATGAAAACTAAACTTTAAACCAGATTTGCATAAAGGATTAAGCTCCTTCCAGTTTAGAACTACTTCTCAAAGTGGGAGAACTGATCTTTATCCTGAATTTCTTTTTGTTCCTCTGGAAGTTCAGTTTAATCCAGCTTTCTTAATTTTCACCTTCTCCCTAAACCTTCTAGGCTTGTTACATGATAGCTAAGGATCATTATCCACCCAAGCTGAGGGGGTTTTCCCTTCATTAATTTCTGTAAGAAGATTACCAGTGCTTGTTTGTTGTTGTTTAAGCAAATGATTTCCCTAAGCAATTTGTTTTTCCAACTGGTTTACACTTTAATGCCCTTGATTGAATTTCAAACAAGAGATCAACTTGACCAACCAACTCTGTTTAGAGTGAGTGAAAAAAAAGAAAGGGGGGAGGGAAAGAACTTCATGTGATCTATTTAAGCAAGAAGAGTGCTTAAAAATGTACTCAAGCATTTAGTAAAAGAGATGCATCATAATTAGCACCTCATTCAGGACTTGTTCAATTTTTAAAGTCAAGGTGACTTTTCTTGAAGACAAAATTTTCTAATTACAAGTGAAGTGTGTCACATGTATTAGATTTTTTTACTGATTTAATTCTATATATTTCCCTCCTCCCTTCCCCCTGCCAAACCCTGTCTTCATTCCAAAGGTGTCAGAATTTTTTGTACATTTGAAAAGGAATGGGTGGAATAAACAATATGAAGATTGGGTATTTACTACTTCTCAAATGGTTATTTTTAAAGGAATGTAATCAAGAGAATTGACTGTGATTTACTCTCACTTTAGCTTTTAGGCAACAAATGCAGTATTTAAGCACTCTGGGCCTCTCAATGAACTTTGTATATATAAATTTGTACAGACAAGCTAAGCAGTAAGAAACAGAAACCTTAAGTAACATATTCCTGAGTAATTATCTTGATTTAGATGTTAGTATATCATTTTTACATGGGCTGAGCAGCCACCTCAATAAAAAAGAGACCATTAGTCAAATTTACCTCCATCAAACCCCACTAACTGTTTGATGATGTTTGTCTATTAGGTCAAGTTTGAAATCCATGTTCATGCACTGAAGTATTTTTATTTGTGGGATTGGAATGTACTTCCAAGCAAAGCTGGCAGAATTTGACTATTTCTACAGGTGAGCACTACTCTGGATTTGTCCTAGGACCTCCACTCTTTTTTACTGCTAGATCAATTGAGCAGACACCCCTGCTAGTCATAGAGATAAAGCTGTTTATGTATAAACTGCACAGGAAAAAATTATTTGAAACTAATAACAACAACAAAAAAACCCCAAAACAACAACCAAAACACCACACTGTGAATATCAAGAAATAAAAAGACAAAAAAGCCTAAAAAGCAGTATAACTAATTCATAAATCTGAAATTACACTTGTGACCCTTAGGAGCTTGCAGACTCCCCAGTAACAACCCCCAGTCATCTCTAGCCAGACTGCCCCACACCTGAGCAAGTGCCAAGAATTACACAGAGAGGCAGCTGCAGTTTTTGCCTGACCACGGGAAGGGATCACAACCCTTCTTGGGGAAGGAATGGACAAATCTAGAAATACTGGATCTTAATGGAATAGGAATTTAGCACCCACTGGAATGCTGACATGACAGAAAAAAGACAAAGAAAATGTGAGTACTAGTCACTGTAAAATTATAAAACCAAGCAAAAACAGGGAATGAAATAATTTATAGTGTTCTAAATCAACAAGTGAAATCTATTGTTAATATCCAGTAAAAGAGTTCAAGGTTGTGCACCCTAAGCAAGGCTCATGGTTGCAATTCTCCTTTGTGATGACATTACACACTGGCTACTTAACATTCCACTGTGGTCTAAGCCAGCTAAGTACCTTGGAAATGTTGAGCTATGACCTAATATAAGTTAATTGTTGTGAGGATGTATTAAAATGGGAAGCCCATCTACTTTAACTTCTGTAGCAACAAAAAACTATTGGATTGAACCATGTCAAGCTCTCAGCACACTATGGAAACTATCACTGATGTGGATGTTGTATTGCATGAGATCCCCTTTCCTTGTCTTTTTTTTTTTTTTTTTTTAATAAAGAATATCACAGTATTTCTGTACTTTTGTTCCATAAGGTAGATCAATAAACAGGTAATCATTAGTTAAAACCCAGAATACTCAATTGTGAGCATTAAGTTATTGATTTGACATTTATCCTGCCACAAATGTCTGTCTTCTTGTTAAGTGTTTTAATAATTTAATTTTAAATTTTTTTTTATTCTTCAAGATCCCTGGATTCTGACAGACCCTTATGTATGTTCAGCAACTTGTAACAATGCCACACTAACACAACTAGGAGATGAATGATAGAAGTTCTGATTTTGGGAGGTGGAGATAAAATTATATGAGCCCGTTTCTAAAGCAAATAGACTTTAGAAACAATGAATTTCTGCTTATCAAAATTCAGTACCAAAACAATTAAAATAAACATAATGTAATCCATTCCGACAAGTGTACTCTAATTAATCCACTTTAAAAAACTGCCTTCAAAGCATACATATGTATATACTTGCAACTGGTATATAAACAGTGCCTATATAGCACTTTAGGAACAGATACACCAACAAATTTAATTTCATGCTGATGCATAGCATTCTAACAAGGGAATGTTGCCACTTAAAGTAATATCCACAATTTAATATATCTTCTCCCAATCTCACCTCCTACTGTCAACACCATCAATTTTAGCAGTGCTCCTTCCCCTATCTCTTTCAACATCAAAATGCGGTCCTTCCAGTATCATTATTATCAACCTGAGCAAACTAAATGTGAAAAGGTGCCACTAATAGGACAGCTTTTGACATCACATCTTGAACCAGAATAAGCAAACAGGCAAGTCAAATCTTCAGGGTCAAGCTTTGAAGTCAATTTTCTGACCCA
The DNA here is from genome assembly GCF_003031625.1 of Empidonax traillii. Lineage (NCBI taxonomy): Eukaryota > Metazoa > Chordata > Aves > Passeriformes > Tyrannidae > Empidonax > Empidonax traillii. Next base: position 416,619 of record NW_020955242.1, on the reverse strand, counting down.
GGAAATCATGTTCTGTGACAGTGATGACAAACAGTGCACACATGCCTTGTATAAATATGTCTATGAATGTTGCCTTACAAACATTCACAGCCACCATCTCACTGTAGCCAACTATGAAAAGAAAAATGGGAAGTTTACACTTTGAACATCCACTGTTTGACATGCTGCTTTAACAAAAAAATCCAAGTTTAAAATTCCTTTCTTTTCTTAAGTAGAGTTAAGAAACATGTAATAAAAAAGTGCACACATACACCTAATTTTCAATTAACCTTCGACATCTAAACATCCAGAGAGCAGCTTAATGTATACAGAGTAAATGTTTTGCTATTTGGACTCCTATGCCTAAAGCACTCTCTAGCAAAGCTTTCTAGGCACAGCACTGAAAAGTCATTGTTTATTGATTTCAAAATCTAACAGACTAATTATATATTTGTAGATGACTTGACAGATTTACAAAACTGCTATATGATTTTATAATGGAACATGCTCATGTTAATCTCCATCTATGGAGATAGCTAGAGGGGACTGACCTTTATCTCATATTTAAAACACAAGCAATAACTGAAATTCATTTTCAATTTATTTTCCAATCATATAAAAGGAGGGGGAAAAGATTACTTTATTGAATCTTTTTAGCTGGTAAAAGGTTGGAGACACACAGTCTTGATGCCTTCCAAGGAGCTACAGGGATGGTCTATAGGGAACAGACTTAATCGAATAAGCTAATCTTTGCTGTGGAGATTAAGTAGATGGCTACAGCAGTAGAGTAACAGCAGAATGCAAAGTATCAGCAGCACCATCAGCTGCTTTAAAGGTGCTGAAGGCAGTAGGAGAGCTTCCCTGTTGGGTCCACCCTACTGATCCTGCAAATTTGGTAAACTTCATGGAAATTTAATAATGCTGCTGCATTGTGTTTGCCTGCTGAGCAAACAGCCTGGTGCTGCAAGGCACATATGTGATAATTTACAAGGGGTTTTTGGAAGATACAGTAACGCTGCTACTCAAGCCTGGGGCCTTTAAGCTGAAGAGAGCATATACAGTGTACATCCTCAAGGTAAATAGTATCTAGAGGTAAGGATGCCTTTCAAAGCAGTTCCTGACAGTTGGTAAAGTGCTTTACTTTGTAAGCACATCTTTTCAAACAGTCTTTGATTCCCTGTGCCAATAAACACATGAAGAACTGAATTAGGCTGGGCAAGAATCTGTCATGATATATCTGACTAACATATTTCTGCACTTTTATGTTAGCTTAAATAAAAATCGAGTTATTTTGTTTGGTTTCTTGTTCACCCTGTCTCTTCCATTTAGCACTCTGAGTTGGAAATCCTGACTAATTATGGACTACACATTTCTGAGGAAATGGCAGAGATGGCACCCTCTCCCTGCAGAAAGGATATTTTTATTATGGCTTAGAAGCAACCCAAAACACACACACTGTTCCTGTGCTTTAGGCCTGGCAATGAAAAGGAAGCAAAGCAGAGCAGGAATGATCCCGGTTTCAACATATACAATGAACTTATTTAATAATAATTAAAAGAAACATTTCAAAAACAATTACTGCTGCCTTTGGATCCTGGAACTTGAAAGAAAACCGCAGCCGAGTTGCTCATTCCAGCAGCTCGCAGTTCACAGGGTAAGCAGTGCTCGTCAATATGAATCAGCTGTGAAATGCAGGGCTGTGCTAGGACTTCAGTTTAAATTGGCCATCTCTGCAATATTGTTATTACAGTTAATAAAAACTGCTGCCTAACACTTTGACCACAGACCAGCGGAGCCGGGGCGGAGTGGGGATGGGGAAAGGGTATGTGTCAGGGGGCAATGCCTAATGTGAAAAGTATCCGAGGGGAGCTGGTTCTGTGGGTTACTTCTGGAGGTGACATCTTGCTTGAATATTGATTCCCTATGTGACAGAGATTGTAAATGAATTTCCAGTGTGCTTCAATAGCAGCTTAGCAATAATAAGCAACTAGTGAGGTTCTTGTCCTCTTTCTCAGCAAGATACGGTCTATCAAAGGGCAAATAATAAATCAAGAAAGTAAAAAAAAAAAAAAAAACCAAAAAAACTTTTTTTTACCCCTTCTTCACTGAGGCAAAGAACCAGAATTATTCTTAAGGCTCCCATGCCACCAGTGTCACAAACAAACTCCTTGCTAGATGCCACCTATGTTTCCCTCTGTCTTGCTTAACTCTCCCATTCTAACTCTCTTTTATAACAATTAGATTATTTTGAACCACATATAGACGATAAGGATTATGATTATTACAATAATGTGCTACAGTTATAGCACACACCACAGTGTGGAAAGGCTGCAGTAGTGCAGGGCAAGGATCACAATTTAATACAGACAAAAAACATGTAGCAGCATCTATCTGGTCTCTCAGGCTCCCTGGGCAGTCTCAAGTGGGGCCACAGAAAATGGAGAGTCACATGCTGCCATCAGCCTTCCCCTCTCTACAGGGTGTGCAGCCACCTGGGCACAAATGGAGACTGTCAGAATAAACACACAGTTTGTCCTGAAAAAACTTCCCTCTATAGAGAAAAATACTGACTTCCCAAAAACTGAAAAAATCCAACAGCCTTTTTTAAACAAAGAACGGGAGCTGGAAGACAATCTCCTAACAAATAAACCCAGTGTTGATCTAATGCAGCCTGAACTGCCCACAGAGCTGTGTTTGATACTGGAAACTCCATTAGAATAAATTTGTGAAGGACCAGGCTGCACACAGGAAACAGAGTGGCAGTAAAGCAGCTCAGCTCATGGAAAGTGCGTTTACACAGCAGTCCAAGGGGTAACTGAAGTGTGTTTGGCTACACCAGAGGCAGCTTCACACTTGCTGGCCCAAGTGCAGTCCATGGCGAGCTGCAGCACATGGAACTCACCACAGCTCAACATTTTAGTGCTTCCTCAGGTGAGTGCATTTTGCAACTCACACCTCATACCAAAATAGCTGGGCTGCTACCAGCCCTTGAGCTAGCCACTCAGATAGTACTCAGCCACATCTAAATAGGCTGCAGTCACTCTTTTGACATCATTATGGCCATAACCTTTATGGCAGAAAGCAAAGAGGAAGATATGCCATAACAAATTAATACTAAAAGCCAAAAACCAAGCAAAAGAATAAATATAAGGAACAGATTCCAAAGGGCCAGAAGGTGTATTTCCAGAGGGAATAGAGCAAAAATTGTCTGCACTTCTTCCAAGAAACTCTAGCCATGATGATTAGTTGGTATTCATTAAGTAAGTTCTGTTGACCAATTTTTGTTACCTCATCAATATTTTTCTTTATTAGAAAAATTAGACTGGTTAAAATGCTATCAGTAGGATTAGCTATAACCTACTGAGATAATGGTTTTCTAAGTTGATGCAAATTTACCTCACTGTGCGAGTTAAATGACCTCTGCCCCTCATCCCCACGAGTTAGGTAATGAAAGAATGCATTTAAGAGACAATTATTAGGTTAATTTCCTTACTTGAATGCAGGACATTGATGCTGCGCTCCTGTTATTAGACCTTCCTCCAGGTAATAGCTATGCAAGTGAAATAAGAAAGAAGGTATTTGGCAGGCATTGCACTGGAAAACTTGAGGTGCTTATTGTTAGGGCAGAAAAGCCTGGGTATCAACAACAACAAAAAAAATCATTAAACAACTCACAGATATCAAAGAAGAATCTGTGGAAGAAGAATTCAAAAATAAGAAATCAAGAATGTGAAACTAGTGGTCATGTGTGGTAAGAAAACACTACTTCTGGAGAGCACACGCAGATTAAATAGCTAATTGCCACTTGTACTGCATCAGTCCCCACGAGTTCACTGTCCTGGGAGGTACACAGACATTAGGAGATGGTGAGCCTTTACACTGTGCAGGATCTAAGGCAAAACTGCAATCATTCCAGCTCCCAGAAGCATCCATGTCACAGCAAGAACCACTCACTGAGAACCTGAGTCCCAGCCATAAACCCCTGGTGAACTCAGCAGAAGAGGCTTCTCCAAATAAGACCAACCTTAGAACAAGAAAAGCAATTCACAGAAGGAGAACTTGAGAAAAGTACAACATTTAGCATGGTGTGGGGCTGCCAGTTTCTGATTTAGAAGGCAAAAATAGTGGCATATCATCTGAAAGCATAAAAAAATTTAATTGTGGCAAGGCTTCCATTCCAAGCTGAGGGGTGACTGTGTTCCCAGCCGTGCCCACACCCCACATCTCTGGCTAATGGGGCAGCAAGTGGGCTGGTGGAGAAACTTGCTGCCTTTCATGGCCTACAGCCACCACCAGAACTGGACAAAGGCTTCCCTCCTGCCCCTGGTCCTTTGCACCATCTCACAGTAGTGGCTCCCCATGCCTGTACCTCTTCACTGCCAGCAGTCTGAGCATGTAATCACCTGGTACTCCCCTGAGGCATTCAAGCTATGCCTCATTACATGTGTCTACACCTAAACCAATGCTTCCTTAAGGCATGAGAATCAGAGGATGTCCCCAGCTTACTGCTAGGCAGAGATACTAATGGCATAATACAATAGACAAAAGCCAAGTGCAGAAGGAACAGACCAAAATTTTCCTGCTGGAAGATCCCTTCCATGCACCTATGCAGCCCTGCCTTCCCATACACAGTTTCTCCATCACCTCTGTATACGAATAATTTTCTATTTAAGAAGAGCAAGAGAAATGTGACTGACTAAAACATCATGCCCACATACACTCCCAGATCTCTATAGCACTGCCACAAGGTTTCTAGCTGCTGTCACTATCTGTTTATTGTCAGAGAAAGAGCAACGGATTGCTCTTGCTTTCTGCTGATGGCCTTCTGGCCCCCAGGGGAGAAAGCATAGACTAATCTGGAAGATTAGCAGGCGATGGACCAGGCAATCACAAGCTCCCACCCTGTCTGTAGTACACTTGAACCAACAGCTTGCCTGGCAGGGAATTCTGATCCCCCACATCTTCTGTCAGACCCTGAAAAGTCGAATCCCACAGAGGCAAAGATCCGCACTTTTGTCACAGTGACAAGCAGCATACATCTCATCCTGAGCAATCCCACACTGCCAGATAGGTTGAAGCAAATGGATGCAATTTTTCTCAAAGGGCACCCCCCAGAAAAGAAAAAAAAAACAACCAACTCTAAGTCCATTCACTGCTATTCAGTGCAAAAGTCATACTTGGTTCTGCAGTGCAGGGCACATCCTTCCAAGAGGCACGTTTCCATCTTGCCCCAAGCATACAAGCAATATAGTGCTCTGCTCACACAGCGAGAGCAGCACAGCCCGGCTGACACTGTCCTCCAATCCACCAGCAACCATCAAAGCTCAACCTTACCACAACAGTGCTATTTTCAGAACCTTTAGACATAAAGAAGACTCAGCAGACTCTCCTGGTAATGGAATGCTCTAACTGTGAACAAATTTTCATTGCTTGTAGCTCTTCTTTATACTGGGAAACCCAAGTTACCTTATGAAAGAAGAATGTGCTTTACTGGTGCAGCTGCTGGCCAGTGCATTGCTCCGCACTGAGAAGATTAAATTTGTACATGTCCATTTTCACTCTGCCAGGCTGGTGCTCTGTGCTCTTGAACAGGTCTCCCCATCCCTTTGGATGTAAATATGTTGGGGATATGAACTATCTCATTACCTCAGGCAAGAAGAACAACAAAATTCCAAACTCAGAAACAGTTTGTTGATGGTCACCCTAGAAACCTTCTTTTTTTTTTTTTTTTTTTTTTTTTTTTTTTACTTAAATTGTAATATCAACAATTGTTTTGGTACTTTTGAGATTCTCTCTGTCATCCTAGTGTTTGCTCTGGTAAGAACTATGGAGTGTAGTCCAGATCCCATTTGTGACTACGAAAAAACTCTCACTTAAAAAAGTCCCACCACCATTTGAAACGCTCATTCCCACTACTCAAAGAGAAAAAAGAAGCCACAATAAAAACTAACCCGTGTAAATTTGAATTCCATTTCTCATAAACTCCACCAAAACCCATTCTCCTGCCTTTTATTAAGACATGACAATAATTGCAAGTATGACTTTACAAAAGTATGCCATACTGTTAATTTAGAATTTTGTTTGTTCCAAGCTATAAATATTATTTATAGAAACAAGGATAAACAAACAAATTCATTTCATACCAGAATTATTATACTTTTAGTACATAATAAGAAGAGACTTTTAAACTGTTTATTCATGTACTATAACTTTTTTTATCTACAAATTCTGAAAAGGCAAAAGAGTAATACAATGAATACTCCAAGAAAATCTGAGTTTGCACAAAGGTTTATTTCCATACAGTTTTAGCCCTTCAACAGGTATTAGTTTAAGTGGGCTTTACTGTCTATTTTACAGACATTCCAGTAGAAAATGAAACATTTAAATATGCAAGCTTTAGCTAATCCTCCAACACACAGCCTATGGACTTGGTAGGATTATCCCTTATTATAACGCCGTTAGAACTGATACAAAACTGCAGTTTGAGATTAAACACAAGAATTTCTAAAAATGCATCCCTCTGCCTTTTCCATTTTATCCTGAAAAAATATTTAACATTTTGAAGCATTCCTTTAAGAGTCTCAAAAAATAACTGGTGTAGAATCCTAACATTTATATAATCATGCACCATTAGTATATGTCGTTAGCACTACAACAAACACTTCAAGTTTCCACTTTCCCCCTCAACGTAATGCAGCATTCAAGGCATTAAGGAAAACAGTGGAATATTCAAATATATATTCAGATTTGTTAGAGCAATCGTCATATGTGGCAACAGTATTTAATTTTTTCATTTAAACATTTTAGAGATGCTGTATTATTGAAAGTCTCATCTTCCTTCCCTATCATTTACTGCTAAATTTCTTTTCAAATATAATACTGCTAGTTAGGGATCCACTCCACTGAGGGACGCAAGTTCATTTGCATCCATTGGCTATGCTAAATGCTCAGCCTAACAGATGGGAATCTAATTGCAGACCTGTTGTCTGGACATTGTTAACAAATGCAGAAGTAGCAATATACAGGGCTTTTTGGAACTGAATTTGGTCTGGCAGCAGGGGAACTCCAGTTAATTACCAACATCTGAATTTCTTGTTTAATGTGGGCAAAGGCAAAAATAGAAGTACTCAGACTAAGGAGGACTGAAAACCGATGAGAAAAATCATTCTCATTAGATCACACAGACCAGCTATTTTGGAAAATTGGGATGAGGGTTCTGTATCCATACAGTGCAAGACTCCACTTTTGTGATCTGGCTTCCATGTGAGAAAGTGAGACAATTGTAAATACAACCACAGAAAGAATGTTTAGCTTGCGAACAAAGACATTTGTTCTATGATACATAAACTGTGCACATCATAAATAGAGGTGTTAGTATTAGTCTTAACAGAGCTCTAATAGTCAAGACTGAGTTTATTCAGTGACTTTGAGTCCCAGAACCAGGCAGATGAGATTGTCTGCAGAAAGTGTTGAAATTACCAAAATCTGTAATTTTTTTTATATTTTCGTTGTTAAACAAAAAGGCAGTTGCTCTTGTAGAAGATATTTCTGTTGTTTTAACCTCAGTTCCTCAAAATGCTGAAAGAGAAATGAAGACTATTGTGGCCATGTTAACAAACCATCCTCACACCTTTTGTTGCACTGAAAATGGAGACTAGTTTTCTATGGCACTACCCTGTTCAAATTGCCCTCTTGAGCGATTACATGCTTCAAGGCACTCAACCTTGTTTAATAATTTGACTTTCCTGCGATTATTTTAGTTTTCTTGTTGTTGTTTGGGCTTTTGCTTGTTTGTGGGGGTTTTGTTTTGGGGACGTTGACGCCCACAATGGTAAATCCACCACTTGCAGCCAATTGACAGTAGCTGGACTTGAGTTCTCAAGGGCTCTGAAGGCCAATGGGCTGTACATTAATTGACTGCGGATGGGATACATAGAAAATTTCACTGCCTTTCTCCTCTTTTCTCAGTTGTTTTGTTCTAATTAAATAGATTATAAGATTCTGTGCATAAATTTCTGGTTTCAATTAAAGAGTAATTGCTTTTCAACCTCGGCCCTTGCTATTGCACCACTTTTCAGGTATCCGTGGTATAGAAAATGACAGACCCCTGTTTAAATGACAGGAAAGTGATACCAAGAAGTCATGTGATGATTTAGAAAACACAGGGTTTTTTCATTAATAAGTTTCAAGCTTAAATACCATTGTGAGCTGACTGGAATGATTCTGTCAAAGACTGTTTGGCCAAAACAGTCTGATAACTCAGATAAAACACATCAGTAGTTTTTCAAGGTTAAAAAAAAAAAAATGGAAGTACACTGTTCATCATGATACATATATCAAAGCCCATTGTGAGGATCTGTTTCACAATGTCTTAGAGTCATAGAATCATAGAAAGGCTTGGATTGGAAGGGACCTTAAGGATCATTTAGTTCCACCCTCCCTGCCACACGCAGGGATGCCACACACTAGACTGGTAGCTCATCAACTCATTGGACCAACTTACAAGAATAGCACAGCCGAGAAGTATGCATCAGAAAACTAAAAATCAAACAGGATATTATAAAAAAAGATAATTTTCATTCTGTTTCTCACTTTATTCACATTACCTTATATATGAATTTCATGAACACTTTATAACATTCATTACTGAAAGGTATCAGGGATACCTATTCCAGTTAGAGCCTGCAATCAGTTAAAAAAATATCAAATAAATCCAAATTATTAGAAAAGTATATGAATATCCACTATAAAATACACATATTGGAGAAGGAAGGAATCACCCAGGCTAGATTCTTAAATAATCATTAAGATTTGTCACTAAAAACATATTTTGCTACCCATCATATGTAATATGACTAAACCTGCTTGGTTTTAATGAGCTTTCATAAGAGCACAGGGAAAATGAACTCTGTCACAATTTAGAGACATTTTTATTTTTTTGCTTGTGTGGTTGAAATCCCTATTCTCAGCAGCGCTTTGCTCTTTTATTTTTATATTTCCTGATACTTCATCCTTTTAAAAGTAATCCATTTCTTTATCATCCTTTTTCGAGCTCAGGCATGCTGCAGACAGTTGAGTGATGAAGATGATGTGGATTGGAGGTGTTTAGCTTTGTAATTTCATCCTTGAATTTTGTGATTACTAACAGGACAACTTTTTTAATTTGCTCTTTTGTCTCGATTCCCCTGGCTGACAATCTGCTCTGTGAGCTAGGCTTTTTAATCAATCACCTAGATAATCAAATGTCACTGGCTATCTGCTCCGTGTAATTACTTTTGCAATTAAAAATCAACCTCAAGTTGCCTCATCTAATTAGAGGGATGGGCAGATTTTCATCGAGATTGATTTTTTAATAAATATTGACTTAAAATGCCATAATCTCATCATATTCTTTCATTTTCTTTGTACCAAAAATCAAACAAATGGAAGAATTAACAAGCAGAAAGATTCATAGGACTTCAAAGGCTTTTGCTAGTTGAGACATACAAAATTGTGCTATAGAGAAGCCTAGCTTATCTCAGTCTAATAACACTCAAAAGCTCCTACCTTTTATTAGAAAAAGAACAAAGCAGTTGCACCATTATATATTTCACATTCTAAAGTAGTCCAAATTAAATGAATAAACTCTATACTATAATTATCTGGCATGCATGTGACAAAAAATATTGCATAGGTTTTGCAAAATCACTATGTATTTCAAAAATCATTCACTTCAAATAAATAATAATAGTGGGAATTCCTTTTTTCTCCAGCATCTACACAGATGTGGTCTTATTTTCTGTCCCTAAAGAACAGCTAATTTGAGGATGCCTTTTATGCCTTTGCATCGACAAGGCAAACACTACAACATATATTATTTTCCAGTAACAATAAATAGTGATCAGTATGAAAATAAGGTTTGTGGCAAATAGCTGTGTAGAAAAGTAGAAGCAGTATCCTAGAAAGAGTTGGAAGATCCTACTTTTATATGTAATAAAGGAGAATAATTTTAAATCTATTAAAATATTAATTGTTAGAACTGCAAAGCAGCCTGGAAGGTATCCCCAGGAATAGAGCCTGCCTTCTTTTTCTTATTTCTGACATGGGCTTATGTGCTGCCTGTCCTTTAACACCATGAACTCCTTGAACCTCAAGAGGATGTTTCAACAGCAGCGGAAGCAGATGCTGATGGTACCAAGACCAGTGCTGCAGTTGGTGAAAAACAAGTCCCCACGCCTTGGGGAGCCATAAGCTCCCTGGAGCTCCCTGAGCTGTTAGAGCAGCACATCTCCCTTTCTACAGATGCACACCCACGCTAGGCAGGAAGGACAGCTTTCCACCTCCTTCCTATCCTCTGTGGGAACTGTTAGTACTTAGGGCAGACCCTTTTGTCAAAGGGATGCAGAAATTTTGCCTGCCCTGTTATCACTCTGCTTGTTGTTGCTTTTTGACACTTCTCTGGAACCCACCCAACCTTGTTTAAGTATATAAAGATATAGATGGCAAGACAAAACTGCACAGTGAGTCATCCATGAACGCAGGAGAAAAATTGCGTCTGTCAGCAGTGGATGAATGTTCCATCTTATTTGCTAAAAGAAGCTAGTTTGCTAAATAGTTATTGATCACCTCAAGATAAGCTCTTTAATGTATATATGTATCTCCTCATCCAGATCACTAAAAAGTAGTTATTACCTGTTTAAATGATTGAACAAACTCTGAATGTGCTGTCCTATTCAGATTATAGTGATGGAACAGGATACTACAATTATGTGTCTCGATGAGTATGCTGTACATTGTACTGCAGCCCAGCATAGAATAAAGTATTTCCACTAGAAACATTAACAACAACAATACCTGTTGAGATACTCATTAACCTCTGATTTGCTACCAATAAGACTATATAATTTCAGCATTCATACAAGGTATTTTTCACTGTAACGCAGGGGCCTGAACTACAATACTTTTCTCAAGTGAAACACTCAGCTTCTTGTTCCCTCCCCTTGAGACTGGGCTACTCTAAACCAAGAGAATAATAACAACCAGATTCTGAAAGGGATAAAGTGAAAGGAAAGAATACAATCCAGTCTATTTTACACTATCTGCATGAAGTCCCTAACTATTAAAGTAGCCCTACCAGCCTGATAACAATATCACAAGCACTTTACAGTAAATAACAATGCTGTGGTTGTGTCAAGGAAAATAGCACTGGTATCTATGCTGCCCATACATTGCCAAGGCATTGACTTTTGTTGGTTGCAAAGCAAAAAAGAAAGTAATTACTTTCTGGGAAAGTAATCTGGGAAAAAATAATTCTGTACAATGTCCTGAACCATGGGTATGCTGAGCATGTGCTAGCCAAACTGGCTCCCTGTCAGTGCTCTGGAATCTTCACACTGGATGAGCCACCTTGAAATTCTTTCCCAGTTCTTCTGTCCAGAGAAGCTCAGTTCCTGCCCCTACAGTGACCATGTACATGGCACCTCTGGTCTCTTCACCAGTCACTGAGTGTCGCCCTGCAGAGGCCTAAGGAAGAGGCTAGAGAAGGCTTTGGACAGGGGAAGAGGAGTTTCAGGAGATCTGCAAGCCATTTGGTTCACTGTTTATTTGGGGAAAGGAATGCAGATACTAATCAGACTCTTGGGTTCAACAGATGTGAAAGTTGCATGCAAATATCCCTTCTCTGCCCCTTGCTAGCTCTATACATCTTCCACACAAAGGTCATCCATATTTACGAAAACTGCAGTAGGCCTGGAATTTACATCCTCAGACAGGATGGGCTGATAAGTGCTGCGTGCTCCTGATGGGAGATACTTCAGGATGGGAGCCTCCCCCACTATTTCAGGCCTTAAGCCAACTGGTTTCCAATTTTTTTTTCCAAATCTTGCTAACATCTTCCATTTCTGTTTAAAAACAGAACCAAAAACCAAAACAACTGGAGTTTCACACATATTCTCTGACTCCCTCACTCTTGTGGTAGCTGTGCAAATCTGATCAAAATCACACAAACACCCAAGGTTCTAACTGCACACCTTTTAGGTTTGTAAGTTCAATTTATTTCTAAATCCCTAAGCACAGAAACATTCTGAAATAGATCTGCTGCAGTTAAGGACATCCACCCCTGTCAGATGTGACCTAGTCAACTTTAAAACTGAAGCTACAGCTAAACCTACAGGTAAGAAGTCACATTTTTTGGTAATTTGTCCAGAAAGCATATAACTTTACTACAATTATACACACCTCTATCCTGGCACAGCATTCCCACATGCTGTGCAGACAAGCTTTGCTGTTAGCCAGTTTGCATTTAATGTCTTCACTCGGAAAGTAAATTCTATGGCATCTCTTAAACATGTAGAATACAGAAGCAACTCAGGTGGCTTTGCAGGAATTAATTCACTGGAATTTGCCTAATGATTTGAGAAGATTCTTTAGAGCAAAGATATAAAAGTTGCAAGCGTCGATTTTTATCTCTAACAGTGAAGTCCTTGACAAGTTCTTAGTAGTGTATCTTCCTCTTGGTATACTTTAGAGTATTCAGTGTCTCAGTAAAATCATCAAAATGTGTTATGTAAAGTTCTTACTCTTCTTGCATTTGGCAATAATGTTATCATTTTTCTCAACAAGACAGCCTTCTAATATAATAAATTTCTGTTAAAATAGAAAAGAAAGATTAAGAATTGTTTTACACTCTGTGGTATAAGATTCCTAGTTAAGTTAGCATTTTCATGAGGATTTATTTGGAGATTGAGGATTAATTCCCATGAAATCATTATACAAATTTCAAAAATGTCAACCACTTTGATAGAGCTTATGATTTTATCTTCTTATTTTGACAGGCAACTGTGTAAAACAACTTCTGTGTAGAAGCAGCACAGGAATAAAGCAAGGGTAGGATGAATAAAGACAGAATGATCCTCACAGGTTTTCCGATCAGCTGTCTTTTTATTCTGATTACTTGTAGGACAGAGCAGTAATAGACATTTTCCTTTGCACAAAATAATAAGAGCAGTACTTATCGCTTGTTGCCTACAGCTAGTGGCAAAAGGAAATTAGAAAAGTCCAACGAGGCTGAGTAGTAATTAATCATCATACAGTGGGGCCTGTCAAATCAGAGGGGTCTTTCCAGCTGATAATGCTGCCCAGCACAATTTAGACTGATAGAAATTAGAATTCTTTTTCCTCTGGCAAAAACCAAAAAGACTAGAGTTAGCACAAATGTAGCCAACTGCTCACTTCAATGACTGCCTGACCCATTTACAGACGATGTCTGCATTGAGTTCAACTCAACACAGATTTGAAGGAACACCACTTATTCCTCACAGAAAAACAGAGTAAACTACTCTACCTATGGAGGTTAAACAGCACTAAATTGCTCATTTGTGTTTGGTTGGCTTTGTTTTTTTAATTGAAACACTGCTTAAAAGAGAAAGGAAAAAAAAAATGTTGGGGCTACCTGTCCCTCGTGGCTTGGATGGAACAGAGCAGAGAGCTGGGACAAGCCCACCATGTGGCCCTGTGCCTCTGGAAGCCCACAGGAAAACAAACCTAAAGGAAGGCCTTCAGGAATGAAAGGCAAAGAAAATGAGCAAAATTCACTCACAAAATGTTGAGACTCAAATATCTCTTCTGTGGTTGTCCTAAAACAAAGTAAATGAACGTTATTAAATGCATCCAAGGTGCAGTAGATAACAAGGGCTATTGATTCAAGGAACAGTACACCTTTTACATTCCACATGAGCATGTTGCCAATAAAAATACAAATACTGCACACTAACAGAAGTCATCTGGCTTTGTTATCTGTGTGTTATGCTGCCACAGGAGCAAGGTCAGGGAAAAAAGTTTTACATGCACACAAAGAAGGGCCCAACATATTAGGGTTCACATTTGAATAATATGGTTGTATTTCTTCCTTTTCTTCATTGAAGGAAGGGATTCCATATTGTCACAGAAAGTGTGCATGCATGGGTACCTCTATAACAAACCGCCTTTGTGAACATAAAGGCTCTATAAATCTGATTCTGTGTATCTCAACTTTGAGGGAGTAGAGGGGAACACAGTGTGTGCAGATAACAAAATTAACATCTGAAAACCACTTTGTTTTCCTTTCATCTGAGGTATAACACAGATTCATTAGGAGATCTGCATGCTTCTGTACCTTTCCCCTTAATATTAGAATGAATGAGTGCTATTTACATATGTCATTAGTGGGAAAATCCCCCACAGAGGAGCGTACTGAATCCTAATTTGCACTGAATAAAGTGCTTTATGATGTAAGACTGTCAGGCACCCCAGTCGGTGCAAATGAATGTTTAATCATCGCAAAGAGTTAGACATGACATAGTGCAAAATACGTCAGGCAGAATCACAGCCAATATGAACTTCCAATGCTCAATGACTCTTTGATCAGCATAATCAAAATGCATCTTAGCAACCGAAATCTTGCAAAAGTAACAAAATGCTGCCTTGTGATCACAGAAATTAAACTTATTTCAAACAGTAACACTCGGGGAATGCACGCATGACTTGGTGAGTAAATGCAACAAGTCTATATGGAATACTGGCAGCATTTCATGTTTTCCCATTGTGATTAAATGGACCACGTCCCACTGCATGTGTGGGGATTTATAAAGACAGCTACAAACCCTTGAGAGACAGAACCCCACCCAATCCTTTTCTTAGAGCTTTACCAACTACAGACCTGCTGGTACAACCATGCATTAAATAATCGGAACAACAGCATGATCTCAACACGCTGTTGACTAATACTCTTGATGATAATTTTTCCCCATGGTATTTTGCTTCTGTCTACATGGAGCTATTATGGGGTCCTTCCTGTGACCCTCATCAAATTCTGTGACCTGTGTAATACAGGAAATCAGGCTACAAGGGCTTACAGTTGCTGTAGATACAAAACCAGCAGATACATGGCAGATAGCAGCCATGCTGTATCGTCAACAATAGCCTTGACAACAGATATAACTAACACGAAACATTTATTTTCATATAAAAAATGTAGTGTTATGGAAAATAAGAAAAGAAAGCCATGGCAGACCTTTTATGTTCCTTAGAGAGAAAGCTTAGTGCTACCAAGGCATCATTAAAAAAACCCAAAACTCAGAAACCAAACAAAAAAACAGGGGAATACTTTTGTTTCAAGGAGACTTCATTCTAAAACATTTGGGTTTCCTAATTTACACTTTTCAATTCCTTGTGATTCTGCACAGTCTGAAGTAAATTACTACGTTCTTGTTGGTTCCACTGGTACCAGATCAAGATTATTATTCAAAATTTACGCCTGTGAAAAAATCCAGGCCCACTTATCACAGAGGTGGTAATTCTCAGATGTCAAGAGTCACCAGCAAACATGGTTCTCAGCACAGGATATCCTTCATTCCCTCTGAACTCCCAGCTAGTGATTTTGTCTTCGAATAATACAAATTTTCAATACTGAAACAACTAGCTCAGATTTCATTATTTACATGAATCTGGGAAATAGCCACACATAGACTTTCGTATGCAAGGCACTGAGGCCAAAACTTCTAGAAATAGATTTATGTTTCTACATAAGGCACACAAAAAGTAATCAATCAATAACAGATGAGGAAAGAAGACCTTCAGCCATTATTCATTAATTGTATAGATGTTGAAAATAAAATAAATCTGAAAGGCACGGCAAAAGGGCTCTATGAAAGAAACAACAGAGTGTTTCCAGAAAAGTCTTGGGAGGAAAAAAACCACTTAAACAGCCTAAGAATTTGAATCAGGATGTGAGAAGTTATTTGGGCCACCAGAAGATAGACTGCGTATAAATCAAGCATATGCAGTCTTCCCCTGCTCTTCCTAAATTAAGTATGCAGTTAAATCCCACCAACTCTGGGGAATGCATTTCCAAGGCAGGGTTGTATAGAAATAGGTGCCCTAGACTGATAATGCAACATACTCATAAGTTACATACTGGCTTAGCTGCGAAGCAAAGTAGACTTCATGCTGCTCTTGACCATTTTGTCACTGTAAGTATTCATGTATTTAAAATCAAGCACATACAAGCATTTTGCTGAACTGGAGCTTTACAGCAACTTAGGATCAAAGTTTGAGTGTCATGAAAGCACATGGATTCTCTTCCAGAGGGCAGTAGCTTAAAATACTTGCAGTTTAATGCTAAGAAAACTTAATGGAATCCTGCTAGGGTAAATAGATCCTCTCAGCCCTCAGAAAATGTAAGGTTCGATTGCTGCCTTGTCCTTCACATGTCTCCAAACTCTCTCCATTCCTTTCTTTGTAAAGTCCCACAAAAGCTTTACTGTGGTGGTTAGGATGACACAGGCAGGACAGCGAGACACTTTGCTCATAACAAATCCATCCAGAAGAATTCCCTCTCCTCATGGATAAAACGTGAGAAGTTGTTATCCTTCATTACTGCCTCCCAGTCTGATGCTACCGAACTAGGTATTCAGGAATCAGTGCTCACAGTATCAGCCAGGGCACTGTCTTATTGCCAGACACAGACAGAAGAACTTGATAGTCTCCTGCTCAGAGTCTGCCTCAGGAAACTCGCTTGCTACAGCAACATCGCAGGAAAGACAGCTTTTTCCCTGTTCAGACATACTCTTTGAGCTTTGATTTCCACACTGTTTCAAACGATATGGCATGCAGACAAGAGATCCTTATTAAACATCTATGCAAGTCAAAATCTCACAGAGCATTAGGTGACCTGTTACTGCCTTACATTCATCCTTTCCAGGTGTCACGCAAAAATCAACAGCTCAAACTTCCCGTTTTCACGATATTGCTCACTCCCCCAGGCTTAGCTGGCTCAAATGAAAAGAGAGAGAGAAAGAGAGATAGGCTGAGAGACAGCAAGAAGGAAGTAAAATAAAACACAAATTTTTTTTCTCATTAGGAAGCCATATAATGTTAAAGTAGGCAGCATCTGAAAGCATACATTTATAATGATCCAGGCTACGTGAATACCATCTTTCCTTCAGGATACTGTTAGTCAGTTCTCTTGTATTCAGCCCTACATTTACATATAGATTGAACCTTTCTGGAAAGCAATTTTACGCATTTTGTCTTAATATTTTTCTCATTAACATTGCACATAGATTAGGCTTCTTGAGAAGGAAGAGACATACCTGGATATCACTGGCACAATTTCTAGAGATCATGTTTGCTTTTGAAGAAAAATATGTAATAAAAGAGTAATAAACACAAGTCTGGTCACAAGTGAATTTTGAAGAATTCGATCAAAAAAAAAATTACAGAAATTGCTCTGGTGCTCTTAAAACAAACACTTTGTTAATTACCTCCTCTGGTGGGAAGTAACAATAGAAGAAAAACAACAGCAAAATTGCCTGTAAAACAAACTTCTCTCACAGGGCTTAGTACTTCATCGAGGATCATTAGTCCTAATCAATCAGAGCATTTAATCATATGCTTAAGTTTAGGCTTACAGATAAGCATATGCATAGTCAGATAAGGCTAGGTATTGTGCTGAACTGGGGCTGAAGTACTCAGCATCCAGCAGGATTACCCTGCACTGCCAAAATCTAAATTTTCTTCATGTCTTATTTGCACACTGGGTGTAGGATTCAAATTAGAGGAAGGATTAAGGAAAAAAAAAAAGTCCTCATGATAGCAGGGCCAGGCTAAGCAAACATTTCATATACACACCAGGAGAAAGATGAAAGGAAAGCAGCTGCCCTTCCACGGTCAGAAATTCTTATCTGTTGACCGAACCTTTGTAGGTTTGAGAAAGCACAAGTGGCCTGCATTGGCGGAAGGTTCAAAGCAATTTTTTTTAATAGATAACGCAATCAAAAGTCTGTCTGTCTGTTGAAATATTTAGAGGAACAAGATATCGCTTTAACCCCCCCACACCTGAGACCTTTGTCAAAGACTTAAGAAGTGCCTTACACTTGCTTTTTATCTTAAACAGGCTCCTGCTTTTTTCAAGATGAACATTTTGTGAGCTCCTTTGAGCAAAAACTATATTCCATTAGCCAGTTCTTCTCTATTGCCTTCATCAAAGGAGTTGTATATGCAGGTATGCTACCAAATTAAAAATCAACATGAAAACCACAAGTCAGCTGTGGTTGTTGTAGAAGAACATGCAGTTTTGGTCTGCCTATGACTAGTGCACATCCAGAACAAAAAACAAATTAGCCCAGGCAACTTACTAGAGATAAGGTAAAATGTTCAACACCTTAAAATAACAATTTGAGAATAGAAAACAGTATAAACGTCTGGTATAAATTATCTCAATATTTACATCTTAGAAAGAACAATATAGGAGCAAACAAGAACTCCACAAAAGAATTTCCCCATACAAATTTTAACATTTTGGCAACAGTGAGTGATTTCTGAGATTAAATCATGCAGAACAGAATCTTGCAAGTTTCCAGGATAAAAAACCACAGTGAAATAGGATTAATATTTTCTGTGTAGACTTTTAGCAGGGGAATCTTTGTACAGAAAAATGGTCAACTGCCATCTCTTTAGTCTTGTATTTACAATACTGGAAGGGTTCCAGAAAAAATAATTTCAGTTCCTGGGTTTGCCACTTCATTTCCCTACTTACAAGCAGGGACAGTGCTGCATGCCTTTCTTGAGAAGTGGCTCAAGTGACAAAGAGCAGTAACTGTTATTGTTCAATTCCACCTCTACCATCGCCTTTCATTCATTAACTGCTCCTTCATTCACAACACTGTTGTTAACTGTCATCCTGCTTTTTTTTCCTTTCATCCAAACGTGCTCCAAATACACTGGCTATACTCTATGTTACTTTCTACCTGTGAGGCCATGCTTTCATTTGTTGTTTCTAATTAATCACTATACAGGTGTATTTGCTGCCACTGATCCATTCAATACGTTCAACATACTTGCCCAAGTTTTCTAAGCTATTTGCAGCAGAAGAAACTAATCTTTTTCCATAGCTCATAATCTTTTAGAAGGAAGTGATGTCATACCAGTTATCCTTCTGCCTTTTGTAATGTCCTTGCTGGCTCAAAATTTATAGCTTCTCAGAGCTTTATACCTTCACTCCTGAAGCCAAAATTTGCTCTGCTACAAGCAAGTACAGCTCCTCTGAATCCATTTATGCCAAGACTGAGTTCAGCCCCTATGCCAATAAAACCTCCATTTGTATTAAAATTGTCTACTGCTTTGGAAAGACAAGTGTGTTGGAATTACTCAGATTTTTTGAGTATTTCTTCTATGATTGGGTCCCCAGACCAGATTCATCCAGACACCAATACAGTCAGGATCAAGTAGTTTGTGCATTTACTATCTGTGGCTGTGGACTTAGCCAAAAGGACTTCAAAAGCTTCTTAGCTGCTGGAGAACAGCTGAGGCTATTTTCAGGCGACTGGTGTGGCCACATCAGTGCACAGAACTAGTCCCAGGGCACTCTGGCATCGACAGTGTTTCTCCCCCAGGCCCGTGGGCAGTGTTACCTTGCTGATGGCCCTCACACAATCACTACACTTCCCTCAAAAGCAAAGCAGAGTAGGGTTGACTTTCCCCCTCACATCCAAGGGTGAGAAAAAAATCCCAAGCAAAAACATTTCATTATTTCATCAGTGTTAGTAGCCTGCTCAGTGCTGGGAAAGGTTAATTTATTTAGAAGCTGGGGAACAGATCAAAACTTTCTAAAGGCTTGTTCACACGTCTCACTCTTGTCCCAGTGTTACCAAGTCCGGCAGAGCCAATCTGAAGATAAGTTCTTTAAATAAAATCTCCTTTCTTGAAGACAGATTAGGTAGCAACAGAACATGCAGATGTGACTCTTCACCAAACCTACTACCCATCCATCTCACTGCAACAACTCATCTTTGTGGGGGGATTATTGCCAGTGACTTAGTCTCACCCAGAATTTTTAGTTTTAGTCATTGTATTCAAAACCAAGAAGCTTTCTGCTGTCCCCAGCCACCCACTGTGGGAGCACTTTTAATCACCACTTTTACTTTTTTTTTTAAAAGTCAGAGCAGGATCCTGCAGCAGCAAACGGGCCAGAGCAGTGATGCTGCTGCAAAGCACAAGCTGGAATTGTGGGAGAAAAAAAAGGGTAGAGAAGAAACAGGAAGATGGAGTTTATAGTTCAGCAGCAATCACAGGAAAAAGTCAGGGTGTGACAGATTTATGGATTTAATGAAAAAGAGACTATGAAACAGTAACAAAAATACAACAGAATAGACAGGTATGTAGGATTTTTCTTCCTTTAGGTTTAACAGAATGCTTAGACTAACATGATTCTTTTGTTAAACTAGATAATATTTTTGAGAAACAGCATTACAAAAGGTTAAACATAGAACAGATGTAAGTTATAAAATACAAGCTGATCAAAGCTCAGATTTTGAGACAGATATGTTAGCAAATGATGATAAATCAGTCCCACTAGAATTGTAAGAAGCAGGCAAATGTAACTATGCAAAAGTGAAAGTCAAGAGTTGAAAATAGAAACAGGGGAAAAAAGAGTGGAAACAAATGTTAAAGTTAATTCTAGACAACTTCTACAGAACATCAACTGACTATATTCTGTAAAAAAGGAATAATATCTACTGAAACACATCCAATTTGACTTCAAAATAGGATTCAAATGCTTTAAACTCTTAATATTGCTTAATGTATGCAGCATTCTATTCATTTCCTATTTAGTAGCTGCTCTTCTCAAAAGTTTTTAAATTTCAGTAAGATCTGTACTGCCATAATCAAAACTACAAAAGAGGTAGAAAATGTTATAAAAGCAGACACGTGCTAGAAAGCTGAAGCCCTTTTTAAATACCTTGCCTATACTTAAAACAAACAAACAAACAAACAAAAAAACCCCACCTTATTAAGGTATCTAAGTTAGGACAAAATATATAGACATTCAGACATTTGAATGAAAGCTGAAGTTTCAATTTCTTTCCCTTTTGTAGGTAAATAAATAAAGCGCAGTAAGAAACACACTATTTACCAAGACATAAGTGAAACAGAAAACATTTGAAAGACCAAGAAAAAGGAGGTAATTGTTAGGACTGTCAGCAGGGGACCGCTGTGATAATTTGATCTGAACTCTGCTAACAAATCACTGCACCATTCTTTTTACTTTAGTATCTGTTTATGCTTCTACAAATTGAAACCCCACTGGCAATGCACTGAAGAACAGAGCTCAGCACAATAACACATCAGCCTGGCGATTAGTTCAAGGTGGGGAAGGATTAGCTGACCATCCCAAACCTACAGTCCTCCTCGATATTTTGTCTTTCCCTGCTGAGGTAAAAGGGTGCAGACATATGTAAGTAATAAACTAACAGGCTTCCATCTACTTGAGGTTGAGTGGAAGGAATGCAGAACAAAACTATAAAAAAAAATAATAGACAAAGGGGTAGTGAAGACTTAGGGGAACTCAATACCACATCTGCTATGCTATGCTGGGATGTAGCACCAGGATGCCCATAAGTTTTTAAAGATATAACTGTGCCTTTTTGTGATCTTGCAGCACACTGTTATGGCCTAAGCATGCCAACATTTAGAACTGACACAAGATCAAAAGGCTGATAAATGAGAGGAAAGGGGATGTTTGACCCACTAAACCATATTCTACAAGAACTCAAGGCTTTTTAAAGCAATAAAAAAAGTAATACATTACTGCATCTTGAATATATTGTGACATTATTTTCTAAGAAAAAATCTAATATCTAGATTCATTATATACTTTCATGAATATATATGCAGACATATGTATGAATATATACATTCATGTTTATTGAGGTGAGCATATTCTACATTTTAACAAGTTTCTGAAAATTTAAGTTCTGATATAAGTTATATTAAAAGAATTTTTAAAAATTATTTTGGGGTGTAGTTATTTATGGGTCCAATTTATTACTAGCAAAATGTGTAACAGTGATAGTGAGCAACAAAAGGGCAGGGAAATTAAGCATGGAATTTGAAGCTGAATAAACCAAAATAGGTTAGCTTTTCTTGCTTTTCTATTTTAGCTAGTCCGTGATATGTACTACATTTCTTCCACTGCTGAGTTCAACGTGAATTTTGTGAGCTAAATGAAACCAGTTTGAGTTTTGTTCATTTATTTCACCAAGATCAGGATGCCAGCAGTACCACCAGTCTTGTCATATCATCAACCTTCTAGAAAAGAGTTATGAACATTTTGCAGGCTACAGGCTATAAGCAGCAATAACCATTATTACACATCCAAACCCAGTAGTAGTTTTAAAAATTATATTTAATGGAGAATGCACCACTATCAAATGCTACACATTTGAAAACTTCCTGTATTCTGGAATATTTCTTTTCAGTGTCACATTAGGGGTTTATATTTCTTATTTTTAAAGGAGCAGATACAACCTAACCCCTAAGAATCGTGCTCTGCTGTGATCTACCATGAATGCAGGATGAGGAGTGACCAAGCTCCAAACGGTGTGCAGGGAAGCATGCAATGCCATCAGCGATATCAGAGTCACCCTGCCTGAGTGACAGCCCCTTTGCAGATTTCCCAGTATGCAGGAAATCACACCTGTTCTGCTGACAGTCCTTATATCTTTCTTCCTCATGCCACTGAGCAGTTTGGATGGGGAGTGTAGAGTGGAAGTGGCTTTCTTATACCCAGCCCCTCTCAATGACTTTGAGGTATTGTGTACTCTCCAGAGGAGGAATTTAGTATCAGCAGTTCCTGTGCTAATCTCTCCTAAGAGCTTTAGGTGCTCAGCACTTTTGGAATCAAGTTAATAACTATTAATGACTTAGAAGGATGAGAACTGAGTCTTCACGGTACTCCTTATTCAAGCATTTTTCGCATCAAATTCAAGTGGAAATTTAGCTTTGCTAAGTGAGAGGGCTGCTGAAAAGGATCCAACATCAAAAAAACCTGAGAAATGCAATTAAATTAAATTTGGATGTAAAAGTGATGAGATGTTCTGATTCTCCTGAGGATTCAGAAACATTCCACTCACAAATAAGAGTTGTATAAATGTATTAGGGTATGAGGAGCAGCTTATAAAAAGGTAAAATGATACTTGAGAAGGCTGAGAAGCTATTCACCTCTTAAGTCCATATGTAAGGAAGAAGCATCCAATGTCCTTAGCTTTCAACACTCGCCAATTGTACTGTCTAGTATGGGGATATTGGCACTTTTTAAAATTAAGTAGCTCAGATAAGAGCTATCGTATTGCAGAACTCACCTCAAGTTGACCACCTATATATTTGCCCAGCTTCCAGGCCACTGCAGAGACTCTGCTACTGATGCCTGGGTTTGTCTGGTTTAAAACACAGAGTGAGCAGGTCTGTGCAATCCTGAGGCTGAGCCCAGCAGCCTGTAAATCACTGCATAAGAAATGGATAAACCAGTATGTGACGCTCAGTGTCTGCCTACAGCCAGTGGAGTTCCTCACTTTGGAAAGCTCTTTTCCATCTTGAGCTGTTCTCCTTCCTGGTTCAGTCCCACATTCCTGCCTGCAACACAGGCAGGTAGCTGATGATGTCTGGGAGTGGTGAGGGAAAGCAGGCATGTCAAAAGACACACTCAGGATCAATTTTTAGAAGTAGGTAAAAATAGCGTTGTTTGATTCTCTACAAAAAAGAGCAGGCAGGAGAGAAGCCTCTTTGTAGACAGATCTGGGTAAATTTGCATCTTGTCAGATGCACAAAACAATTAGTTGGAAAAAGCGCAGAGAACACCTACAGATTGTAGGCTATGTTATTTCTACACCTGCAGAACAAAGATCAAAGCAGTCAATAATAAACTTCAGAAGAACCTGAGGAATTACTTTGCAACAATTCTACTTTTTCCATCAAACCATCCCCCAAACCATCAATAAATGTTAAGAGTTACCTGCTTATATCAAAGCAGCAGGGTCGAGCACTGAAGCCACTATTCTACTGCAATTACAAATATATCAGCTGTCAGAGTAAGTAAATCTGTAGTACAAACATAGTAGCACCTATATATAAAGCTTAGTATTTTAATTTTTAAAAACATGAAAAGGAAAACACTGCCAGAAACGTTAAAACAAGTGAATTCTGAGCAAACAGGTTATTTATTCTATTAATATCAGAAACCTTATATGAAATAAATAAATGACATAGTTAGAGACACTGTTTTTTCCTTGGGGACACTTGTTTTTGTTTATTTTTCATGGAGACAGAGCAAATTTTATTATTTGTATTTTTAAAGCTCTGTTTTGCTGCCAGATTTTAATTTCTTGGTTTTAACAAAGTTTTTTGTTTTGTTTTTTTCATTAAGAGCACTAAGGTTTCCACATACAAATACAACGAGTCTTATTGATTACTAGCTTTTTCATGGTAAAAATGTGTATCTGAAACTGATAAGATGCAGGAAGTAGAGGGACAGAACTGCTGTGGTAGGTTTTCTGCCTGCAATAAGAAAACAAAGCAGCCAAACTTTGACGACATCCATTGTCCTCACCGTCTGGAGCACACCAATGTGATGGACAGACTGCTCACCCCAGCCACCTTTGGGGACAGATGGCTTCGTTCTGGACCCAGCAGAATGTCCATAAAATTAACATTGACTACATGTTGCTTGGTAAACAAATGTAGCTTGATTGATGAAGAAAAACTGCAAGAAATCCTACAAAATACCCTTTGAAAGTCAGAAAAGCCTCTCTGCATTTTCAACTTCTAACCCAACAGACTAGAGCAGCCAAGTGATTTAATAAATGTATTTTAATGCAATCTTAAGTGACTTGGTTACAATAAAATCCAGTTATTGCACAACAGAGTTGTATTCCAAGGGAATACAGTACAGATTCTAACTGATGTGAAAACACACAGATTTTGTCTAATAGCCTCTTAATCCTGCCAATTTTGCTAATAAGATTAGTGACTAAAAGGCAGCTAAATAAACTATGCTGTTGACACTTTAAACAAAACAAAAACCACACCCACTCACCCCCCAAAAACCACCATTTCTCCTGAAACATTCTTTTCCTTTATTATGGCCCCAATCCAGCAATGGGACTACTTATGTGCTTAAAGTTAATCGAGTGCTTAAGTGCATTGCTGGACAGAAGCCTGCAATAACATAAATCTGAGTGGACAAATTATCATTGCGCATAAGAAACTTGCAACAAAATGAAAATAATTGAACAACCGAAGCTGTTTCTAGAGGTACTTAAGTGTCCCATGATGATGTAAAGCATGCCTGCATTTTGCACATCCCAGTTTTGCCATTTTATTTCTGAAGAGCACATACCTCTCACTGTTTTGACTGCCCACATCTGAACTTCCAAGCTACAATCTCAGAAAGTGAAGTGAACCCTTCTGTCAGCTCTGTATTCTGATATGTATCAATATTTAACCGCACAGACACCGACTACTACTGGACTAAAGGATGGGCCTGTGGGAAAATGATTTGCAACAGTAGGTTTGCACTAGAGTGAGTAGCACTGGAATGGTGGAAGGAAATTATGAAAGAAAGTGAAATGGGAAATTAAAATATCAAAGTAAGGGGGAAATGGGATTTAATGGAGCATTTTTTACGTTTCATCTTTTGGGTATTATCTGAAAATATTTGGACTTCCTTTCCCCCCTATCAGCCAGGCCTCCTCTTGAGCCTTAATTTTCATTTAGTTTTTATCTCTATCACACAGTCTGCCTTTATATAGTCTCCTTGCTCCTGCTCTAAGAACATTCAGGCTAATTTCCTTTTCCCTTAGCCATTTATCTTTCCTACACCCATTCAAGTCTATGGATGCGTGCATCTTGAAGGAGAAAAAGAAGCTAAGGCTGTATATGTCATAAATGTGACCAGGAATCAAAAATAGCTTGGGGATTAAAATCCATCAAAACTGCGCAGTCCAAAGCAAAGCACACTGGCTGTCTAGACAAGCAAATGAAAAGAGCAGAGTTAAATTCTGCAAGAATGTTTTTTCCAAACTCTTTGTCCTTCTGTAAAATTTCATCTCTTCCATAAAAGCTCCAGCTTCAACAGTCCATTTCCCAAGATGTTTAGGCAGCGAATGAGCACCACAGGGTCACTTCAGATTTGCTTTGGCCAGTCTGAAAGGTTTGTCCCAGTCCATGCGAGTAGTTGACCTGCATGAGTCTGGCAAACTCAATGTTTCCCAAATTCACACAATGCTATGTCAGTGCATGCACAATAGCCATCTTGCTGGTCTTCCACTTGGGCTGCCGGATGTTCAGAAAAGGCAGCTGATTCTACCGCCAAAATGTGTCAGCTTTGAAAAACAATGTGGGAGCAAAAATCCACGTGGTTATTCCAGCATGGAAGAATGCTAGCAACTGCCACACAAAGCTTTCTGAGGAACTCAAGCTTTCAGTGACTCTTCCTAATAAAGGAACTGCTTCTCCATTGCTACCCCTTCCCGTGGGGCCCATCTCCAGTTAAACAAGGTACAAGAGATTTTCCTCTCCTGATGCCTTCCCTCATTCCCCTGTGAGGAGATAAGACAACTGGCACACAAGACAGCTATTCCATCTTCAACAGCTTCCATCACAGACTCCTTGACATGGGGAATGCTCCCATCCAGACCTCTGGTGGGTTTGAAAAATAAGCGTGGTGGATTGGAAAATCTGGTCATGTGTATTGATTTCTGGATCCTATTACAAACACACTCACTGTGCATTGTTCTGGGGTGCTGGCTTTTCTCCAGGTTGGAACTGTCAAGATTAGCTATGGAGTATTTTCATTCAACTTTCTGAACATATAACTTTGTGAAAGCATCTTTTTTGTGTATGTCTGTGCAAGAAATGGATTTTCAAGGAGATCGATGAAAAATGATGGCACCCTCAAAGTTTAATACAACTGAAGTTTTCAAGGACTTGAGAACCATATGGTTAAAATGAACAAATTTTTTTTTCCCCACCCCCACAACTCTACTCTGCCATCAAAAATCAGACAAAGTAGCTTTGCTTTTAAAAATTAAAGGAACTTTAAACATAAGAATTAAATACCATAGTAAATTTTCTATAATTACCTGTACACCAAATTAAACTACCTGAGAGTACAACACGCAGTCATATTTCTTCATGCTAGAAAAAAAAAATACCTAGGTACATTTAAAGATAAATAATAGAACTGTGAAGTAAACCATGAGGTCCTTATTTCTATGAGTATTTCAAAAGGGTTCTGGTTTCATACAACAAAGAACATGAGCTCCTATGTGCCATTGCCCACCATTAACAACTCTAGAGACATCTCTGGACCTCCACAGTTTCTTAGCTTGTTTCACTGGAAAAATAAAGATTCAAGGTGCCTTTTGCTCCTCAGTGAAACAAGATAGTTTGGGAGTTTTTGTCAAAAAAAGGTGATTTTGTAGATGTTTTGGGTTCCAAGTCCTTTAAACAGTAGGATAGTTTTTAACATCCATGCTATTATCAGGGAGTTTATGACTGATAAGCATGGTAGTGAGAGGAACCAAACTTAAAGGAAGAGATCCTTTATGAAAACAAATCATAGAGTTTAAAAGGGAGATACATTTTCAAGCAAAGCACCCTTTATTAGGGTGAAGAAATACAATAGACATGGAGTTCAGGGTGGATTAAGAAGTACTCATCTAATATCAATATTGTTGTTATTGACTCAAAAAATGTGAAAGGTCAAAAGTAATTAAAACCTGTGGAGCAGGAGAAGAGGCTGAGGGGGACAAGGTGGCAGCCAAGCCATGCTGAACACAGCTGAGCTGAGGACAGAGTTAGGACCTACACAAAAGGTTGAATTAGTAGAAGCTGAGGGTGAAATTGCAATGGCTGGCAAAACCTCCCCAGTTTCTTCTCAGTCCATGATGACTTCTCCCTGCAAACCCTTTCCTTGGGGTATCATTTCAGCCTACATCTTTGGCAGCACAGCTGCTCTAAGTTCTTCAGTTGCCTGCTCATTTCCACACACACACTGCAGCACTGTCTTCTCAGGTGTGCTGTGTGAGATCCTACATATGATCTGGACTTAAACAAAAAAAACCCATCACCCTCTTCAAAAGAGCTACTCAGGGAGAAAGCAATGTGTGAGAAGAAACTAAAATGTCAAATCAAATACTTTGAAAATTGTAAAATACCCCCAAAAGGTTTGATTTGTTAGCAAGTGCTTTAGTTTAGCAGACACAATTCATTTATGTTTGGCAGCGTTAACTAATTACTGTCTGCAGACTGGCAGCACAGATGCTAAACCAGCACCACAAAGCATGTTAAGCAAGCAACAGCATGATAGAAAGCACAGCTCCACGGAAACTGTACACTGACAAACTTTCAGTGCTTTTAATTGTGCACTTTTTAATTGGTATTATTCCTAACAAGAGAAAAGGCTATCCTCAGGAGGCTGCAGAATTATATTTGCCTGAAAGCTTATTCTTTAAATAAAAATGGCTGTTCATAGGAAGTCTATTAGTTTCTTGCTTCATCCCACTGAAATATGTTCTGTCCCTTGGGAAATAAATTTTAATTTACTGTAATTTTTCTTGAGGTTTTTCACTTAGTATGTCAATGTACACTTCTCCCTCCTCCCTTTCTTTTTTTCTTTGTGTAAGGACCAAGCTTTTTAAAAAATAGAATTAAATCTGAACAAATGAAAAAGAAATGAGTCAAAAATCCCCAAAATAGCTGAAAATTTTATGGAGCATTCTTTTCAACACCCTTAATTTAATGTGTGTGTCTCAATTTTCTAAATAGCAACAAGGACAAGAAAGCCTTCTGGTAAGTAACATAAATTAGACAAGCCCTGTTAATATTGCCTACTGACCCCAGAAGGGCTAAAGTGAGAACAGAGTCCACATTTCTTCTACCACCAAGTTTGGGAAAAAATTAGCTACTTCAAAAGGACTGAGGTTCTAGGAAGACTTTATCCAGCATGGCTAGTGCTTGGCACCTCAAGTTACACCTCTAGGTCTGCAAGAATGACTGACTGAAGGAACGAGCTAAAGAATGAAGACAGCCTTGGTATTTAGAAGTGCTGAGCACACACAAAGTGGAAATGCAAAGAAAGCAGGCAGCAAACTGTGAATATGTGAGTGTAGATGTTCTTTCTTGTGATCAATATGGCAGCCAAACAGCAATCCTGCCACGAGGGACAAATGGCTATTAAAATGACAGTGATGATAACCTGGACAAGAAGTGATATAGATATGAATAACCCATAACCAGAGGTCACTAATGTATAGTACTTCTTTTTTGTATTTAACACCAATAAAAGAGACAAATTGTGGTTCACTGCTCTAACTTGAGTGGGAGTGGAAACCATTCTATAGAAAAGGGCAAATGTGGTCAATACTGACAGTGCAAGAGAAAAGGTGGATTGGATGGATGTTACAAAATTCTGTTTAAGAACCCCTTCCTTGGGACAGACCTGTCCCAGCAGAGAGCAGATTGAAGCTTCCCAAGGTCAAGTCAAGTTTGAGCTGGAAGCCCAAAGCAGAAACATCCACCCCAAGCAGGGATAGGACAGAACTTTTATGTGTATGCAGCACAGGGCCTAATAGGCCTTGCATGGTATTACTCTTTCTACTCCAGACATCAGATGGCTGCAGATCCTCTCTCTACCATGGATAAACTCACACTTGCCTAGTTTGCACTTAATTCAATGCCTTCAATCATGCTTTCTTTACAATTTTTTAAAAACTGGTTTACTACCGAGGTCTGACTCAAAAACCTCTGGTTTCTCAAATCCCTTCTATTCCTCTCCTATATTTTTAAATACTGATGCTATATTTCTTATTCCTATTTATAGTAGTCCTCTCTCCATGTACTATAACTAAGAAACAAACTTACATTGCTAGATCTGCAATACAACATACCAGTTCATTCTGTGTTTTGGCATGGGGCTTCCCTGGCACAATTAATTTGATGATATTCAACCTTCAAGTTTTCCTCTCACTTCAGATTCCATCACTTCTGCAGCTACATTCATGTTAGTCAATCTTCCTTTACCCATTTTTAGCATGCTCATTCCCCAAAATAAAATCTGACCTGGTAACATCACTAGGAACTGAACGATGCTCTCAGTATAGTCTGGAAAGCAACCCAAAATACCCACCCCATGATGCATGTTATTCTTTTCAAATATATGCACAAACATATATTCAGTAATAACAATATTAACCTCCTCCCCAGAAGTAGCCACAATCAAACAGCAATTTGCTAGCAAGCATATTTGTTCTATTTAATTTTCTCCTATCCTGTGCCTGTATGGGATAGAAAACAGTAGTTAAAAACAGGACTAGCAGCTACCATCAGTTGCTTTAGCGCATGTCGTGTAGTTCCTGCTGTGTTTTATTAGACAAATATAAAATTAACAACAGAGCTGTAATGATTTCCTAAACTGGTTCCAACACAAATCTCCAATTTGAGGTCAGATGTATTGCCTAATAAAGTTTTACAGCAGCAGTCAAGTAGTGGTAGTTAGCTTCCAGAAATACAACTCTTAATTCACCAGATTTAGTTTTAAGACTTGTTCATCACATAAAACAAAAATAAATATTATTATAGCTTTACTCAAAACGTTCCGACAATAATCTTCAGATAAGATGGCATTGGGTTACGTTAATTGCAAACAACACAATTAAAGATACTTGATATATTTACATTTGTAGCAAATATCCACTATAACATTTTGATTACTTGACCTGATGCTTGTAAACTGTCATTCTGAAGGTATTTGGCAAGTACATGCTGGTAATTCTATTGCTTACAGAGCATGAAACTTTAGATAACGGGCTACTGTGGTCTTGCACTGGTAAACCTTTTGAATTCATGATGAAGGAAACTGAGGCAAATAAATGTTTATCAATAAATTAAAACTAAAGAGATATCATTTTAGTTTAACAAAAACACAGCTGATAGCAGAATCTGTTCCATAATAACAAAAAGGTTCATCTTCAATGTTTTTTTTGACACATTAAGGAATTCAGTGTTAGTCTTTAAGTCTTTGTCAGAAATTACTGACAAAGTCTGTCAGAAATTGTACTAAAACCAATGGAAATGTGAGTAGAATTTCCATGGAGCTGTACTTAATTTATAAAAAAAGATATTTTAACATTTAATCATGTCTGTAAATCATTCTTTTGAATGCCTGTTTAAAGAGTATAAATTTAAGTAAGACCGGTGAGATAACTATACTAGGGCAAAAACCTATCCCAAAAGATGAGCCTGATTTAACCAGACACTTTGTACAACAAAACAAGGAAGTGAAACAAATTAAGTGAACTAAGACTTTGTTAAATAATACACAGAAGGGTCGTGCTAAGGGAAATAAACGCTAGTGCTATAAGATACAGGGTCAAAAATATACTATTCCTAGTCACACATTTAAAACTTTTCTCCACATTAAAAGTAAGATTGTGTAAGAGTGTCTGTACAGCAGAGATTATGGAAAGGGACAGCAGACATAGTCAAGCTCGCTTTAAACTCTCAATGATATTGAAAAAGCGTAATGCAGCACAGAGCTGAAGGTCTGTCTGCGCCTTGGGTAATGTGTCTGCACTGAGCTGGGGCTGAGCAACCACCAGCACCTGAGTGAAGCAGCTAGAAGTTCATTGGGATGAATGTAGATGAGCTGCAGTCAGAGATTTCACAATTGCAAACGAAAACAAAGGCACTGGCCTTGGAGTAAAATTTATATGCACATATTTTTATACATGTATTTATAAATATCTCTTTAGGAAAGAAAACCGCCTTCAAATCTAACAACCCTAGAGACTGTTTTCCAGAAAAATCAGTTTAAACTATTCTGTGAATACAGAGCACTATAGCTGTATTGCTCATCAATTCATTTCGAGTTGTCTCAAGTTTCAAGTATAACTACCAACTTAAATAGCACAATGGTGGATACACACCTTCAGATTCACAGAGTGAACAGCTGAGCAGAATGGTTCCAAATGGATACTTTGACATGCAAGAAGAAAGAGCAATATCACACCCACTAACACACACTGTCAGATGAAATGACACACAGAAAACAGGATTCCCTTAGGTCGTTTTCTAATAGAAAACCAGTCCCTCTGTGAAATGTGTTTCTAGTCAAACCCACCAGCTTTGGTTGTCCCAAAGAATCCATAATTCCTTATAATTGTGGGTCAGGTAATTGTCCAAATGCACTTTTTTCTACCTTTGCAAATGCTGTTCTGCTCCTGAACAAAGAACATAGAAGAGAAAATGTTTCCAATCTGTATAACAGCAAAGAACCTGCAGGAGAACCATGACAGGGATGCAAGTGAACAGCTAATTGTCACCTGCCTCACAGAGAAGTTGTCATAGGGAGAAAATCACTGGCGCAAGCAGGAGGGACTGGACCTCACCACGAGCACCTCCCCTTCAGCAGGCACCAGCCAGTGCTAGACCTGATGCAGACCAGACCTGCCCAAGACCAACTTTTATTTAACCTTGCTGATACTTTGCATTTCCAAGGCCAGAGAGCTTACAAACAGTTACCAAGAAGGTTCTTCCTGAGGTATGGAGTAGCCTGAAATTAATAGTAACAATCTTCTCATCTAGCATGTGCTTTTGGGAAAACTCTTCTTTCATTTTTAATGGCAACAATAACCTGTGAATTCCACCAAGTAGTCTGGATTACCAGTACTGAAGCCAGTGTGAACATGACACTGGTGGGGTACAACATGGAGCCCCACTGACTAGCACTGCTTTAGGATGCTGGGAATTTGTGTTCACATACAAACTGCAACCACTGACTGAAACAAAAAGATTTCATCCCATTGAAAGGATAGATTTTAGAAAGTACATTTAAAATAATTTCTGCATCACCTCCTCTGTGTCCAAACTCAATGTTGTATCTAATAGCAAACATATATTAATGGATTTTATGCTAAGTTTATAAGTGGGAGTCTAAAATAGAGTATCACGTTTTCCAAATCATATCAAATGCCCATAACTACATGTGTGCATATTGTTATTATGGGGATAGACATACACTAGAGGTGCAAGCATTACAGGTCCTCAGTATGATGTAACATTGTCTCTCTAGATCTCCAGAGACTATAAAAACCTAATCACAAAAAATTAACAAAACAAGAGCAAACATTTCAATTGCTTTCAGAATACTGAAGATGTTCAGTAACAAAGAATTGCATGTTTAGTTTCAAGCAGAAACAGTATTTATTTAATGGTTTCATTATCTCTATTGCTTTATACTGTGGTTTTCTAACTAGTGAGTCCTATGCAGTCAGAGATAAGATGAGCTTGGTCCTGTTACAGATTAGCTTTCCCTTTCTCTCCTCCTTTCTCCTGTGCTCCTTCTCCCCACTTAGACTCTTTGGAGTTTCATTATTTAACTTTCCCCTCAGGCATGGGGATAACACCATTGGAGCCATTTTGCAGGCAGCAGGATTCTATAAATGAGGCACTTATTTAAACAGCCTCACACAGAGCTGATGTCAAAGTTCTTGGCTATTTACAGGTGACATCACAAGAGATGCCTTCTGAAGCACAGCCAAAACAAGTACCATGCACAGATTAATTTTTCTTGTCCAACATACATCAGAAAACAGTCATTCCACCCTTGCTCCGCTTCACAAAACTCTTCCTTCAAGCAACTTTTTTCCTGCCTGTTGAACAGACTAGAATTTGGTTATTGCTGAGCAGGAATTGAGCAGATTTGAGGTCACAATTCTCTCTCCCATTATATTTGCCCATCCTTAGTGAGAAACTGTAGCAAAATAAAAACCCCTACAAACCAAAAAAGGAGGTCTAATAACAGCTCTTGACCAAAACAGCTAAATCATTAATTAGAATCTGACAGTGCCACCTATAATAATAAACCAGGATGAGAATAAATTAGTTTTTGCTTTACTTTTCTTGGAATCCATCTGAAACACACCAAAGATTTGGGAATAAGACCACAAAGATATTTTTTGAGGGGATTATTTATAATACCTGATTAAATATATACAAGATTTAAGTGGAAAATACAAAATAAAACTGTATTTTCCAAGGTCACGTAATTTCATAAGAGCTCAGCTTCCCAAACTCAGGGTGGGAAGGTGCTGGTGCTCCATTATCCCAACAGAGCTGCTCCTGGGAAGGGAGTGACCATTTGCTGGCCCCTAAGTTTTGAAATGTAATGTGCTGACTTACACAGCATACACATACCTTGAAACATCTTTCTGTTCCTCTGTTAGATAATAATTCTAGACATTAAGTTTTGCCATTTATTAGCATACATTTGGAGTTTATTTGCTCAATGTTTAATCACGCATAGTAGTCATTAGCATATATGAACACTCCTTTTTCTAGAGCAGTTTGTGTAGAATTCTCATTTGAGTTAATTACTATGTAAGATAGCTAAATTCTAATTAAAATTCAATGGCACATGTAATGATAAAAATTTATCAATACTGTGCCTTTCTCAGCAGATACTTTTATTAAATTACTTAGCTTCATTGTTTATTTCTTGAAATTGGGATTCTAAATTAGTCTGGTTTTAACCACTGAAAGAATAATTTCACTAGGATTTAACTGCAAAGTTTTTAGTTCATATTTTAAGTGAGTCAGTGCTTTTCAAGTTTTGTACTGACTTGTTGCTTTGCTATGGCTCTGAAGATCTTTATTAACCTCTGTCTCCCAGCACTGAGAACAAGAAAAGCACATGTTTGGTACTCTTCAAGCTAATGGTAAAACATCCCTTAATGTCACTGGAGCTGTGCAGTCCATCAATATCTTCTGCAAAATATTATAGGACTAAAATGGATCAAATTTGCCATCGGATTAAAAACAACCTCTTACACAAGAACACCACTATTTTTCCTTGCCCTCAGTAGCACTGTAAAACCTTCCTGGTGCAGAGGTCAAACCAGCAGCCTGAGCTCTTCCTTCACCTCACTTCAATGCTGCACTTCTCCAAGTGACCACTGTGGATATTTACGTGTACTTGCATAAGCATCTGCAAGCTGAGGAAAATACTTCACTCATGCAAACACTTGTAAGAAAATGTATCTTTAGTAGGCAAGTCTTGCAGCTTGAAAATACAAAAAAAAAAAAATGTCTTTGGATCAGTTTCATCTGGGTGGGGTGATACATGTGTGAAAAATACCTGTGTCAAGTTCTAATCTGAGCTCAAGCTTTGCTCCCTGCATGCAGGATGCGCTGTTGGAAACTAAATGCGCTCTGAACAAAAGCAAAGGAACCTTGAGCAGCTAAAACTCCTTTCTGCTACACCAAATGCAGAAGGCTGTTATTCCCAAACATAAAAATGACTAATCACCCTTTAATCAAGTTATGGTTAATAAAGTCATCCAATTTTTGCTTAATCATGTTAATATTCAGACATGTTAAACAGTAAATCCCTTCAGGCATGCAAGCCTGTTTGCCAAGTTTCAGCCTACAACAAGGTGTAAATCTCTGAAAACAGCCCTTTGGAAATGCTGACAAACCTTTGGCTATTGTAATAGAAGTTGGCATCTCTGCAAAAACAAGAAAGCAGAGCTCAGCTTCTCTACAAATTTCTACTCTGACTAATATTTGCAGAAGGTAATTCCAGTTCCCCAGATTTAGTCCTCACAGAACCCTTTTTGCCATGCAAGCCACAGAATATTACTGAAATAGAGAGGAAGAAGAAAAATTAACCATAATTAATTATTATTAGAGAATAATATTTATGACAAAATATAGCTGATACTTCTACTCATAATTTTATTATAATTTATCAGATTCTCAGAGATATTTGTAATCAGGTTTATTCAGTTGTTTGTTTTTAAAGGTGCTTTGTGACTTCTGAAGCAGAATAAAATGATAAATAATGCATTTTCCTCAGTGTTGGTGGGAAAGTTCAGTCTATAATTAGCATACAAAATTACATATTCTGATACTTGATGTTCAGCGATGCCATTTCCGTCATGTCATACAGAATAAATAAAAAGCTGGCAATCTGAATACCCCCACTAACTTCTAAACAACCACTGTTGCCCCAACACAGCTTTTCTTCAAATAGCTCCTTAAAGGCAGAGCCTCTGTATCTTCCACCAGCTTCATTCTGACTGAAACCTGCACTTTGTGCTGCAACCTTACTGAAAACACCAGATTTCTGTCCGTTCCTAAAGGAAAACTGTGCCACTGTGGCCAGGAAGGCCCCTTTAAAGGGAAAGCCTGGGGAGATGCTGGGCAGGGGCTCCAAGGGCTCCAACAGAGGACCTTTGTGCTGCCATGCAAATGGATCCCTGCAGCAGCCTGCAGACAATGCCCAGGGAGAAGGCAGGGACAGCCAATCCATCTGCGGAGAGTTGGGGAACTCAGCCTTCCCGACATTCTTTCTCTTACACAAAACACTCCATGTTGACAGCTGTGAATTTTAAACAACTATTCTGTGTATGTTTTTCTAATTTTGTGTATTCAAATAGTTTCCCTGGCATCAGGGGCTGAAAGCAGAGTGCTTGGATTCCATAATTTAGAGATTTCATGCTTTTCAAGGAGTCACAGCAACTCTGATTGAAAAACAAAGTGGAGATTAAGTGTCTAATGGAGAAAGCTTCAAATGGCAAGAAAAGTGGAGATGTTACACAAAATAAAATTCATATTTACATAAATTATGATTACAGAGAGTCTATGTAAGTAATACTCTGCATGTGATAAATACATTAATAAAAAGTATGGAAACTTTGCTTGACTAAACCACATTCTGATTACTCAAAATTCACTCATACATTGTAGTGCTCCTTTTAAAGAAAAACTGCAGCATTTTGAAGAAAAAGTTTACCTTCAGTCAATTAATCAAATAAAATATTTGCATATCAGCAATTTGTCCAAGTAATGAATGAAGTTTTTTCCACTAGTTCAAAAACTAACTTAAAACAGATGCTGCTCTAGAGTAACGTTTCTCTGTACATTGAAAAAAACCCACCACCAGAAAATCCCAACCAGAAGTTAAAAGCCTCCCTGTAAAACAGAAAAAAACCATCAAGTTTTCCTTTTCCAGTTTAATGAAAAAATAGGAAAATACTTGAAAAATAGCATCCCATGAGCATCCCATGGTGATCCTGTCATAAACACGGATATATTCACAGAATGGAATTACACATAGGCTGTCATTAAACAATTCTGACCAGAAATACGTTTGGGATCTACTCCTTGGAATAATTCTACATTACCAGCATTGGTGGGGTTATTTTCAACAGTGCCCTGGGAAGGGAGTAAACAGGAAGAAAGCAGAGAACTGAAGGTCAGAATGAGTGTCTGTCATTCCTGGCTCTGCCACTTTGAGACCTTCTTCCCTGACTTCCTCTCCCTGAATCACTAATTTTGAAGAGGAGGCAGCCAGGAACCATCCCTTTATACATAATAATTCAAAGACTGAAACAAATTTCAGACACACTCTCATCTTTTCTGCAAAGTAGGGTGGTTCTCCTCTGACAGGTCCTGCAGGAAAGCAACCCTGCAGACTCCTGCCCATCCTCCCAAGGAGCTACCCCTGCTGGGAGGGGATTCTGGGGAAGCCCTCAAAGCAGAAAGCACCATGGAAGACCCTGCCCTTCCAGGAACCAGGCCACTCTGACATACCATCCTGGCTCTGTGCCTTGCCACAGTCATTTGCCTGTCCCCAGCAAGTGTTGAAATTGGCTTCTGATATCATGTATCTTCAACTCTCAAGACCACCAACCAACCAGACTTGAACTTAAAGCTGCTTGGACCATTCACTGCTCTTCTCTGCTTGAGGCACTGACCCCTTGCCTTTACCAGGTGTCTTCAGATCATTCACAAAAACCACTATAGAAGACCAAGGTATCATTTCCCTCACTCCAGCACCAGTCTCCACACTGGTGTGACCCCCTCCTTGTTGACATTTTCCCTCCCTAATATCTGCAGGAACCAAACAGCAACAGCAATGTGGTTTTGCTTAAGGGAAGACAGGAGGTGGGTTTTGTCTAGTCTGGAAATGTATTTTCCCTTCTTCCCAGTCATTTATTGTTCTTCTTTTGGCACCAGAAGAACATATTTTGGACATGAATTTCTCTGTGGGTGTTACATTGAAAATTAATCTCTCTCCAAGGCATATTCGGTCTGGGACAGTTTTGAAATACGTGTGAGAGGATGGAGAGGGGAGAGAACGCATGGAAATGAGGCCACTTGGTGGGGCAGGCAGAGTTATCCAGCATGTTCCCACAGCCCTGCCCAGCCGTACACAGCACACACCTCCCGCTGGGCAAGGGGAGCTGTCCGGCGTGGGAGAGGACCCAGGATGGGCTGCTGGCACGAGGCTCAGACATACGAGTGCTGATCTACACGGCACGTTGCAACATGTTCCCTTAGTCACTGACCCCCTCTTCCCATACCCCATGGCTGTGAATTCTCTCTGAGGGAGCACAGAGTCACCACCCCGGAACACAGGCTGGGGGAATGGGACCTCTCACCAACATGAGGTTCAAGGTCTACCAGATGTGATCACTGCCTACTCCACTCCTTCCACCTCCCAGGGTGGCTTCATTCTCATTTGTTCTCTTATTGGTATGGTGTGTTCACATTTTATGGGGATACCATGAACAAAGTACAGCCAGGTCCCAGCCCCCTGTGCTAGGCCCCATGCAGACAAGAAAAAAAAAGTAAAAAAACCTGTAGAACTTTGCTCCAAAGCTTGAAAGGGTCAAAGAACCATGAAGAGCGTTAAAACTGTACGTTGTTTTTTTTTTTTTTTACTTAATTAGAAAAGAATAAAAAGCAGTAGTGTATAAATTTTTGAAAAACAAATTCTAATGAGTCATTAAGAGGCATTAGGAAGCCCCATATACATACATATTTAGGCACTCCTCCGGCTCAGAATTATGCTTTGCGCAAACAAAAGGCCTCTCTCTACAGATTTACACAATAGGTTTACACTGAGCCATTACGATCTATCATGTAACTGAGTGCTTAATGACTCTTTAATTTAAGGATTATTGACACAAAAGATGTAACAGCTGCTTAAGAGTTACTACACAGCAGCAGCTTTCCAAAGAGATATCACTTCATCATTTTTATATTTTCTAAACTACCAAAAGACGCTTGCATTTGTGGCAGTGCCTTTAAAGGAAGAAAAAAAAAAAATCAAGGGAAAACAAATTAGAATCTATTTGACCTCAGTGAATTGCGAAAAAAATTTAAATTTAACATTCTCAGTTGAAAACAGATTTGTTCTTATTTATTTCTAACATGAGAGCTTTAAAAAACAAAACCAAAACCAAAAGGCAGCACTGACAGTTTAAATACAAGGGGTAGTGGGTGTCACTGTAACGGCAAATGTTTGAAAATGGAAGAGAGTTTGCTAGGCTGTGTGCGTGTATACATATATATATTTATAATCCCCTTAACAATGAATATTCCTGCTGCCAAGCATTTGGAGACAGAGTTGATTTCCTTTCAAGTAATTGATGTAGGCTTTCTTCAGGACCCCGTCCAGACAAGTTCTCCACCGTGGAGCAGGAAATCACACCGTCAAAGGAAAGCTGAGCGCTCCTTCCACACAGCCCGGGTCAGCCCCTCCAAAACACTAGATTTATACGACTGC
This sequence comes from Empidonax traillii, assembly GCF_003031625.1. Lineage (NCBI taxonomy): Eukaryota > Metazoa > Chordata > Aves > Passeriformes > Tyrannidae > Empidonax > Empidonax traillii. The sequence continues at coordinate 377,213 of NW_020955242.1, read as the reverse complement.
TGCCAAAAAAACTTGCATTTCCATGCCCTCCTGTTGCTAAGATAAAGGATGTTTCCTACTGCCTCAGAATGCCGTCCTCATTTAAAACTCCAGCTATGTTCTGACAAAACACGCTGCTGTCACCCCAAATTGAGCAAATGAGCCTACGTCCTACAGTATAAAGACCAAAAGAGTTATTGAATATCACCCGGGGAGCACAAAATGAAAAGGCTCCCATTTCTTCCTGACCTTTTTGGGGCATTTTTTTTCCCTGAAATCGGCCGGGCCCTTCAGCCTTCATTTCTCATGCTGTCTGTGGTAGCACAGGAAGGACAGCCTGGACTTTGCAGTTTCAAACAGATCAAGTTTTGTTAAATAACTTTTTCTTTTTTTTTTTTTTCTCCTTCTTCAAACCCAAAGCGGAAGGGAACACTGTGAAGAAAATGGAAACTGGCAAAGAGCTTTAACTTCAAATAGCCTTATAAGTCAGCGTTGATGTGCAAAACTAATTCTGTTTTTTTGGCATTTAAATATAACCCGACAGTTGCAGAAGGGAGGGGTGAGGATGGGAGAAGTGCAAGGCAGATTCCCAGCCAAGTGCAAAATACGGAGACATGTAGCGTTACGACTCCTGTTTATCAAATGAAATAAGGATTAGATTTATTGGCACCAGTTTTATAAGAGAGACTACAAACTTGACCTGGTAAATTTCAGGAAAGGAACACGAGCATAAAAAGCAGTTCCGTACTGCTGGTGTCTTGGTGAAAGGCATTTCACTCACGGCAGAAGGGGATGTTTCCATGGAATAGAATCCCAAGCACCAGTAAAATAGATATGCAAATAACTCCATTCATCAAAAAAGAAAAGAAAAAAAAAAGTACAGCTGAATATAATGTATCTAAATATTTGTTCAGGGTTAAGTGGTGTTGTCTAAACATGCAGAAAACCCCTTTTTTTTTTTTTTTAATGTAGATTGGCTCTCCCCATTAGAAGTGCCAGTCACATACTTACTACTTATTTCTATGCTTTTAATTTCCTAGAAACCTCCTGCACTTGGTTGCTCTATAGTGCCTGCCTGTACAGCCCAGCCTGCCTCCCCTACTTTCCCTGTGGGCAATGCCACCGCCTCCAGCAGCTGAAATTGTACCTCTCCTTGTGTCTGCGGCTTTCATTGCTTGATGCTGCTGGCCCAACACACCACCCAGAAGCATCCCATAACTGAGACGAAGGAATTACTTTCCACTACATGAAACAACTGCCAGTGTGAGGGTCAATAAACACCACAGCAGCCTCAGGGCTGGGACACGGAGGGAGCTGAAGTGCAGAACGGGATCCTGACTGCCCTGAACACTTCACACGGGAGATATATGGAATCGCTCAAGCAGAAGGGGAGATTGCTGACAGCTCACTCAGAGGAAGATGAGGGAATGCTACCATCTTGAACAGGCATCTGGAGGGGAGGCACCTCACGCTTATCCTGCTAAAGTGGATGTTTGAAACGTGCAGGGGCTGAAGACTATTGTAGAGTTAGGGGGGGAGGGAATGGTGAATGACATTTAAACCTTATGTATACAACTTCCTCTGATCCTTTTAAAGAATATTTAAGGGAGGTCACTCAAACCCTACCTTAAGCAGTATCTTAACTGGAAAAATGCACCCAATAATTGATAAATAATCTTGTGTTATCACAAACAGAATGAGAAGTGCTTACATGCAGTCCTGCATCTACCAAAGCCTCAGTTTATTATTGACTAGAGTAAATGATCTTAAGTCAAAAATTAACAAATGTATATTCCTAATTAATATCTGCCCCTCTGTAGTGCCATCACTCAAATGCTCCCTTGTAGGGAAAAGTCACTCATGAGTCTATTCTGAAGGCACTGTCTACTTCCTGAATTTTTCCAAGTATATTGTTTGCATAAAGTTTTTTCCAGCTGGTTAGTCACGTCACATCAAGACAGCCACTGATCACAGACAACTCTACCTGGCAAAGGACGGGTCCTTTCAGTGGGGCCCTCTCTCAACATTTATTTGTTGTTGCTGAAATTAGGTTTCCTACTGAAATAAACCTGGAGACCCAAGGCAGCAAATCCCCAAAAGGGAATATTACAGTTTAGCCTGTAGGAGACCTTGCTGCTAACCATCAGTAGCCACAACAAAGAAAGAAATAAAACAAAATATTTGAAAATGAAAATACAACTTCGCAAGCAGAAGCAACCCCTCAACCCCCCCAAATAGGAGCCCCGGGTTATCAGAGAAACTTCTATAGAGTTTCACACGCAGAACTCATTTTCTTTTACCAGTTCTCTTCACCTTTACTTTCATAAATAGCTCTTTTCCTTTCTTCTGGGGAGGAAAGCAATCTACCATGCCCACATGGATTTAATAAGGGAGGCCTAATGCAGGAGGTCAAAGAATATGAATGGATTAAAAGATTAGGGAGAAGAGTATGAAGGCTTTCACCTTTCAGGTTCCTGCTCTGAATTCGTCTGATGTCAGCAGTGAGCAAGCAATGGAGCCATCAAGGAGCTGTGGTTGCATGGAAATCTCTCCTTTGGCTTTCAGGAGTTACACTAAGGGATCATTAAGAAGAGTCTGAATATTTTAAAGATATACACTGAAGCTGCCTCTCGTTATCAAGCCCCATATCTACCTGTTTCTTCATATTCCACAGCTATAAACACATCAGGATGGCTTTTCAATTAAAAAAACCTCCCCATACTTTTCATTATTAAATTCAAGTTTGTCAGGCACATTTTGCTTTCCTGTGATTTCAAATCTCATAGGTAGACAGACACCCCAATTCACCACATTTAGCACAGTTGCTCTTACTTGACCAGTTGCTCTTCATGTACCAAGTTAAATTCCCTACAAGCAATAATCTGCAGAAAACAAACAAACAAAAAACCCAAACAAAAACACAAAAACCCACAAAAACCCAACCAACCAACCAACAAAAAACCAAACCAAAACAAAACCACCCCAAATCTGACTCTACCAAGAGCTAAATCTGGTAGTATTCCTGAACTTCAACTTCAGCTTTCCATGATTTTGGTTAAATCATGTTAGAGTTGACCTTTATGGCATTACCAATGGCTAAAAGTGCTGGCTTATGCTCATAAACTTTCAAATGTCTTTTAAGACATGGCTCATTGCTTGAGCTCCAGAAATTACAGAGAAATTATCTTATTTTTTCCCTGACAAGGTCCATACTTTCACATATCTGAGGGGAAATAAACTGGCAAAGCGCTTGAGAAGTAAATCAGCCACACATACAGGGTCCTCTCTTGGAACAAAAGGAGTGAGCGCAACAAGTAGGATGCTGTTTCTAGACATTAGAAATTTTTCAAGAGGTAAGTGTTGCATTCGGTTCAGGATTTGAACCCAGCCATGATTACCTTCAAAGTGCTTTCAGTTAAAAAAAGCAAGTTGCACAACAGAACTATCAGCCGTGACTGAGGCTGGTTTAATAATAAACTCAAAACTACTTAAAATGAACCTCATGTTTCCATGGTGATGAATACATATCTCCCTCCAGACTGTCTTGTGATGTAGAAAACATTCACCAGTAGTATTTTGGTAGCAATCTTGCTAATGGAAAATTCATTAGTATTGTTCAAGATGGCGATAACACTGACTTGGATTAATTTTAGACTGACCTTGGCAAATTGGCAGATGGAGATGAAAGCAGTACTGTGCCCAATGGGAAAGTAAAATATGTGAAGATACCTGCTTGTGACATATTTTTTAAAAAAGATGACAACCGGTGGTTGCTAAAATGAGTGTGCAGATTTGTTAGTTTACCTCTCTGATTCTTGCTAATAAATCCATTTTTGCTTTAGTATGCTCCCTCACCAGTGAGAAGATTTAAATCTTCTCAAACAGATACAAAATGTTATCATCTCCTTAGGTTAGCCCTGCTTAATGGCAGTGAGGCATGGCCAGCTGCAGACACCTTTAACATAACATATTTGACAGGTATAAGATCAGGCACATAGAGTAGGAGAGGTCCCAAAGCTTGCCTTTATTCACAAGGCTGCTCTAAGGGTATGAACTGCTAAACTCTGTCATCATCCCTTAACTTAGAGTGCTCCTTAATACGATATGGTGTTCTATTCAGGGAAAAAAACCCCACCTTCTTAAGAGTACATATTTGACTTTGATCCAGTGACATGTTTCTGAAGGAAAGCATCTGACAGGACAAAGATACTTCATTTAGTCTGTGTGCCATATGTGGCAGTTTAAGGATCACTGTCACAGCCCCTTCGGCTGCCATCCAGGATCGCACGGCATGGCAGAGCAGAGGGATTGCTGCCGGGCTTCAGGAGGAAAAGGTTTGCAAAGAATTTCTCTGGGCTCTTTCCAACAAGTGTATTTACCTATTCCATTCAAAACCTGAAAACTGAGGCATTTTAACTTGCAATTAAAAAAAAAAAAAAAAAGATTTTAATAACTCTTCACATAATAGAAATGACATTAATATTTTGATCCCAAAAGCCCACAAGCATGGGTGGCATTTTAAGCATGCAAACAGATGCTAATTGGCCTGTTAAAGGACTTAAAGCTACATATATGCAAAAACACTTTGCCAGGAAAAAAACCACAGATATCTACCCCTGTTGTACAGACACTCCCAACTTCCGTCTGTCAACAGACCTGGAAATCCTAGTTACTTCAGGATCGGTAGTTTTTAAAACATGATCTTTCCCCACATATCAGAAATGACAGTTTCTGAAATAAAATGCAGCGCTTTTGGTGTTCAATTGTCCTTGCAAACATCTACACAAGTCAAAATGCTAAGTAGCTGTGAGTAGGTAGCAGGCATTTGTTGGGGTATAATTCACATTCATAAATTCTCTGGTGATTTTCTTAAAAACCTGATTTAGATTTGACTTCTCTCTGTGCTGTCAGAAAGTGCTCTGCAGATTTCGTAGTCCTCTTTTTTTTATTTTATTCCCTAAATCTGAAAGCCATTCAGCACAACAGCAGTGTTGTGGAATGTTTCTAATTTGAAAAGCAGCAAAGCCGTAGAGGAGGGACAAGAAAAGATTGCCTTCAATAAAAGAATGAGGGGGAGCCAATTAGACAAAGATGTGTCAAAGTGGACAGTGTTTATGAAAACAATCAGCATTACATCTAAGTTACACAGTCTAGTTCCCCATTCTTACTCCTTCAGAAAGATGTTTGGGATTTCCAGTATTAATGTCTCTGTTTAGGCAACAGTGTGCCTTTTTTAATTTCAGATTAGGAAGAAACGTACGTCAAGAAGTAATACGAGTGATACGTTACATAGACATGCAACAAAAAGATTTCTTTTTCTCTTGTGATTTCTGATAGTCAACACAAGTTCTCTTTTTCCTGTAATCATGAATCTAAAGGCACTGATTATGTCAAACAAACTCCCTGTGTGGTTTTAGAAACGAGTTTCTTCAAGTCTCACAGCTTGGTGGCAATATTCAAACATTTATTCAATTACCGTCAGTATTCATATGATGAAATGAGTGTCTTGAAAGAAAAGTATTGAACCGAAAAAAATAAAGTTTAGGTAACAATCTTCAATTTACCAACTGACCCTGGGTCTCAGTAGAGATGAGTGCGATCTGTTCCTCATATTTCCCTTCATGCAATCATCATTCTAAATATATTGCAATTAAACCACAGTCTAATTAAAACACAAAAGACTTTTCAGTAATGAATCTTTCTGGCAAAGAGCATCTTCAACACTTACTTCACAAACAATAGCACTTGTCAAGAGATGTTAAACAAATTTCAGAACTGAGGCTTTTCACGGCAATTTGGAACATTTGATATTCTGGTCTCTAGTGCTTAGTGTCAGCCAGTTCCTTATGTTCCCAAAACAGACTAACAATCCGTAGGTAAATGTACACCATTTAAAAAATTCACGAGAGTTCCTGTGATTATATGTATATTATATATGTGGTTTTCCAAGGGAAGTGGCTTGGCCTATCACTTTCTGACCTATTTTCCCATCATTCCATTTTGGCATGTCCTCTCAGTTGAGTGCTGGAAACTGCACTCAGTTAAGTGGCATAAAAATAACAATAAAAACTCAGTGCCTATAGCAACCCTCAAGCTACAGAAGGTGAAAAGAATTACATCCTTAATTCGCCAGGCTCTTTTTACATATAATCATTCCTTTTACGTAAAGGTCAAGTTACAAGACTTTTTGCATTATGCATAGTGATTTCCATTTTGGCTTATTATTCAGTGGTATAAAATTTATGATGTCAGATTTCATGACAGTTAAACCTGAGTTTGCTCTGTTTCAGAATGACATCTGGGTACAGTGAATAACAAAGCTTCTATATTAAAATGGCCCCATATTTTTAGGTCGGTTCCTATAAAAGACATCAGACCAAGAGATACTTGAACAGATGTTCAGAAAAATATTTCACTTCAAGTGCTGACAAACTAGAATGGAAGTAGAGTTGCATAATAGGAAGTGAATCATTACAGTCAATCACGAAAAATATCCAATTGTTTGGAATCAAAGTGTTTGGCAAATATTCTTTTCTTTCTGCTCTGTTGCAAGGAATTTGATATTCAAAAGCAAACAACCTAAGAAACATATGCAGTGCTGTTGCTTAATCCCTTTATGAGAAAAAAACCAGGTTTTTCAGGGTAATAAACATATAAAAGTGCATTTTATTTGTTAATGTGTATACCAGATAATGATTTTTAGCTGACAGTACAATTATTTATTATGACAATGCAACACCTTTACTGAAAATTGAGTAGTCTTAAGGTGTTCTGTGCTGCTCATTCATGCAAAGAATTCTTGTCAAATATTTTAATGAGAAGAAAAGTATGGCAGTCAAGATTAAAAGTCAAGGTGACCTTTAACTGTGGAAAACAGTATCTACATATCACCTTACGTTTTTTTTTAAGGTCATCACTTCTCTCTTGAAGAGTCATTCCATAAATGGAAGTAGGCAGTACAACTAGAGAGCTAACTATAAAAACCATCCTTCCTTCAAAATTAAGCTCTGCATCACACCTATTTGAAATTACATTCACCCTTTGGTATAAAATTCAAATACTTGCTGTGGTGTCTTCAGCAAAACGAGCGAGGAAAACACACATTACAGAAAACAGGGATATACAACTGTCACCCAGCAACAGCACAACATCTTGTCACTCTTCATTATAAAGAACAAACTTGCCTGTGACCTGGCTGTGGCCAGGGTGTGCTGAGTCAGCTGGAAAACCGTTCTGATGGGCACCTGATGGCCTGTTGTTCTAAGGAGTCTTTGGGGAAACCAAGGATGCTCCCACAGCACAGCAGTGACCTGTTTCCTACTGTCATGCTTCCAGCTGCCCCGGTTAGCCAAGCAAGCTTGCACTGTGCAGAGGTTCTGCTGCATGAGCAAAATCCTCACGGCCAATGTGACCTTCAACAAGTCCAGGAGGGCCGGGAAGTACTGTTCTGATTACCAGAGTAATACAAACAAATCATTGCATATTGGGGGTTCATGATACCTTTTCTAGTCTACTGACAGTAGATATGGCCAATGCTGGGAACCCCCCAAAATGCATCCAAACCTGCCCAGCTCCCAGGCAGCACCTCAGACTTGCCAAGTCCTGCATTTGTTCTTCCAGCCATCTTAGAGCTTCCTTTTCCCCCTTTATATCTGGAGGGAAAGGCAAACCTGGAAGCAAGGAAAAGCCAGCTGCAGTTCACTTCCCAGAAGACCTCATCTGTGTTAAAAAGAAACTCCTTTTTTTCCATCCAATGAGGCTGGAAAAATAGGCATCACACCCCAAGGGCAGCTTGAGAGAGATCTCAAGGCTGGTCCTAAAGATCAGCATGAACCCACTCTCTAATTTATTTACTCTGTCCCCAAATTTATTTGCTTATCTGTAATCTTTACTGACTTTCCCTCACTGAAAGCAGTTCAGGTATAACATGACACGAGAGTGGCGATAAGGCTTCCAGATTAGCACTGCTTTGGGTCCAGCCAGCTTGGAACGAGCTGCTCGTGAGCACAGGCAGCAAAATTAATGTTTACTTGCATCTGTCCACAAAGATACATTCTTAGTTATATATACTAAGAGGATTGCTCACGGAGTACCATTAATCATTTTTATCACTACCAAACATAGTATCAAACACAGAGAAAAATGTGGTTCCTAATTGCTACTATGGAGACAAAGCAGCAGAGGAACAGGAGATGAAAATAAAGTACTAGGTGTCATTTCTCCTGTGAAATTATATGTGGAATATTTTAATTAATGGGTGATATAATTCATACAAGGTTCTAAGTGAATCTTAAATAATTATAACACCCAAACACAGTAAATCAGATTTTAAAATTTCCCAAGAAAAATGTTGTGGATAAACTTGCTAAAACATGCAATAATTAAAAGAATTTATTAATATCTGACAACTCTAGCACAGCTTCAAATCAGCCTGAACTTGCTGCAGCTATGTATTTAATAAGGTTGGTGTTCTTTCCCACTAAGAGCATCCATTTGCATCTGAAGGCCCCTTCACCACATATCATGTAATGAAATGATGCAATCTATGTATTTTTTTGTAAAATATTAGAATTTGCTTAAATTAAGTTAGCAATGATGCACTGTACTTTAATTACTCCATGTATGTGACACACATAATTTAAAGCAAGCTCTCACACTTTGGGCAAGTGAACTTTCTGTATCTATTAGGACCCCTCACAGAGTTTTATGAAAGCTAAATTTGAAAACATTACAGTACTTTTAATTTTAAAAACATTTTTGCACTCTTATTAGTTGGCTGCTAACATCTGAAAAGTGGATTATATTCCTACAAGTGCTGATGCGAAGCACTTTCTCTGTTTAACGCACAGCTATGTTTAACACGTTAGTCTGCTATTTTGGCTTTATTGAAACGTGCACAAAATTCCTTTTTTAGCCACTGAGAACACTTGGCACCAGTTATAAAAGATTTATTGATCCAGTACTAACTAGAGTACATTACAAATAGCCAAGTGCCAAACAGTTCCTTTGCACCAGATTGTGATTTACAAGAAAGGAAAGGAAACTGGAGTACCAATTATGTACAAAAGTCTAAGCTTTAAAAAGTTGTGTACTTGTAATAAGAGTCCTGCAAACTAAATAATCTTTCTCTAATCGAGACAGGCTTTTATACCAAAATCTTTTCCCTAATACAGATACACATGCACCATTTTCTTTTACAGAATGCTAAATTCTGTCTTTAAGAAAGTTTCTGTGTTGGAAAGTGTTGCCATTCTCCAAAACAAACACCAATACCAACAAAAGAAAGCAACTCTAAAATTTTAGTACTTAGAAAAAAATTAATTCATTAAAACCTTATGCTGTATAGTTTTGAATAAAAAAAAATGTGTAAAATCTTTACTAAATGGCAAATGGCCTGTTCTGATTGTCTTTTAAATTTTTCCATATTTCTTTGCATCTATCCATGAAGACAAATGCTCATAAGACATATAATAGTATTATGTCTCTGTAGTGTAATTCTAAGGGATTATTTTAACCCTATTATCTTTTGAAGAGATTGCTTGGGCTAGGAACAGGTAACGCAAAGAGACATCTGCACTACAAAAGTGAAGCAGAACTGGTCCAAGGATCTGTGGGACACATGATGCAACCCTTAAACCTAATAAAGACCACTTGCATCAAATGAAATTAGCCTGGATAAACCAGCAGTATCAGAGCTCAGAGGATGACATCTGTTACCCACGACTACATGCCAACAGTGAGCAGGCTCAATCTGACCAATGAACACTCATGATTTCATCACTGAAACAAGCAAAGTTCCCAGAGTTTAATCTGTTAATTTATAAGGGATTTACCACAACATTGGGTGGTAAGGAGCATGAGACAGAGTAGTAAGCTTTTCCAAAAACACCTACTGACACTTCAGCCACTTTTCATCCAGTGTCACTCTCACAACACAGAGACTCACATCCATCACCAGCTCACAAGACGTGCAAAGCTAAATCAGACACTGAGTCACAAAAAAAGGGATTCAAGAAACCCAAAGGAAGAATAAAGTTATATTCAAAATATCAGGGAGAAAGCACAGCCTTTCATTTATAAGCTTAATTTTTAATTATTTTGGTTTTTAAAGCAGAAGTTCTCCTAGTGGTAGATGCAACTTGTGTCTGCTCAAAAGCCGATGTAAATTTTCTACAAGCAGTAAGTAAGTCCTAAAAGTTCACTAACAACGTACAGGTGAGTTTTCTGGAGGTCCAGCTCCACAACATACATGTCAACAAGCAAGAAATGCACAGCTTTATTTCACCCTCTGGGTAGACAAAGTATGTAGAAAATATAAGACAAAAAGAGCATGTGTAATTTAATATGTAAAGTTACTTGTGATGCACCAATTATGTTAAATTTATTTATAACTAGGCATACTTCTGCATTTGGGGTTTATTCAAAACCTTATTAAGAGCACAGGACACAGAAGAAACAGTCTGTTTGATCTGTTTTGAAGCTATGGTAATAGGAAACAAGTTTTCCTGCAATGTCTCTCAGGACCATCAAACAGTCCTTTCTTTTTTTTTTTTTTTTTTTTTTTTACAAGAATAAATACAGAGCCATATTTGAAACCCTTAACCTAATGCTCACAAAGAAATCTCCCTTGTAGACATAGTTGTTTATTAAGACTAACCCTAGTTCATTTTCCAGTCATATTTCAGAGATAAGCAAAAATTATAGAAATAAAAATGTCTAGAAGGTAGTTTCATTTGCCTCTTTTATTACAAATCCATATTCAGATATGTTAATATAAAGATGTACAATATTACATAAAGGGCACAAAACCTGACATCATGACACTGGTGGCTGAACGGCTCGCTTATTGTAGTGGCTCTTATTCAGCTATTTTCCAGTGCTCTCATCAGTCTTTTGTGTGAAAGTCTTTGGTGAGAGTCAGTTCTGAACTGATAAGGCCTTGGAGACATAATCACTGGCCCTCATTTTCCATTGACAGCCCCACACAGCCAATTCACAAACATTTTCATATTAATATTGAGCAATTTCCCTACATTCTAATCCATCAAAGTAGGCTATTAATCCTTCCCCCTCACTCTTCTCTATTCAAATGCTAACAATTTTCTTCTCACAAGCTAAAACATTTGTCCTACAGCCCCTCACACAAAGACACTGTATTGTCAGCAGTGATTGATCAGAGTATTAATATGAGGGATGCAATGTACATTGTATCAATGATACCACACGGATGTGGAGAAAAAGGTCTTTTTTAAAGGATAAATCAAATGCAAAATATAACAATTTTTCAAAGAATGCTTTAAAGTGTTTTGCCTGGTGTATTTTATGGAAATTTATTAAGATTTTCTGAGGTGTAAAATGCTTTTGAGTTTGGAATGCAAAATAAATGCCAGGGATGCCCTGTGTGCAGGAACATGGTGGGAAGCAGCCTGGAGCTGGGATTAGCTGGGGACAAACAGGCAAACAGCAGCAAAGCCACCATAAGACACCTGCCCTCCAATGCCATGTTTTATGCAACTGTGGTAGGGAGGAAATATAAAGAAACCAAACAAAAAAAATGAGGTGATGATAACTCTTTAAAGAAAAAAACCTTTCATCTCTTGGGATGGAAAAACCAAATAAGGCCAGAAAGCAGTACCAGCCCTTGCTCTGTGGGTCCTTGGATACAGGGCTACCTGAGAATTCCCACATCCTCAAGCATGGCCAGATCTCCTCAGACAGTGGAAAAGAGAAAAGGCATCCAATGAACCATTTTTTGCACCCTAGTTTCAAATTATTTTGGGTTATTTACTAAAAGAAGGATGCTCAACCTTTAGATGCTTTATGGGAAGTTTTACCTGCTTTAACCTTCCTTTTAAAAACACAGCTCAACCAGCAGCTTCTGCTGTAACTGCAGGAGACAAGCACAGACAGCAGCAAAAGGGGGACAGTCTGTATGAGACGCAGTTGTACAACCTGAACGTGCTGCCTGCCACCAGAGCAGAACCCCGGGCGCCTGGGGGTGGGAAGGAGGGAGGCTGTGGGTGCACAGAGCTCTAACATAGCTGATACACCCTGGCACAAATTAGAGTAACTTCAGGGACGCTGTAATTTATGGTAGGTTACAGTGGTTCTTGGCAGAGCTCAGCCCTCTGCAGGCAGAGTCCCCCCACACCTCAACACGTGTCCTCCTCCTCACAGGGTGCAGGTGAAGGGAGAGACAGTGCCAGGTGCTGTCAGCAAGTCAAAGCCATCAAGTTCAGCCTCAAGCCCACCCTAGGATCACTTTGCTGGAACTGCACATAGCAATTTAAAAGAACCTGCAGCTGGACAACAGAGAAACCCAGACCTCCTCAAACATCCAGCATCCATTCATCCATAAAAAGAAGCCATTTGCTCACTTCCAGTAGCACACACTATGTGGAGTGTGGGTGAGTGTGCACACATGTGGTTAAATGATCTCAAAATAAGATACACACACATAACTGCTTAATAAGCAGAAAAATTCAGCGCAACATTTCAATGCAAGTGGGAGAATGTTTGAGGCTGGAGGTATAAGAGATGGACTATTTAAGTATATGCAGATGACAACTAAGCATCTAGTGATATCAAAAATCATAAACTTCAATTTATGTATATCATTCTATTAAACTTGATTTTAATTTCCTCTTCCCTTCTCTGAAGAAACGAAGCAAACCTAAAATTAGCCAGAGCTGTAAACTCAGCCCAGCAGTGCAATACTCCAGACTGACAGAGCCTAAAGACCATATGAAATTTTATCACTGGATTTAACCCACATCTCAAAGGAAGCCATTCCAGCTCTGAGCACCCTGTGCCATCGTATTGGCACCCATGTCTGAGCACCTGTGTGGCTCTCATGCATCAAGGAGATGACACAAGGGGTCCCTGGTAGTTGTTAAAATGACTGATTGATCTAAAAAACCAATTTGTTCAGGAACCTATGTAGAAAAGACAGAAAAATAATCAAATCAATTTGGAGAACAACTCTTCTTTTTCAGTATCTAAAATATGTTGAACTCTGAGAGGCCTGAAAACTACTGTTGCTTCCCAGGATGAACCTGCTCTGGGCACAACCACAGCCCATTTTAAAGAGCCTCGGTTTCTGTGCCACAACATCCTGTTTCTACACCACTTAACTTTGGTACATTATAGCTTTACAATGAGTAATTAAACATATTTGTACTTTGAAGCCACTTATGAGATCTTCCAATTACTTATATTAGCATTCTGGCAAACAGTCAAGCCTTTTTAATGTTGAGTCAGACTCCTGAGCCTGCACCAAAAAAGCTCTCCAAAGAGCTATTTTGATTTTCTCTACTTCCAGACAACTGAGAGGGCTACCTCATGCTCTCCTGCTGCCTCACCAGCATCTTTCCTGGGGGAGATGATGTTCAGGGCTAAAACTGCAAAGCACCATATCCCACCTCCCAGCACCTACAAAAGGTTCTCAAACACAGGAGACGGGGCAGGAGGCCGAGGGAGGAAGGAAAATGTTCTCATTTATGCCTGAGGCCAGAAAATCCACAGGATAAGACGTGCAGAGCTGTGACTCTGTTTGGAGAAGGGTCCAAGGAACAACCCAACTGCCTCCATGAGCAGAGCTGATGACTCAGTGCCTCAGCACTGCGGCAGCAGTGAGTCAGTGTCCCAGGGAGCAGGGCGGGTGTGTGCTGGATAGGCACTCTGTGGGATGAGTTCTGAAACAACAGCTCTGGCTACAGCAATTTTATATAAATAAGGGTGTTAACTCCACTTGAAATATGGCCAAGGCATCAAGGTTAAGCTTCTACTGATATAAATTAAATTGGATAAAGTATTAGTCATTTCCTGTCCCAAGCTGTTATGCATTGTGATGTACATTATGAAATAGCAATTTTAAACCTAGAAATAGATTGACTTCAGTTTTAATTGAAATAATCTTTATTTTGTAATTAAGCTATTATGTGCCAGAAGAATGATTTGCTTGGGGTTCATGCATGAGCATTACAATCTTTATAAAATCCCAAGCTGGATAATGTTTGCTAAGGTTATTCTTGTGCAAAAAATAAACCTCAGAATTATATAATTATAGAAATTAATTTGCTAAGATACTAAACAGAAACAGCAGAAATGACAAGATACCATCTACTAAAGGTTTATTTTCAAAACTAAGGCACATGCGCAAATGCATCCACAGATCTAGCAACTCAGAGACCTTAAAATTTTAAGGAATTTTCACCTAGAAGGCCACATGAAGAATGTTAAAACCTCAATCTAGGGATTTGTATTTGAAAACTTTCCCTCTGTGCCTTCCACTGTCACCTCAGACAGCAGGAGAGTTTTTCCTAACTGCTCTCCCCCATCAACAGCAGGTCTCCACACCACACCACATCACCATATCTCTTCCCTGGCAAGCTTTTGTCCAAGGTTAGCAAGTTTCAGATCACACTCCAGACATTTCCTTTAACTAAACTTCCATCAAACACTGTTTTACTTGGTTTTTTAAAAAAGATAGAACTGGTTCTATTTTAAACAGTTTAATGTGTTAAAAATTTTTTTCAGCTACACTGCAAGTGCTCTAAGCCAAAGTAAGTGGAATTTGCAATCATCTCTGGAGAAAGACTGCCATTAGGAATAAAGTGTGGGTTTATCCATTTTTCATATGTAAGTCAGATTCACTTTGTCAGTCTCGAGATTTGACAAAGTATAATTCAGAACGATTCAAGCTCACCTTCCACTGGACTGAGTAATCAGATTAGACGAGGAAACATACCCATGGCTCTCCAGAACTTACTGCAATACTCCTTGGGAACCTCACAGTGTAGGTGCCACTTTATTTTCTCAGTAATACATGGCTGTCACATATAATTGCATATACGAGACCTACAATAACATCCCACAAATTTCCAGGAGCAGAAACTTGCAGTTTAGAAAGGGAAACTGTTGAGTATTAATCTTGCTAATGTTTCCAGAGGCCATGGAGTCGTTGCACGGGCTATGGAACAGCGAGTGGCGGTGTGCAGGGCTGTGTGAGCGCCCCAGCACACAGACAGCAGCTGGTGTCATCTTCCTTGACCCTTCTGTTGGCAGCATTGTTCCTAAAAGACACTGCCTCTAAGGTGATGTCTCAGCACTGCATTCTTAATTAGTTGATTTTTCTGACAGTAGTGGCGCTGCTTCTTAGATATAATACAGTAGAAGAAAGACCTTTAAAGGTACTGTGTGCGACACAGTTTAATTTGGCTAAAAGATAAGGGTTTTTTTAAGAAAAATGACAAGCGTATAAATGAATTCAGTAGTATGGGAGGTAGAATGGCAATTAAAAACAAGCCAGAAAGAAAGCAAAGGTTTATTTTAAAGTTAAATTTCTTAGAAAAATAATCATGTTCTCTTTTCTACAAGGGTGTCACCATAGATTTTAGCCTAAAAATTAGCATACTATGATGGGAGAATACAAATGCAATCCACTGCAAAGGAATATTCATGAACTGATATTTTTTGCCTGGATTTTTTTGGTTCTCATTTGAATTTTTCCCTAAACCTATGTTCAAATGTATTTTTGCATCACACATTAAAATATGATAACCTTTCTGATAAAAAGAAGTATACTCTTATGTGAGTTAATATAATTCTGAGAAGAATGACTTTGACCAATTGGTGTAGTGGCTCACTGCACTAGTGAACAAGGGTTTCTGCATCCACTGGTCCACAGTCTGAATGCTATGCAGGCTGAATAAGGAGATGAATTTAAAATGTGTAAATGACAAGTTTGAAACTTGACTGAGTCAGACAAAAGATGCTATATTTAACACTTCGACCTCTAATTTTAGACCACTTTTTTTTTTTTAGTCAGTTGAACAGAATATTTACAAGTGGCTTACAATTGTCTTTGAGCTGTTCAATTTTTCTTGGGTCTAAAACTGAAAATATTAAAAAGTGGGTGATGATAATTAAGATAAAAATATATTTAAATATACTGTAAGAATATTCCTGATTAATGACAAGATAGAAAGGGTAAAAAATAATGGAATGCAGTTTTGAAGAACAGCATATGAAAATGTAATTTACACGATTTTATAGAAGGCTAATCAAATATTATTCAGTTTATCTTTGATCCTTCTGATATACTCCTTAGGGCCTGCTCAGTACAGTACATCAGTCACTTTCTTGCTTGACTAAGGGGGACTGTGGCCTTTTTATTTTATTTATATTTTAAAATATAGAAAATATCACACCACAATAAAGCAATCAACCAGTAGCCTATATGCTCCAGTAGCTGGAAAAGATAGAAAGTCAGTGAGTAGATAATTATTCAAGGTCAAACCTTTCTAGTGTGGTGCCAGAAAAAAAGCAAACAGTGAGGGTTAGCCAATACTTCACAAACACTTGTTTAAGGATTTCCTAATTACTATAAGTGGTTCCTCTGGCCCTGGCACTTAAAAAGGCAACTGTATATGCATGATGTCATCCCTTCTGCCCATTATCTCTGCAGTAAATTTAGAGGATTAAGAAGCAAGCAAGACTGAATAGTCAAAATAATGATGATTTTTCATGTTTCCTACCATTAAAAATTAATTACAAAAAAAAAAAAAGACAAAGTAAAACATGGATGCAATTAACTACTAAAATATATTTGAAAATTTTTGCCCAAAAATTAGAAAAATATTTAAAGCCCTCATGCATACAGCATGGCCTCATCATAGCACAGTTACTGTAAACTTAGAGTATTAAAGATATGGAGATAATCACTATCTGATCAGCAAAAAATAAACTCAAGTTCTTTAAATGTCCTGGAGCAAATTGCACAGGTAATATTCACTACCCTGGCACACTGTGACATGTTACTGTTCATGGTTGGAATACAAAACCCAGAGCTTGTCGTCAGGATGTTGTGAGAGATGCAACAAAGACCCTGTAAGATTTGCTTGCTGGGATGCTGAAATTAATACACCTGCTGACACAATCAGGGATTGTTTCTTCAAGTGGAAGGTGTCCCTGCCATGACAGGGGGGTGATGGTGGAACTAGACGATCTTTAAGGTCCCTTGCAACAAAAACCATTCTATGATCTATGATTAACTTCCTTGTATGCACGCTGATCTGTGGCATCATGCCAAAACAGATGACAAGTTTTGAGGGCCTCCCCAGCAATCTGGCACATCTGGTTCGGAATCTCAGTCCCCATCTCCTTTACTTTCAACTCTGCCCTGCCCTTCTCCTTGAGATCATCAGACCAGACCTCTCATACCTGGCAGTTGATTATGATTTCCATGAGTTTTAGGATCTGTTCCTTACCCACTGGGATTTCCTCTCATATTCCATAGACTCCGTGTCATCTATGTATGTAAGAATGTCCCCAGTGCTCAGAATGGATACAGGTCATGCTGAAGGCTCAGTCAGGTCACCTGTCAGCACACAAACTAATTTCTCCTTCATTTATTTCTGTGTGCTGAGGAACCAAACATGGGAGCTACTCCAAGGAACATGACCTAAGGTAGGTGTAACACTATATAAAAGAGTATCTCCAATCAAATTGTTGTTTGTAAGCAGCTCCATAATTAAAACACAGCTCCTCAAATATGTCCTTTGTTCCTAGAGATACTTGCTAACCTTTTTTACAGTTTTTGAAAAATTAGTTTATCAGGTGCCAAAGTGTAAAGCCCAGATGTGGGTTCATCACACACAGTCACTTTCCAAGTCCCACTGTCTGCCTGTGTGGGAAGTTTGGAAAAATCAACTTTTCTGCTGCCATCCCTACATCTTATTTTCTATTAGGGGAAGCTGCTCTTCAGCTATTTCTATGTTCACTTTCTATTTGCTCTTGAAAAGAGAACCAGTGAAACAGTGGTCCTCATTTGATATTGTCAACTTCAGTCTTACACAGCCTCAGTCTTTGGCATGACTGTTGCATGGTCATTCTCTTTTTTATTTTTTTCCTCCTGTTTCCCTCAACTGACAACTACATTCCAGGTTACCATTTCAGCCTGTTTCCCTGTTAAAATTCCTCTCCCACCTGTCCATTTCTAGCAGAAGTCTCTGAATGCTGCCAAGAATACTCTGTTTTAATAACACATCAGAAGTTCATGTCAACATTATGAGTCAATTTATTATGCAGTGATGTCTAGCTGAAGCTGGATTTGTCCTGTTGTCTGCAGCTTCAGATATCAGTTACCGATTTTATTTCTCTACTACATGTTTCCTACCTAGTGAAAAAGCACTCACTGTTTTTCTTGGATCAAACTTATTTTATGCCCTGAAACTAACAGTATAATTTCCCAGCTGCCACTGTCTCCCAGCATAAGGACAGACCTGGGTAGCTTCTACCACAGTTTCTTTTAATCACGTGGTCTCTTTTACCAGAGTTGTCCCTGCTAGTGGTTGTGAAATTGGTTGTTGTCTCCAGGCATTACAGTATCCAGTTGTGGTCATCTGGTCTAGGAAACATTGCTTGGTCTGGATCCTGGATGAGAAACACTCCTCTCTTAATGCAGGAGATTCTGCCAGTTTGTATTTGAGTACCTTCTACCAATTAAAAACAATTTTGTGCTGTTCCTATACAATGGTGAGGTGTTCCTGAAATCAAAAGCTTCTAAATAAAATCCGGTTTCTTCATCCATGCTGGTGCCCCCCCATTTCATTGGGAGCACTGGGGGACACTCATTGCTACACTGCTCACTGCTTCCCTTTTCACAAGTGGAACTGGGCAGTGTCTGCACACAGATCCCCTTCCACCCATCCATGGAAGTCCTGTGGCACCCCCCACTGCAGCACAAAGAAGAGAGAAAGCAACAGAAGTTGTGGCTACATGTTTGCCAGATTCACTGAAGCCACTAGAAGCTTTTCTATTGTCTTCCAGGAGTTATGGGTCAATCTAGAAATTAATTTCTAAATATGAAAGAAATGAGAATCCTGGCCTAGGAGTAAGCTTTCAAAAACAACCCAAGCAAGCCCAGCTTTATTCCTTCTTGCAGTAAAAGCCATTTTGCTTCCTCAGATATCAGCACACACAACTTCTGCAAATCCCTGCCAACCTCCCAGACACACTGCTGTGCACACAATAACTTGGCAAAAAGGAAACAAAGGGAAATGAATGCTGCCATGTTTAGTATGAAAACTAAATGTCTTGCACAGATGCACATGCCATAAGGGAATGTTAGACCTAGTCTGACCTCCTGCACCAGAGAGACCATAAAACATCATTCCAGCTTCCTTGTGCCCTGTTTTGATGAGATGCATGTACAAATCCAAAGAGGAAAACACTTATATATAAGCTTTAGGACATGTTATGCACAGAATGACTCCTGCTTTTTATGCTCTTTCAACATACAAAACTGTCTCTGCAAGAAAAAGGTCATACTTCCTAAGCTGACAGAAAACGTATTTCTAATAATAAATATTCTGCCTATGGAGAAGCTGTAGGATGTATGTATTTAATAGTTTCATGGTTCCAGAGCCTATCCAGTCTCCACCTTTAATGTCATTGCTGCTGCTTCTCTCTCTCCAGGATCTCCAGCTAGTCAGACAGCTCTGGAGGAAGACACTGCACTAGAAAAGGATCCCGTGCAATTGCTGAGAACTAAAGGTGAATCAACAGACCCTTCCCCATTGTGGCAGGGAGGTGACATAGAAAACAGAAGGAGCAAGAGAGAAGGAGGCAGCGATCCCCGCTGAGCTCTGCTGAGACAGCTGCAGCACAGGATCCCTTCATGTAGACAAAGCCTGAAGAGTAAATACTGATGGAGAAAACAGAAAATATGGGGGAAACTGAAGCAAGGGACAGCCAGGCATGCAAGAAGGAACAGGAGATGAGACAGCATTGAGGATAAGAGAGAAGATGACAGGTCAGATACCTAAAACTTGACTGAAACTAAGCACAGACCATGCAAACTACTCCATATATAAAAGAAGGGACAAGGGGGAAACGTGATATCAATCAATATCATCTACCACTCAATAGACACATTTAGGGGACACCATTTCAGGTTTAGCAATATAACATTCAAGCACACGAGAATATAGTATAAGTTGTTATTTCTCTAAGGAAAATACAAATTACTCAGTCTGGTGCAGTTCTGTTCAGACACATCTAAGGCAGAGGAAGGATCTACCCATATAATACCCCTCACCACCTCTCTGCTCAGTTCCTCCTTAGGGAGGACCATGATGGTCCTGCTAATGGAGTGAAACCTTGCCAAAAGCACTGACAGGTGAACAATAAGGGGGCAAAGCAAGCATATTATTAACGCAGAGAGATGGTATTAGGAAAAACCAGATCTTTCCCTGTGATTTGGTGTGGGTTATACCTCAGAAAAAAGTTTCCTGGCAAATTCACACCGTTAATTCAGGGTGTATGGAACTGCTTTAGCCATCATCCAAAGGTCAAGAACAGTGCAATCAAGGGCATAAACCAGCACAGCAAGGATGACTTTTATGGTGCATAAACAGAAGGAGTAAGATTCCATGGCTCCTCATGGAGAATTAGAAAGAGAAAGTTTTAAGCTATAATCAGCCTTTGCAAAGTGACATGTTTTCAATCCAGCACCCAAAATATTTAGCTTTTCCCATTGCTTTCCCTGGCTTTGGATCTCTGTGTCCCACTATCTCTGATATCTTAATGGATGCCATTTTGGCAGAAAATAATTCACTCTGAAAAAATTCCACACCAGCATTAGCTTAGATGAAAAATAACCCCTTAAAAAAAACCCACATCATATGGAATAAGTAGATTTTGAAATTATACAGTTCATGCTATAACAGTAATAAAATAGCAAAATTAAGGGGCTTTTTTATTTATAAGTAACTGCTTTCTTCTACCTTTTATAATGTCCACCTCTTAGCATAACAAAGCTTTTCATAGCTTACTAATGGCTCCCTGTCACTAGTGCTGAGAACTATTATCACTGCTCTGCCCCTTCACATGGGCCTTTCAAACATCACTGTTTCACTTAATTCTTTCACCTCCTTCAGTTCAAATGCAATAAAAACCTTTCACTGGTTGACAACTAGAAAGGCAGAACAGCCTCCAACTGCTGTATAATTCAGGAGGGCTCTTTCTCATTTTAATTGGCTGCCTAATTGGAATGTTTATGGGTTCTGCGATAGCTTGGGATGAAAAGGCAGGGTGAGCAATTATGTGCTCAGCATTCCTATCTGGCAGAGTTAATAGTTTTTTTTTTTTTAAAAAAAAAAAAGCTAAAGTTCACTGGAATGCCATGTTTTTGTTCTCAAAGAAATACCTTGATTTGAAACAATGTAATCCCCAAGTCAGAAATTATGTCAAGCTGTGCTTATCCAGTAGCAAGTTTGAGCTTTTGGAAGCCTCTCTGCTCCTTTTTGATGTTAGCATAACATGAAGAACAGGAGGCTATCTGGTGGCTGTCAAGTTTTTAACTGCTTGCTCTCTCACTGGCTGGAGATAAGATGTAAGCAGAGCACTTGATGGACTTGATTAATTCTCTGGAACGAAGGTTTGTCTTTCTTGGCTCAATGAATGACTTCATTCTAGTAGATGAGGTCACCCAAGTCAAGGCAATAAAGTTTCTGATATTCACATGAAAGCTAGTTTTCAAAGCTGCCAGCCCCTAAAAAAGAGAAGCACAAGTGTTTTCTCGTTTACCTACATTCTAGTGGCAATATCCAGCCTGCTGCCCTATCTATCCTCTCCAGCACAGGACTGTGCTTCAGCTGAAGAGCAGTTCTAACAAAAGACAAGATTTAAAGGAAATTAAAAAAAGAAAAAAGAAAAAAACCCACCACATTCTGTTTGAAGAAACAAAGATTTTTGTCGAGTGATTTGTCAAAATGCCAACAGGAAGAGAAAAATTACTTTCCAGCTTTTTAGCCTCACCAGTAATTTTCCTCCCCTCCCACACCACCTCTGTGTCATTCCACTTGCAAACCTCTGGGGCCAAAGAGCAGCTTCGTGGTCCCGTTACAGTGCACGGTGCAACTGCACTTGTGTTTCACAGTGAGAGAATCCAAGCACTGCAAACACAAGGAGCAAACACGAAAGGAGCCTGTGCTCTTTGTGATACTCTTGCATGCTTTGAGCTTTAAGAGCGAGTTTATAGACTGTCCTTCACAAAACAGACCAGTCTTGCTTTGGAAATTTCCAAATTCTCACAACAGTTTGTGCAAAGTGCTCTATTAATCTTGTATTTTTTGCTTTTCAAAACCATGCAAATGATAAGTAGTCTCTCCAGTACTCAGTACAGCCTAGCAAATGTAGTAACAACCCATACAAGAGGATTCAGTCTAGACTGATGTACGGATTTGTTTTTGCAGATAACCT
Source organism: Empidonax traillii (assembly GCF_003031625.1). NCBI lineage: Eukaryota > Metazoa > Chordata > Aves > Passeriformes > Tyrannidae > Empidonax > Empidonax traillii. The sequence continues at coordinate 354,968 of NW_020955242.1, read as the reverse complement.
GAAACTCCTTTGTCTAGTACCAGGGTCTCTTACTCATTCTTTGCTCGTTCTTTCCAGGTAAATTTGTCCTTACCTCTAAGTAAAAGTGCACTCACAGTCCTGCGAATTATTAGGGTTGCTTTCTAGTATTTGAACCTTCTTTCTTGATCAGTCTCCTAATCTGTACTTTTGTTCCTGTGCTGCAGTTCTCCAGCACATGCAGTTACACTTGGAGCATGGAGATGGACAGGAGTATCCATCTTTGGCACAAACCAAAATGCCAGCCAAAGCAGATGTGCCAGATCTCTACCAGCTGGTGATACCACACAAGAAAAAGGGCTGCAGCTACAGAGGTTTTGGGGCACTGAGGTCTTTTTCTAAATGCTTTCATAGGTACCACAGCGAAATTAGAAGCAGTTTATATGTTCCCAATAAACTACGGAGGTAGAGTTTTACACCAGCTTTTATTGCCATCTGGAGCCTGGAAACCTGTGGAAACAGTGCCTTGTTTGGGAGGTCAGGAGCATGTACCACATCAGAGAGCCCAGCTCTGCCTAGAACATACTTAGGAAATGTTGACTCGGTGCATGCCAGGAGGTATTTCTGGCCGCAATAGCTCCTCAGAAATTCTCTCCAAAGGACTCATTTTCAGATTCACATACACCAGTTCAGCATCCAAATGATACAAAAATATGACAAGTCATATCCTTGCCCGTACATAGTTAACCTGTAAGAAGCCAATATAGCAATTAAATAAAAAACACTTTTAAATAAGCTGTCGAGTAAACAACATCCATTCTTAAACTAATGTTTGTTCACGTTTACCTAAAGATTGTGACTTGCAGATATTAAGAATATCACAGGAAAAATCTGATTGCTCAAGATGTCCATCTCGTTTTATGGGCAAAAGCGATTCAGAAAAACCCATATGTTTGGTAAGAGTCCAAACATGTGGACGCTTATGCAAACCAACAATTCTTTGAAGTACACTGCTTTCTAAAGTCCAGGCTGAAACCTAAAATTTAATAATCAACAAAACAGGCAGAGCTAAGGCAGGAACTCTTTGCTAAACTCTGCAGGACTGGGATATGAGAGGAGGCGTCTCTCTGAAGTGACATTATAGGCCCAGATGTGTTGTAAGAGAACAAGAGTCTGTCTTAAGATGGTCTGTGGACCCTGTGAACTTCCTTGTTTCGTGACTTTAAAGCAAGAAGAAAAATAAATAATGAAACATATTAAAGTCATTATTGTAGCTGTGTGCGCCTTCTGAAGGTTTGGGTTTTTAAAAGCTCCAACATATGAAAAAAGTGCTCAGTGGAATTAAAGGCAGCAAATCTATACTGAAATGTATTTTTATATACTACCAAATTTACATGTGGAATTCATTGTCACAAGATATTATTAAAGCCAAGAGCTTAGCAGGATTCAAAAAGGCTTAGACATTTATGTGAATAATAAGAACATCTACAGTTAGACCAAGAAGGAGAAAGACATTTATAAGTGACACTAAAACTCAGACTTGAGGGCATAAGCCAATTCCTAGATGCATTGGGTTAGGGAGAAAATCCCCAACTGACACTTTTTCCATAGCTGTCCACTATAGGTTTCTCTGTACCTTTCTGTAAGCATCTGGTGCAGACCATTGTCAGAGAGTCCATCCAAATCTCAGCCAGTCCAGCAGGTGTTATGTTCTTAACGTAAAACTCTTTTTAATGTAAAGCTGTCATGAAATATTTTGAAAAGACTGCTTATTCCTTGCCTAATCCTATAGCTCTTAAAAAGGGTAATGGATATTTCACCGTAAGTCATACATCCACCAAGAAGAGAGCAGTTATTCTCAATATTTTCTTATGCCTTGTGCCAAGACCTTTTCCCCTCTAAGTGGCATCAGACTACATGGGTCCATATGTACATTCCACCCTAAGAAACCCACTTTTCTGCAAAACCTCCAGAGTTTCACAACACAACTGAAAAGTCCCACAATGCAGAGCATGACATGCCACTCCCAGATCCCAACAGAGTCCAGAGAGTGGGAGTGCTCAAGGAATCTGCAATTGTAAGCAAAGCCTTATGAGTGCTGTGGATCAGCACTACAGAAAAGGTCAAATGAATGAGTGCTGTGAGGCAGTGAAATTATGCACTTTCCTCAATTAAACACCTGAGAGGTATTTACACTGCTAATGATCTGGAAATACATATTGACACAAACATAGCATTTGCTACTAATAAGTGTGTGTGTTTGTAGAAGCAAAATTGTGGCCTCTCTCTTTTATCCATAAACTTTGCCTGCCTTTTTCTGGCCATCAGAGTTTGATCTTTGCTGATGTTTATTAAGTTTAAATATCAAATAAAGTGATTTTTCTGCTTGGAATAAAATACCAGGAATGTGATAACATATTCAGAAGAAAAGTCAAAATGACCCTTAAAAAAGGAATGCATAAACTCTAGAATTGAATTCATGCTACTTAGCATCACATTAAAAATATTCAAAATATAAATCAAAATTCAAGGGTATAACTTATATTCAATTTCAAATTTATGGCATTTTAAAATAGGATGATTTCCTTAAATGTGCAATAAATTTGGTTTTGTGGAATTGCACATGCCACCTTATCATGACAGTTGCTTTATCTACACAGTCCACTGAAGCCTAGTCACTTTATATAATCTGAATTCACAAATCAACTGTCGTCTTCACTTCACTGATTCATTGCTGATGGGCCTTTCACAAGGTAAAAAATCCTTTCCAAGTTGACAAGAGTAATAAATGGAGAGGTGAGAGCTGCCTCTCCATCCTGCTGTTCTATTGTGCTGCCGATAGTGACACATGGCAGAATAAGCTCATAAACCAATCTCATCTTTTGACCTCTGCAGAGCAAACGGAAACAGAGGGGCGTTTATGATGATGATTGTATTTAAAGACCAATAATGACTAGCTAAACCTCTGAAATCTAACTAGTTCAAGCAAAACTTGAAAAAATGTGATGGTTTTCTGTATTTAATATGATGAAAAAATGCTGAAAATACTGCTATAAAACTTTTGGAATAACCTACAGTACAACTGAGCTGCACCAGTTTGTATGATGCTTACAACAGTCCTATGCAGACAAGAGCAACACTGGAAAGATTAATGAAACTGTAACTGTTTTTTTTTTTTTTTTTTTAAATATTGTTCCAGATTAAGGAGAAACAACACACAAACCAACAACTGAACCAGAACAGGATGGCATTTTAGGAATAACCAAACCATTTTAACTTAGAAGACTTTTTTTGACCAATACTGCTCAGGAGAGAAAGGACAGGTGAACTAAAAATGAATGTGGGCTGGTAGTATCTGTAGAAAGCATTGTAGTACTGGGTTTTGACTTAATAGGGATATGCTTTTTTAAGAAAAATATTAGTGATTCAGGTTCAACCTCATCATTTGCTTTCTGTTCTGAGGGCAGAAGTTTTGTGCAGTCTAACAAAGAACCTGCAGCAAAACTTGGGAGCTGTGAGCTCAGGCTGTGCTATTGCCTCACCTGCAGTATCAGCTGGGTTCCCAGGTTAGGGACTGCCAGCACTCTGGAAAGCAGCATGATAATCTATCCAGTGATGCCAGTTCCAAGTCCTAGAATACAAATAGTTCCCCTTGACTGTACATTTAGCAGTAGAAAACCTTTTACTTGTACACAAAAATAAATTAACAGTGATTTGTTCCAGCCACAGCAATGAAGGCACACCATACCTGGGGCTTCTGGTCCCCCCACTCACGTTCCCTTGTCACACAGGCTGGCCATCAGGCCATTTTGTCCCCTCTTGGGATTGCATTGCACCCACGGGAGTTCAATAGTCCTTAGAGGACTATTGGCAAACATTGCCTTTATTTAAGAGAAACATAAGTCCCATAAATGTGATGTGAGAGCCATTAAATGAAGCAGCGTTACAGGCAACCGGTAGAGGAACTACAGAACTGCATTTTTGTACAGTTCAGCTACAGCCACATTCAAATCCAACACTTCTCTGAACAGCGGAGACCCTCCCTCTTACCAGCATGCAAATTACCGGTAACAATCTCATTGCTTGAAATTAAAAATGCAACACATTGCACTGTTTCGCTCATGCATCACTTTCCATTCCCAGAAATATTAAAATATTTAAACTAGGCATCCACCCCCTCACTAGTAATGCATTTCCACACAAGACAAGAAAGCATCCTGGAAGGTGAAATGATACAACTGGTCAGAGTATACATCTGTAGGACATGAGAAATTAATAAGACACATCCAGACAGAGTTCACTGTGATATTGCAGAGTTGAAAATAAGCAGCTAGACAAAGAAAGGTGATTTGTCTCCCCAAGTATTGTCTCCTAATCTTCTCTGGATCCAGTCAAATGCTATGGTATGAACTTGTGCAGACTTAGGCAATATTTATAGCAGAAATTAAATGCAGAATAGAGGCTTCAATAAAACTTTCCTTTTTATATCCATCAAGTTGCAAGTTCATAAAGCGACCAATGCTCTCTGTATTTGTTGGACGGCAGTACTGGAAACACAAAGCAAGATTCCTTACTCAGAGAAACTGCTGGTATCACCTATTCCACCCTGATTGTGCTGCATGAATTTGGGCGTATACTTGATTATATTAAAACATTACAAATTATAGTACCATCTGAACATGCCTGGGAATGCAGACAAAACTGAGTAAAATCTATTACAAATTATTTACTTCTATTAGCATGTTATCATGGGGTGATGTGCTCTATCTCCTCACTGAGTCCATCTCAAAAGCCTCACAAACACCATTACTTCTGTTCTTATTTTGATCAAGGTCTGTAGAAGCTGTGTTTCGAGCTGGGTCAGGTTTCGGGTAGAGCTCAGGGTTTGAGTTACAAGCAATATACAGGCTAGAGGTCAGGCTCAAATTAGGTAGCTATGAAAACCTCATGAACTCAAGACAGTGAATTAACAAAAATAAACTGAATTTAAGGTATTTTCACCATCAACCACAATTTCCCTATCATAATTTGTTGTTGTAAAGTTTAATTTCTCCACCCAGCTCTGAGCTGTCCCTGATCAAATGCCCCAATTCACCATGCCAGGCCACTCCACAAGAAAGTTTGTAAGGTGAAGTCCTTTGTAAGGTAAAAAAAAAAAAGAAGAAAGTGAGAGATTATTGTATTTAGGGGGATTGTTTTTTTTCCCCAAAAAAAGACACTTGCCTTTACAGGAGTATGTAAAAGTCAAGTTGTTCATGCTGATTATCTCAGGCAGTATCAGTTGGCTTAGTTTGAAAGTCAGGTGTACTGTATCATAATTAAATTATTCAACAAAACCTTGACTATAAAGCATTCGGCTAAAACCTAATTAAGAGCATGATTTGATAAAAGCACATTCTGCAGTTTTAGTTTACATTCCCTTATGAGTGGGAGCATCATTATTTCATGCTTTACACATTTAGGACTTCACAGGGTTGGTATTTTTGTTTGTTTGGGTTTTTTTTTCTATCTTTCCATTCCCAAAGCTGATTTTGAATTACATAAAGAAGTACTCCAGTCTTAGATCATATCAATTCATTAACTGCTGGCAACATTCAGTTCTGATTTAAAAAACAAAACAAAACAAAAAAACCCAAACAAACAAAAAAACAGACAAACCCACAAAAAAACCCCAAAGAAACAAAAAAACCCCACAAAATCAAAAGATCTGCACAACCCTAAAAAACATTCAACAAATAAACCTACCCTCAACAAAAGTAAGAGAAAGGCACCATGAAAAGAGAACTATTTCAAAAGTTGGCCCTTGTTCAAGCTGCATATGGTCACATAATCTTTTAAAATGCGCGATTCAAGTCTCAATTTAATTATGTAATAGCACAAATGGAATTACACTGCAGATGAAGTGCAGTATTTCAGCTCAAACACACACTGGAGTTGTGCGACTGACCCAAGCTTATTTCATTTGGCCATTGTATTAGAGAGCTTAATCTGAATGCAAGCACACGTAGCAAACAACAATTTCAATGCAATACCTCCTCCTCTTGATCTAAATTTTAATACTGGTTGGGCTGGGTTATAAAGATAATTTGCCAGGCAGTTTGCAAAGATTACGATGATCCAGTAAAGTATTTTTCTTGAATTGTTTTATTTCCCACATATACTCATGTGTCTGCTTAAGAGGGCAGATGTACCTTTTTCCCATGTATGTATTTGTGTGTGTGTGACCCTTCAGTGGCAGATAGTTACAGTAACGTCTTGGGGAGCAACTGGAAAAACAAGAATTTTCCCTTTCCACAAACTGGAAATGCAAAATCCTGATTAGCCCATTCCTCAACACTTGCATAATTTCTGTGCTGCAACAGTGGGTACTTTTCCCACCCCTCAATACTGTATCCTCATTTCCCCTCCAAACGCTTTTGCTAGAGGGCTGTAAAAACTATGGGTAGGGAGCAAGGATGGACAGATCCATCAGCACACAGCACTATATTCTGAACTATACCTCTCTTCAACAGAGAGCCTGAGCACAACCAGAGGTTTTCCACATTAGAAATCAATTCCATACTTGTCATATTCTCAGAAAATCCTTCCGACACTTTAGCCCCTGCCCCAAATTTTATTGCAAGCTATGAATTTTGAGAAAATTACAATGATATTATAGAGCAAAAACATTGCACCAATAACACTTTACATTTGTTTCGTAACTTTAGAAAACAATTATAGTCTCTGTAACTAATTGCCATTATAAAAAACCTAAACATAGTCTTATTAGGCTTTTATGATGTACATGTACATCACAGCTTGCATAAGCATTCCTGCTAAACCACATCAAGGTGAAAGACAAAGCAGCACAAGAGCTCCTTAGATTACAAACATGATTCTACACTGTATAAAGAAAGGTACCTCCCATAGAGACAGCACAGTACAGATCTCAATAGTCAGGGCACAGCAACCTCATCAGCAACACTGAGTGCTGACCTGGTCACTCCTGTTCTGTAGAAATGGGCTCCAAGTAGAACAGCTGAGCAAGATCAAGAAAAAAGCCCAAAGTCTGAGAAGAACAAGGTTCTCCTTTTTTTTAGCCTACCAAAACATATTAGGGTGGATAACATCTGTAAATACCAGTGGGGAGAGGTGTAAGCAGAAATGAGGCTCTAGGGAGGAAGAAGAATCACTTAATTGAAAGAACCAAGTACAAATGGGCAATTAGAAATGCCAGGAAATTGGAAATTAGAAAAAGGTCATTAACCAGCAAGGCAGTGAGATCCTGAAACAGCTGCCAATGACGGTGGTTGGAGCACAAGAAACCAATCTGAGGTTCAAGTGGAACTTGAAAAAAGAGGAGGGGATTTCATGATTCTGACATTTTGGCAAAGACTTCCTTTCAGTCTTCTCATCTTGAACTTTTGAGATATGGATTTTATTTTTGCCTCTGTCCTTGACTCTAGGAAAAGCTCTTCTTTCTTTGATAGAAATCTCTACTTCCTTTTAATATAATTATTCAACTTTTATAGATAAAGCTCTTTTATATCTATTGCAATCTAGAAGTAGATCTAAGATTTAAAATTATTACTTTTTTAAAACTGTATACTTTTTGTTTTCCTAGTAGAATGCATATACCACTTCCACAACATAGACCTGATTTGGTCCTCAGGAAATCAGACATCATAAAGATCATACATTTGTTCAGGTTAGAAAAGGCCTTTAATATCACAGAGTCCACCCACTAACCCAGCACTGCCAGTTCCACCACTAAACCATGTCCCTGAGTGCCACATCTACACATCTTTTAAATTCTTCCAGGGACTGATAACTCAACCACTTCCCCTGGGCAGCCTGTTCCAAAGCCTGACTAGCCTTGATGAAATCTAGAGAGGGGACACAATATTAGGGATTATTATTGCACAGGTGACAGAGCAGCCAAAAGGTTTTAGTTGGAGGCTTCTGAACAAGTGTCTCTAAGGCAAGACTCCACAGTCTCCAAACACAGGAAGATGAACACTGTCTGCTGTCACCTTCAAGTGTTTCTGGGTGCCTTAATGGCAAATAGATGGTCATTAATAAAAGAAGGAGGAAATCTCCCAGGACTGTGAACCTCTCTTCCCCTTATGTTGACCAGCATGACACTTCTCTCATCCACAGTTTCAAAGCCACATTTAGATGTGTCATCAATAAATGTATTCTAGTCATACCATCCAGATATTTAATTTCCAGATCTACAGACTTAACATGAAATACCCCCCAAAAATTCATATAATTTATGTACAATGTCAGTCACAGGGAGTTAAACCTGGGCACAGTGTCCCAACTGATGCTTCATACATCTTGGTTAAATAAGTGCCACTGCAGCAAAGAAATTTAAAACAATATTTTCAAAAACTGCAAACAAAACCAACTTACTCTTGTCCAGGAACATCAATATAATCAAGATCTCTTTGATTAAGGAGGATCCTGTAATCACAGACCTCTGAGAAATTTTTTTGGCTACTTTCAAAAATATCTGAAATTTACTCTGCAAAATTAATGCACAGGATCTGAAAATTCTACCTTAGCAAATACAAAAGACTATTTGATTAGCTACAAATAAAAGCCCCTTGAGCTAAAATGAATAAGGTTTAAGCTACTTCAAATTATTTTCCCGCCTGATAAAGCCATTATCACATTTAGAGCGTTTACAATGCAGAACTACATTCCTTTGATCATCTTATAAAATTAATTGATCTTGCTTATCTATTGTACTATTTTAAATCATTTTAATTGAGGACATTAGGAGAAGTAATGGTAACAACCAATGCATTTATTAGCTACTGACGTTCAAGGCAGCAATGTCATTTTCATAATCTGAATTTCTCTATAACAAAATTCCATTCTTAATGGAATTTACATATAGATCACCCCCAGCCACAAATAATTTACTGTTACTTTAAGTCCTAAAGGACAGGCAGAGAAACTGTGAAAAATCACTCCAGCCATACTTAATTTTAATTATTCTTTAAAATCAGATAGAGACCCTGAAGTTAAATTCTCATAATTAAATAGAAATTAAAAGTTTCTAAAAGCCTTATTTTCAACTCCAATTTTAAATGCAAATGAACACATAAGAAAATTGTCCCATGAAGAACTGAGTAATGTTCATCTACGATGTTTTGTTCCATAGCCCCAAAACTCCTCCATCACCTAGAGACCCATGGAAGTCCTCATTTAGTTCAAGGCTACAAAAGTTGGGTGCAAGATTCCATTATTAACCAAAGCCCTGACTATTATCAATGCTGCTCTTGCCAGTGTCTGCAGAACTGCCTGGCTTACCTTAACAGAGTCCTGATGCTTCCATGATAGGCTATAGTTTGTATGGCCCACTGTGCCAGAGATTAGCTCAACACTTTTGAAAGAGAAACATTACTTTCCTTCCTAATAAAGGAATGTTCCATCACCCTTTCAGCTGAAATCATCATCAATAAAAGGGGAATTTTTTCTGAGCTAAAGATCCCTTGGAAAATATGCTTCATCTCCAGCCTTAAATTATCTGCCTGACCCACTGGGTTCTAAAATTAAAGAATGCACACTCATTTAATCAAGTGAAATGGGATTTTCAGCAGCACAAAAGCAAAGTTTAGATATGTTGTACAAATGCACACAAATGAATGTGCCAGCATGCAACTGCATGCTGGGGAAACGGGTTCAATTCTCTTTGCCATGAAGCTGTTGCACTACTGCAGGTGAATCACATAGGTCATATCTATGCTAACAATTGGAATCAACTCCCTTTGAGAACCACCAGCTTTCTCTGCTACCACCTCTTTTTGCCAACCCCTGGAGACAGACAAAATATGTGCTGATATTCATTAAGAAGATATACCACCTTCTTCCTCCTCCTGCCTTGTCAGGTCAGTAATTCCTATTTCCAGCTCCCAGTCCTGGTACAAATTCACCTACTTTCTCCACTGCCTGAAAGAAACAATCCTAGATGGAAGACAAGAACCGACTGGCTCAGAAAACTGACACAAATTAGCAGCATAATCTGGATATCTTTGAAATAGGCTACAAAATATTATAAGGCATGAGGAAGACTAGTCTTATGACCGTGCTGATTGAAGAAACTAAGGTTAGGATAGATAAATCATTTTTCCTTCTATGCCTCCATTTCCAAATTATAATATTAAGGCAATAACATTTTCTGAACTGTAAACACCTTACATACCAAGCTTTAGGTGCTCAGCTACATTCTGATTTTGACCATCTTTGCAAAAGCAAAGAAGTTATTATATCTAGGTGGCTTATTACGGTGACTTGTCAAATAAAGTTCTGTAGAATAGATGACCCTATGTGATAGGAGTGATGTGTCAGTCTGCTGCTGTGTGGCAGTGCTGAGGTTGCTATAAATGAGACACAGGAACATGTTGAAGAAGACAAGGCTGAATGTAAGAGTTGCTTATGCTTTGATGGTATTAAATAAAGGAAATAAAAACAAGAAGAAAAGAATGAAAGGTTGCGTCAGCTAGCAGCAAGATGTAAATCTGCAACTAGGTTGGAATAAGCAACCCTAATTCATGCTGATAACTAGCCTGCACCAGAGGAAAAAACTTAGTAATGGTTTGAAAGGGGCTCAGAAGGGAGAACTGAGGAACCTGGTTACAGGCTGAAGAGGTGGGCACACAAGCAACAGCACTATAATATTCACCCCTTTTGTCCTTGGCCAAGATTAGAGACAGTAAATGCTGTGCTGTCCCCACTGGGACTCATCAAAGAGCAAGGGGAGGAAAGAAAAAGAAAAAAGAAACTGCAATAAACACTGTAAAGAGAAACTGCCTTTACTTGTTCTGATGACTATACTTTTTTGTTTCTCTTTACATGGTTTGTAGTGAGTACAAAGCACTGGCATTCCCCTTTATAGAATGGGAAAATGACAGTTAAAAGTAAACACTTGCATTTAAATCATACACAATGCAAGGACACCACCTTAATTTTGCTACAAAAGCAAGTTTCTCCTAACATTGTTATTAGACTATTGACTCTGAAAACTAAACTTCTTACTCATTCACTAAAGTATGCACATTTTTGAGATGAAGGTTTTGGGTTTTTAAAATCTTATTTTGTGTTTTTGCTTCATCCCCAGAGGAACTCCTGAATCAGTTCCTGAGTCCCATCACATGAGTTCCAGTTTACCTTTCCCAAGCGCTTCAGGGGAAAGGACCTGTTTTATTTTAGTCCTTCTCTGAGTCCATCTTTAATTCTCACAGTCTGAAGTTCTTGGCAGGAGAGGTAAACACAGGGTAGGCAGAGTTGGAAGGCAAAAGGACAAATGAGAATATAAACACATTCGATGAATATGTTTTGAGGAACTGAACAGATAAAGAAGTAGAGGCAGTTTTTAGCACAGAAACCAAAACTAAAGTTAAACTAACTGTGCAGCTGAGCTCTTAGGCTGTGGGTTTTTCACTTTGCTAGTAACCTCCAGTGCACCTTTCTGTCACCTTTACAAGCCCAGACCTGTATCCTCCCTCTATGGCTGTGGTGCATCTGGCACACTACACTCTTCTTCTATTTCCAAAGAGCCCATTAATAACAACAGCATGGGCTTCCAGGCTGTCAGAACTGTTTTCATTTCAGATTTTTCTCCTGTAACAGAAAGGAGTCTTAAACAATGCAGCTATGTCTCCCTCTAGTTTATGGTGTGTATAGTTTGAACAGCATAGATATGGTTAACATCTTAGTGCTACAACCTAAGGCAGTACAGCTCTGTGTTCAGAATTTCCCAGACCGTATATTATTAACAAAGTATTAACATATAATGTTAATATATATTATATATATTGATATATAGAAATTGATAAAAAACTACCATACTTGTTCAGTTAGGGAAACTTTATGTATTGTAGGTCACTGTAAAAACATGGTCAAGAAAAACTACCTGTATTTTATTCACCTAAATTAGGTGAGGTCAACCACAGGTGGGCACTGATCATACTGAGCTCTTTTGCAGTAAGTAGTTCAGCTATAAAATCCATGTAGGATTTCATGGCACAATAGCCATCATTCCTGTATCAACTCACTGGCAATGTCCTTGGGATGAGCAGGATCTTCCTGCCCCAAACACCTGGCTGCTCCTGAGTGCTCAGCAGCTGAATTCTCCTCTTTGCCTCCAGCTGCCTTGCAAAGTCTCAGTAAATGCCACCCTCCACTTCAATGGCCCTCTCAAACACAAAACAACATTCAAAGGTTTGTTCATAAAGACTCCTGAAATCTTATAGCATCTGTTACCCAGTGTCAGTAATCTATTCATTTAATTATGTCTATCAGCAACAGTTCTTCTTTGATTTGATTCTTACAGGAGCCAATCCTAGCAAAATGCACCCCAGAATGCAAGTCATGAGTCAATGTAACCATAAGACATGATTTTTTGTAAGATTTTAAGTAAGTACCATAATTATAAGATTTTATAAGACTTTTATGAACAATCCATGATAGAATGCTAGACCTTTCATGCAGAAAAATTAAAGGCAATTAAGATAAAGTCTCCATCTTTGGATTCCTCTGGAGTCTGGAAAAATGGTATGATGGTAAATGGAGTAGCCTAAAAATTCCCCTGATCTACGGCAGGAAGTTTTACAATGACACAACCTGTCCTGATGCCTGAAGTTTTGAACATCATGCTCGAAACATCTAACAAGAATGCTTAGTCTGGATTTTCAACAAAGCCAGTTTTCCAGCAGGCTACTTACCACTAAGTATAAAAGGTTTTTTTTTTTTTACCTGAGAAAAAATGTACAATGAAAAGACAGTTAGGGCAACTCTGATCGCAGACCTGGTCCCCCAACAGACCATTCCTGGATTTATGGCATTACTGGTTCTTAAGTGCACACAATGAAATCTGTATCACAGTCCTGGCAAACTCCTGTGAAGAAATCAACCCCAGGCTAGTAACAGTCATGACACGCCTCCAGTGGAATGTGTCTTAACACAACCCTGATGGGGTTTCAGGCTTGCAAAGAATTAATCCTAACATGAGGAGCAGTTAAGCAGCTATTAACACACAGTTCTCTCTGACGTGGCTTGACCGAGAAGGGTGGTATCAACTGAAAGAAGAGAAAGTAAAAGAGGACAAATCTGAAGTGTCCTCTTAGAACACAATTTTCTAGTGAGAAGGTTTGCTGGGATGGATGCTAAGCTGGAGCTCAGGAATAGTAATGGCAGCACTAACAGATGTTTAGTCCTTATCTATAGACTTAAATCTCCCATATGCACCTTTGCTGCATATAGCAAACATCCCATCTGCAAAGTATTTCCTAGATAATAATTTCATCAAATCTATGAGCCATATCTCCATTTTAATTTTTATTTCTTTGCTCATAAAAACATCTACCGAAGCATCAGTTCAACACCAATCACTTGGATTGGATCTCAGTTTATTTACCAAACAGTAACTTTAACCTTAGCTCAGACCAGGTTTGCATGTTTGAGTATCTTATTTGTCTCGGTCTGCCACTCCCTCTAAGGATCTAAATCACTAATGCTAAATGTCATCCAGTGTGGATGACTGTGCAGGATACTCACTGACATCACCACAAAATATTTGCACCATATGGTAAATCAAGGAAATACTCTCTCCCTGTTATGGCTGAATGGACCTTCCTGATTTGTGAAGAAAAGAATTTGAAGCGCTAGAGTACAGGCAGGACACACACCTTAGACTCACAGACCCCTCCATGGAAACTTCCAATGCCTTACAACATTGCTGTCTGGATAAACTGGAGAGCTTCAAGGCCTCATTAGTGTCTCAGGAACAGAATGCAGCCTAGAGTCACAGCTCCCAGCAAGCTACATTTGCCCCAACCTCTTCCATCAAGATCTGACATCCCTGAAGTGTCAACCGAGGCCAACCACGGGGCTCCTCCTCAGAGCTGATGTCTTGAGGAGACATCATGGAGCAGATCCTGTGTCCAGGTGATGGTGACATTCCCTGAAGGAAACCAGTGCCAAGCACATCAGTCAATAGCACATACTTTCCAGGCAGAACTTGTGGCACCCTGTTGAACTTGCTGCTCTGCTCATACATGGTAGTGAGAAAGAGGAATACAAATAGCCTGTGAAAGAAAACACAAGTGAAAAGGACACTGACCTAAGCAGAAACCTGTCTATGAAAATAAAAAAGTCATCGAGAAAGACAAAAATAAGTCTGCCAAACAAATCCAAACTGCCTCAAGGTCTCACACTGCCTGTGACAGCCTCTAAGGATATTTCCATCTTTTCCTCGACTACAGTAAAGGTTAAAAATGTTTCAGTTCTAAGGGGAAAAATCTCAAAACCCAAGAGTAGGGATGACTGGAGCTGAGCAGCAAAGCCTGAAGACCCTCACACCTGGCAGAAGGGGAGGAGGTGCAGTAGGCAGCCCCCACACATTCCTCCCCTGCCCACTGCCACCCACTGGGACCGTGCGCGCAAACCTCCTCTGAAAAATACCTGTACTACAGCACAGCTCCCGCCTTTTCCTTTCCATGATCATTTGGGATGAGAGAGGAGACAAAAAAAAAAAAATGTCACATGGGTAATATGACATAAGCAATTCAAATATGATCTCCTGTTGAAGGAGCAGCACTGACTGATCCAAAGAGGAATGTCCCAGCAGGGAAAGCACACTGTGAAGTTGTGTAAATAAAAGGGTTCCATGGAGAGGCCTCCCATGTGCCCATATGAGAAAAACACTGGTGGGGCAAACACATTCATCTTGTACCGTGATGAGGAGGGGGAAGAATCTATGGCAGGGTAGTTCAAACAAACACATACGTATAGCCCTCTCCCACCAACGCAACTGTGGTGTTTCTACAACCACAACTGCAAATTTTGTAATAAAATGAGACTAAGAATCATAAATTATATGTAAATTGCTTGTGTATAATTTACGAATACCTAAGGCTAGATATTATTATTCCCTGCTTTGATAGTTTTCTGCCAAATGCTCAGATTGCTGCTTTGTAGCTTAGAATCCTCTCTTCTCCTCTGTGACCCCACAAGTGAAGACACATATTGTAAAAGAACAATATTTACTTATGACCAAAGGGAAGAAGATCCTTGTTATACTGCAAAGCTTATATTTACCATAGGAAATAATTAAAAAAAAAAATCTAAATTGCTTTCCTCATAAAAATACTAAAGCAATATGATCTTTGCCTGCCTATGATTAAGGGTGCTTTGTAAACAGATTGTTGTTCATTTTGTGATTCAGACACCATAATATTGCAGGATCGGGGTCTGTTTTAGTCTCAAAATATTTAGCAACCCTACAAGTTAAACATGATATATATAAATAGAACTTTCTAATTAACATTTCTCTTTTGTCTGACACTTTATTTGCTGCTTTTTTTAATGGATAGCAAGCACAATGACAGCACAGTATTACTCTTGAAATAAACCTGCCAAGACAAAAGCATGTGTCTTGGATTTATTTTTAACAAAAAGAACAGAAGTAGCGTCTTTTCCTAGAGTTTGCTTTTGTTCTGCCTGTAGGTTGTTCTGAGAGTAGGTTGATTGTTTCAGTAAAAAACAATAAGTAGAAAATATTTTTTCTGAAGAGGTATTCAGTACTTTAACCTGCCCTCTAGATCTGAGATACATGGAAGATACTTAAGGGTCATCTGTGTTATTTGACAAGTGTTACATCTGGTATGACAGACAAAGACACAACCTTAACACTCATTTGATGGTGCCACTTTGAACCTAACCCTGGTGGCAAAATGTTATTTTTTTTTTTTTAATACAAAATGTGATAGTTTAATGCTGAAACACGGATTTCCAGACAAAAGATAATACCAAAGTGACCATTTGTGATGCCTGAAATCATAACCTCCATGTAAGGCTCAAAGACTCGTTCCACGCAAGAGACACATACGTAAAACACTGCAGTCATTTATGGATGCCCTTTAGCCCAGATGTCTAAAACTATTCCAGTGAAACACAGCAACCCAAACCCAGGTTTTTGACATTTTACAGAATGACTATATATGAAACTACTATATGAAACTACTATATATGAAGCTACATGGGTGCTCCAGTCACAAGCATAGCTTTGCTCAGCTGCTGCAGAGGCACTTCAGCTGCACTCCACCCTTGAGAGAAAAGAAACATGGCCTCTTCAGCTTTTCTTGCCTAGGTAGACATTACCCAGTTTCTCCTCCTGATCTATCTCTAAGGTATTTTCTAGACACAGAATATAACCCAGTAACTCCTCACAAAATCTTGTGTTCCAGGACTTGCCCTCTGCTCTGTGACCCCAGCCCACAAACGTAAGAAAAATTCTTTTTCATGACAGGACTGAGAAAACATATCAGTGCCTCAGGAACTGTTTCCACACACACCCACTCCTTACATATCTTAGGCAATAATTAATTTAAAAAGAGGTAACCACATGTCTTCTTTCTAATACGTCTGATCTACAAGAGTTTTTGCACATGTTGCACAGCCACAGTGGAGTAAACCCAGGGACAACCAAGGACAGTCAGGACAGAGAGAAAAAGGTGCATTGCAGCCTGTGCCTGCCTACATAGCTGCATTAAGCTAAGCCACAATCTTGCCTTTAAGCTAATTAATTAACTGCTTTCAACCATAGCTGTTTCTTCACAGCTTTCTTAGTCTGGCAGTGATAAATACACAGTAATGATGTTAACAGTTCGGATTTACACAGCTGGTATAACATACAGAATGGCATTCATATTTATGGACTTGGCAAGGTCCCGAGCCACCCTGCACTAATGTATCACCACTGAAATCACAGCAACTGGGCAGATTTACACCACTGAGTGATCCAATGACCTACTCGGCGTATCAACTCGTATGTGGGCATTAAGCCCAAAAGCAATATTTATATATTCATAAAAGTACATACTCACCAAACAAGCTAGAGGTACTACACTGGAAATCACCTCTCTTCAATTATTGCATGTAATTTTTAATGCTGTTCAAGTTTAATTACAGTGAAGTACTTAACTGGGCTGCAGCTGATTGATCATGTTCCTGACTACTTGTCTCCTTCTCCTCACAACTGCCAGATGGAGAGATCTAGATTAGTTTACACTACATAATGAGAGCTTACTGTTGAAATATGAATGAATATTGCACAGTTCATCTTGACCTGCTTTGACAAACTTTAGGTATTAAAAAAAAACCCACCTCTTGCTAATCAATTCTTTTTATTTGCCTTTCACACCTTGCCAGGAATTGCTATGCATTTAGGTGTTTTATTTAAAATGGAAATGAAATCATAATATATTAATTTAGAGTCAATAACCAAATGCATAAGCCATATCATGTTTGGGTTTTGTTTTTTTGGTTGGGTTTTTTTTTGTTGTTTTGGGTTTTGTTGTTGTTGGTTTTTTGTTGTTGTGTTTTTTTTAATGTGACCCTGTCTGCATGCTGGTTTATGTTAAGTCTTTTTTTTTTTGAGGAACTTTTGAGTTCTTGGGATACATGCTACTAAAGAAAGATAACTTTAATTATAATGTTGCTCATTTGATCCATCTGGGGCAGAGTTCAAGGAACAAGGAGAGGGAAGACCATTAAAGAGAGTATGTTTCCTTCAAGTCCTAGTATTCATGTTATTTTAAAAGTTTTTTTTTTTCTCCTGTATCCTCTCCCATCAAAAAGAATAAGCAAACACGTCTTTAACTTCCTCACCTCTAAAAACTTGGTCAGCAATGCCCAAGACAGGGTTAAAAAACGTCTTTTCAGCCTGAGCTACAAATCTATTGTTATTCTTCAGCATAAGTATGAAGATGAGACCTTCTGCCCTAGCTCAGGAGGAACAGACTGAGAGGGAATATAGTAGGGACACTCATGACTTGTGTTTCTGCTGTGATTCCAGAAGCAACCTAGAGAGTTTTGCAAGGCATAAAGTGTTAACAGCTCATACAGCTTGAGACAAGTCATGTTAGTTGTAACATGTTAGAAATAAATTAAAAGTTAACTTCTCATCTGCAGCAGCCTAAGTGCATTACACAAGCCTACGTACATGACTTTAGCTTTGGAAAGAGTTTCATAAATTCTGGATGAAGGAGCAAGGAGGGAAGCTTAGAGCTTGCTGGGAACATGCCACAGTGAAAAATACTGAATTTAGCCTGTGGTGGCAGAGGCAGGGCCACAATCCACAGCACAGGATCACCGTGGAAAAGCAGAGGAGTTAGGATGGATGCATATAAAGGGCCAAACAAGTGCTGTTCTGTAAGCAAAGCAAAGCTAAGAGTGTTAACCTTCACGCTATTGTCCCATGAACACACAGGTGAACAAGACTCCCAGGCTGATCTTTGAAAATAGATCATCACATTATTACAAGAAATGCTTGGAGGTGGTGCTTTGGCTCTTACTGAACACTGCTGAAGTAATTTCATTGTCTTTACTAACGTGTGCAGATTAATTACCAATGTAAAATACAGAATGCCTGAAGAAATGCAGTGTGTTTCATTCTTGCACCTGGTGCAACCTGGTACACTGATCCCTCCCAGACTGTTGTGTTTTACTGGATGGAACAAAGGAGACTGTAAGCAAAATTATCATTGCAAAACCTTTCAACTGCTTGGAGGAAAGAACAGGAGAGCAGTCAGCATCAGTTTTCTCACACAGTTCAGTTGCATCAAAGCATTTACTGGGAATGACTTCTATTAGACAAAATTTTCAGGAGTATAAATGTGATTTTAAAAAAATATTCTACATGCATGGTTGTTTCTTCTGCAAATGTTATTAAAAATGAATAATTGGAAAAAAGTTTATACATTTTGCCATATAAAACAATCAACTACAGAACATCAAAATACTTAAAAGCAAAGCAGATTTGGCATCTGCCTGTAATCCATTAAATAAATGAGTAATTAAAGTGGTTGCATAAAAAGCTTTTAAACTTGTATAAAACAATAGACTATAGACAATGCTAGAATGGGAGGACAATTTTATAAGGTAGGCAAGTAATTGTTTGTATGAATGGCTGTGTCTATCTGTTAGCATAACTACTGTCTGCAGAACACATGAAATGAGGTAGCAGCAATAATTATCTGGAATTAATGATGAATGTAAACATTTCTTTGCAGTCGCTAAATAAACAGCAACTGGAGCTTAGTATTCACCAGTGGTGCAACCACAGCACAGCATTTACCATGATGAAAGAGAGTACTCATTCCAAAGAAAGCTACAGAGAAGCATAGTCTGTCCATCAATAACAAATAGGTAATTTGGAGCTTTAATTCCACTGCTTCTGAAGCTGCATGAAAAGACTGGAACACAGCCAAAATGCAATAATCACAATGTCTGCAAATCAAATAAATAGGCCATCAAGAAACTCAAGTCTTTCTGTACAACGTAATTATCAAACAGTATCAACCCTTCTCGCTATCTGAACTTTGAAAATAAGATCTTGTCACAAGAAGCAGCAAATGGAGTAGGATCCTAAAATTGGTGAACCCTTTCTGACTCCCCATCACAGCCAGACACAGACTCCAAGACTCAGTTTTACTGTGCTTATTTTTACCACCATTTACTAAGAAGGATGTCTTTTATGTGGAAAAGGATGAAAATACAAGGTCTTTTGTGCCTTTCCTCTATTTGCTTTAGTTTCTTTTCTATATGAAAGTAGAGAATGTCCTTATTTGGTTTTTTCTTTGCTACAGCTGCTTGCAGTTTGCATTTTGCATAGTGCTTGCCTATCTGATTGGAGATGAGCAGGTGTGTGCTGCATTCTCTTCCAATTTACATTTTGTATTTTAAAACAAACCATAACTTGCCATGGGCGTTTGGTTTTAGAACAGAATGCCAAATACAAAACAGGAAGGTTTGCTTCTTAATTGCCTAAGTAAATAAAACTTTCTTGTGAAATACGTTACTATATAAAACACTGATGAAACACCACAGAGTATTTCTACATTTTCCAATGCCCACCTTCACAAAAATAATAACTACTGAGTTTCCCACACTGTCCTAATAGCTACAGTAGTTCTCCCTTTGGGTCAGTTAAAAGTATCCTGATGACCAGGAACGTTTCCTGTGGGAAGTCCATGTAGATTCTATTATTTCATTTGGGGCACACAAAACATATTTTGATATGTTGAAACACGGAAATTAAATGATTCACTGCCTTGATTTTTTAGAAAGTTTGTTACTGCATTTGGGGAAATGGACTCCCACCATGTACATCGTGAATGCACGACAGGCAATGCCCTTCAGACATGCAGCATCCATCTGTGATGTTGCTCCTATGGCCTGGTATTGATTAGAAATCAAGGTCTGATTTGGATCCTATCTCAAACCCCTATACCTGAGGGACAGTAATGAAGACTTCCCAGATTCCAAGGCAATAGCATTAGCTAACTCTGAAAGTTTAATCCCTTGGTATGACTCCAGCGACTGCAACTAGTCTATTTTAGGAGTCATGGCACTATGTGGCTTCATATACTAACTTGACTTCCTTGACTCTATCCACCTTGACCTTTCTTACTAAGAAAAGGTCCATAAAATCTAAATTATGCTGAGCAATATTTATAGCACAAATTTCTTCAGACTCACCTGTTAACCTACATACAATCTTCCACAGGGCTTGGAAGGCAGCAGCAAACATTCCTCATCCTGCTCTCTGCTCAACACAGGTGTCTCAGAGCACAGTACCCCACTGCCAGCAGAAACCCACAGATGTTCTGAGGGTAAAATTAGCACAGCCCAATGAACTGTGCCATCTTATATTAGCCTAAGACGTTGCCTTTGGATGGTACAACAAAATCCTGAAGCAATTTTCCTATACCTTTCAAAAGCATTAATCTCTCTGATTGCAAATCTGGCAAATACAAAGTTGGGCACAAACCTAAGCATACAACAGCTTATCTCTGGTTTGTGTTCAATTTTTTTTTCCCCTTTCAAAACCTATTTGTATCTGTATAAATACAAAGTTTTCAAACCTGCACTCCTATTTCTGCCGTATTCTGCAGAACAGTTTCCCCACATTTTATTTCTGCGCTTCATGGATCATCATAACAAAAAAAGAATCAATTATCAGTCTAACTATATTGTTATTATTACATCATGAATTACAAATAGGATTAATCTTACCTATGTTAGTCATCTCAAATTTAAGTCTCTAGCCTTCCTGGTCCCTTGAACAGCCTAGTCAATAGAGACAAGAACCTGTAAAATTAAACTACACTGTGTTTTAGACACCTGAAATGGCATATTTTGCCCTGTGGAAGTAAGTCTGCCTACTGCTCAACGGTAAAGAAAGACTTATATCTTTGCTCACTTACTCAATTTTAAGGTACATAATATTAGGCAATACAAATTATCCTATCTAATTTCTATTTAATTGATGCTTTTATTTGTACTATACTGAAAAGTTGTTTATTCCTGAACATACAGTAAATCTTAGTACTTAGCTCCTTGAACTTCCCTGACCTGAATCAAGCTGGAAAACACTGAAGTTTCTGTTGGAAGAAGTTCCCTATATTCTCATACATTCTCTTAATAAAAAATATTCAGGTATCAATTAATACCATGTCAAAACCTTGTTTTACCAGGAATAAATTATGAAATACATCAGTACTTAACTATGATAACTAAAGTATTGTTGAAATAGGGATAAGTTTGGCTAAAGCGATTTTTTTGTTGACAGAGATCTGTCAAAGAATTTTTCACTAGAAGTAAGCCAGTGATATAAACAAACTTTTGATCTTTTTTAGGCTTTCATGTTTTTTTCATAGTCTACCCAAATAATATAGAACAGCTTGTACAAATCATTCTACCTTTTTCAATTTGAAATTGGACTGTTTTAACGAAGAAGACTTTCTGGTTTAAAAAAATAAAAATTCTAAATGTTTCCAAGTAAGACATTTGTGTTTTAAAGAGACCATTAAGGATCACTAATACCACTGTTGCTCTGTGCAACTGTTATTTCTATCATAAATATGTCACAGGTTTTATTAACCAAGAGAAATGTGTAGTAGTTCTACCAGCTGTATAGAATACTGAGAAATGGTGTCAATGAACCAATTAAATAATAATGTCTTTATTCCCCAGCCTAGAAGGGCTTTTCATTAAAATGATTTTCACACTTTTTTTTTTTTTTAAGGATAAAACAGGAAGCATATACACCATCCAGCGTATTGCAGGTAGTTTTGACTAGATATTTTATCTCCACGATGCACTGAACACATTTAACACCAGCTATGTTAGCAAGGATCATTCTGTACACAGCAAGAATGTCCTCTTATCCTCCATACAGCAATTCATAGAAGAAATTTCCTAAGAAACATGGGTAGTTTTAAGACAACATATGGTCTTGTCTCAGTGCAAGAAATAATAAAGCAGCAGACCATATATTGTATCTCTAATAACACCTGTGCAGAGCACTTTACTTTCAGGTTATCAAGACCTATCTAGAGACATAGGACTCACAGAACAACAAGCACACAGTGAGAAGCTCAAAAACAGTGAATAAAAACATATTCTTATTTGAAAGAGAAGTGCAAAGATATTTCAGAGACAACATTTTAATCAATTGTTTTTCAAACATCTCTAACTTTGGTGCTATTACACTCTTAACTGAAGCTCTTAAGCAGAATGATTGAATCGCAGAGTTATTTCCTCTCTGCCATACCAGATTAAGACTCAGTTTCTGCCAAGGCTTTTGTGCATTTGTAATTTCACTTATTCAGCCTCAGAGGTGAATCTCGATTTGATCAGCTGGGCTTCTCGTGTGAACCCAGTCACACTGACACTCCTGCAGTCACTGCACTTTGCCCTGGTGGCAGGAGCTCCTTAGGCTCTCCAGAAGAAAGATTACCACAAACTTTATCATTAATCATATAGAATTGGACTTGAAATACAAAACCTAGTCTCACAAAGGAAGAGTAAGTTCCTTCTGCTTAGCTGACATTCTGACCACAGGTTTATTTTAAACCTTATTTCTCAAAAGTGGAACAAATAACCCTCAAAAGCACATTTGTCCTTGATTATGCTCTGTTAAGCCTAGAACTATGTTTATAGGAAAACAAGAAGACTTACCCAATATCACTTTAATTTTGAAAGGGAAAAAGAGTAATATTCCATCTCCTGTATTCCTTTGACATTCGAGGGCTTGTTATTTCAACAGACACTCTTGGTGTTATTCCAGTATTCAAAAATTCTCTATGCTATTTTAATATATTAATTTTATTAGAAAAAGCTTCCATTTGCCCTGAAGTATTACTGAATGCTGATAAATTACTGTGGGACTACAGTAATTTTTCCAAGCAGTCTCCATGTAAGTGTAAATTTAGTCAAACAAATCAAAATGTGAGTTATGTTCAACTGAAAATAATGATATCTACTGAGTGGTCAAAAAATGTGAGTAGCTTTTAATAAATAATCCTCAGCACATATGGTGATGTCAATCAGCACTATTATTTTACCCATATAGGAGGAATTTAGTAAGGTAGAGGTGCACAGTTATATACAAGTTAATCATCATCACACAGCACGGTATTGTCAGAGCTCAAGAATGTCTTTGATCCCTCCCTCAGTTTCAGAGCATTCAGGTCACCCTTTTGCACAGCATTTAAATGTGGTGCATGTACACTTCAACACACACACAGAATGAATGACTGAGCTGCACTAGGTCATAGTGTAATCGTGACATTATCAATTATATTAAAAAAAACCCAACTCTGAGGAAACCAGCCACTTCACATGTACACATAGCCTTTTTCAATATTTTTCATCAAAACTTTGAGCACACAGACATATAGTGAGCGTACACGTCAGTCAGATGGATTGGAAGCACTTAGGAGGAGATGCTACGGTCTGTTGCACCCGTGATGTAGAACGAAGAAGTTGAGATAGGCCTTTGACATAATGGACTTGACGAGAAGAAAACCTGAGCAGTGAGGGCACCTGGAGAGCCCCCAACAGCCCTGTGACATTTCCTTACCCAGACCTGGGCAAGACCTAAGCTCTGCCTATCACCACTGCAAGGGTCTCCGGCACCTCTGCCACCAAAATGTCTCTCTCTTCCAAGCGCCACTTGTTGAAACAATGCCGGTGTGTGAAAAGCTGATGTTGCAAATCAGCAGCTGGTATTTGAAAACGGAGAAGAAAACAGATAGGCTTAACAACTCTCTGGGAAAAGTGAGCAGCCTAACAAAAAAAATGGCTGTAAAATTTTGGTTTAAAAGGAGCACTACCCTGCCGATAAGTATGTGCTCTTCAGTTGAATAAGCAATGTGCCTAAGGATGAGACTGGAGATTAATGTCTTTCAGAAATGTATCTATCTCAATTTCTAGGACAACATACAGGTGGTATCTAGATGAGTATATTTTCCTGCTACTGCATGAACAACAAGATCTATTAAACATGTGTTAATCCTGTATTAATACATATTAATAAAATATATTTTTGCACTAAAATATGGCTATATCTAGAAGAAACAGAATTTACTTTCAGAAATACAAACACACAATGCAAGTTATGATGCCATCTGGTTGTACTAGGGTTTTTATGTGTAGGAGTTACCAAAAAAAAAAAAAAAAAAAAAAAAAAAAAAAAAAAAAAAAAAAAAAAAAAAAAAAAAAAAAAAAAAAAAAAAAAAAAAAAAAAAAAAAAAAAAAAAAAAAAAAAAGGAAGAAAGAAAAAGAAAGGTCACTCTCATAGTAAAAAGGGGAAAAAAAGAAAAAAACCTCTAAAATATTCCCTTTATTATAATCGAGTCAGCCACAACTTTAAACAGCTATCTATGTTGCTTTGTAAATACAAACCCTACATTTTAATATAACTATGCTTGCTAACTTCTTGGATATTAAATGGTTCTAATCCTATTCTACTTTATGACTAGTTCAAGAAATGACCTCTAGCTAGATCTGGCCTTGTTCTATCATGCAACTAGATTTTTCTTACAGAAAATAAATTAAAAAGGTGTGACCTTGCTGAGGGCTTGCAGAGAAAATGAGGTACATCTTGTCACAAGCAGAAGAGCCTATTTGAAACACGGTTTGTTCAATTTGAAAGGCTGCTGCTTTCCTCAGATCAGAAGTTAAGATAAAGGCAGTTGGATGAAAGAGGAGAAACATTTCCAAGAGATGAAATTAAAGAGCTACACTGGAATCCCATTCAGCGACACAGTGCCTTTTTGTGTGAGGGTTTATCTGGGACGCATCAGCCACACCTTGTCCCCACACAGGAGCAGGAGCTCTTCACCCAGCACAAAGCCTGTCGTGGAAGGAGAGGATGAGGACTGCTCACCGATGGGAATCAGAGGACACACTCACTGCAGCCCTTCCTCACATAGCAGAGCATGGCAGAAATTAAATAACCCACCCAAATATTATGCTTTTTGCTCAGAAGAAAAATCTAAGCCCTTGCTCCTCTTGATCTCAGCAGTTCTCTTGTGATCACTGTGCTTCCATCACCAACAAATGTGGCATCAGTGGGCAGTGTTCCCAGATGCCTTACACCTCTGCACTGAAATGTCACATTTAAAGCAGGTAGTACAATACCCCACCAAAAAATGGGGATTAAAAACCCGTCATACCTGTATGATCAGTAACTCATTCTCAATTTTTAATATGCCCTACTAAAAGCATGCAGCAATTTTATGATACCACCTTACCAGAATAGCTTACATTTGGCATCCAAATAAAAATAGGTTATTTCATAATTTCCTTTCTAGTATTATAAACAATTTCCTTGCTCATAATCACAAAAGGTATCAGGCAGCAAGGCTGTGACTCAGTCACATCCTTAAGCACTTGTCTAAGCCTAGCAGGAACTCAGTCAGGTTAGTCCTCAGCTCAACAACAGGTCCAGCAGTGTGGACAAGCAGTACAAGGGTTAATTCCTCTCCCCAGCTACAAACCTGCAGCACCATGACCCCATGACTGGTCCCTTCCTGCCCCTCAGCCAGCACAGCCCTGCAGCCTTTAAGGGCTCTGAATCAGACAGCGTTACAACACACAGGCTTGTTCCCCGTGACATTGGGCCCCCCATCAGTCACCACCCCTTCTCCCTGCCTGCAGCAGCAGCTGCAGAGGGTGTCCCCAGCCACGGACCCGCCTCGGAGCCAGGCTGGATGTCACATCACCTGCTCTGTCCCTTCCAGACTCCAAAGCTTCTGGCAGGTGGGATGGATCTCACCCACAGCAGCATTAATCTAGGCTGTTTCTTGCAGTTCTTGTAGTGTTTTTAATCGCAATGTGAGTGTTTCCTAACTCCAGTTAGGTTCCCCTGCTTAAAGTATCGTACAGAACCACAGCCTGCAAAAGACTGCCTTACAACTATCTCACAGCAGCTATTTAAATAACACCCAAGCATATGTTGTGCTAATTCTTATGACCAAATACAGTTTCATTTCACTTGTTCAGAACAAACCCTGACTGCGAACAAAGCTTTTGGTGAAGTGACAAGTGGAATTCCAAATGAGTAAGACAAATATTTCCTCCAGAGGCTAAACCTACTGCAAAATATTAATCTCCTCTTCGACACATCTTCACATGTCTTTGGTGAAACACCTGTCTGGAATTGTTAATAACAAATATTTTTCAGGGTATACACTTCAAAGACAGTACTGCAATGTCAAGCAGTGTAAAACTTTTGAAGTAATTTTAGCTAAATACTTCTGTGACAACTGTCTGAATCAATTTGTCTTAGCTGACTATATTCTAGTATTATAAAAAACCTAAGACCTGGTTCTCAGCCAAAAAAGGTAAAAATTTGAGTGAAGTCACAGCTAATAAGTTGCATGAATCAAACACACACACACAAAATTATAATGTTGTAGCTGATTTAGCAAATGATCAACGCCCTCTGCTTTCCTAACTTCTGATGAACAATGCTCTTTTTCCTGAAAGGATCAAATTAAAAAAAATATTTCATGTACAGTAAAGGGCAATTCAATAAACCAACAAAACCACATTAACCCAACATTAAGGAATTACAAAACGAGAATATTATGTCATTTTTAAGTACGGTGACGTGTCAGTCCTTAGCAAGAAAAAAGATAAATACTCAAAGGAAGACAATGTTAAGACAGGATGAATATTTTTAATTGCTGAACAACCTTATTTCACAGGCAAGTAATAAGGGCGAAAAAAGAAAAGGCAATAACAAAGAAATACGTGTGGGCATGTATTGGGGAGGAGAGAAGAAAGCAAACTGGTGCTGGAGACTTAGAAGAAGTTCTGAGAATTACTCACAATTGTGGTAGCAAAAAAATAAAACCACCCAACAAAGAAGGTCAAGCTGACCTCGAGATTCTAAGTCAGGCTCTTGAAATCCTAAATCATACAAAGCGCCATCACTTCAAGGCATACAAACATAAGAGGATTAAGGTAAGTGTCCCACCTAAAAGCCTGAGAAAACAAAGATTAGTTTTAAGTACTGAAAAGAAACACAAATCATATGGATGCGGCATGCATAGGAAGGAATAATTGTTAGGATGTATTAAGGGCACAGTAAAATAAGCACTACATAACATAAGGAAAAAATCCAGGTTTGCTTGCCACCTTCTGAGTGCAAATATACTCATGTCAAAATGTAACAGTTATTAAAGGCCTAAAGAACCGACTCAAAACCTGTTGAAGTCAATGGTAACTTTCTTATTGACTTCAGTTAGCCAAGACCCTCTGTTTAGAAAGATTAAGTAAAAGACAAATAAAACTATTCTTTCTAGGGGAAGGCATTAAAACAGCTGCTCTAAGCCCACTGTACCTACCTGAGTGACTTCAGTAACACACTTATCAGCCCAGCCACACAGCAACAAAAAGTTTCCCCTCTAGGTAAACACTCACAAACAGTTTATGCTACTTATACTATCAGACACTTGGTCATATTTACATTTATGCTACATTTATGTTAGCAGGACAAAGTGTGGTGCCTTTTAAAGGATGACATTAGTTCTGGACGTTATTCTACAAGTTTGAACTCTAATGGTCACGTCTTGACTTTATGAGATGTCAAATGAAATTTGAGCACACATTCCAAATTCTGTAACCATTTTCATGCCAGAGAATATTTAAAAATAGTAGTGATACAATTGTATATGCTTCTAATTAGATGGAAAGAAAAGTAATACATAGGGTTTATGGGCTGACCAGCTTTCCACCAATGCACACTATTTCAGCATGTTATTGTTTAATTCAAGAAATGCAAGTTTGGAATAATCCCATTCATCTCCTTGTTATGTACCTGGTGGAAATAATTGCTGTCTTGTGGCATTGCTTGAGTTATCCTGTCCCTCTATTCCAGTGCAACTCAGTAAGACAGAAATTTGGATAACCTATCAAATACTAATTTTTCAAGCTGTTCCATTTGTTAAAATTAATGCTTTCACCTCTGTCCTGTACTAGTCAAAAAGCCTCTACTGAATCGTCTCAAATCTCTACTTACTTAAATGTGCGTATGAGATTAGGAATCTGGGAAACCCCTATGCTTTTCAAAGCATATAGTCAACTAAAATACTCCACAGCATTAAATAAGTCACTTGCCAAGTGGTCTCTTTTGAACCCAGATGAGAAGTGGATAAGGGGCTTCCAGCTGAA
The DNA here is from genome assembly GCF_003031625.1 of Empidonax traillii. Classification (NCBI taxonomy): domain Eukaryota; kingdom Metazoa; phylum Chordata; class Aves; order Passeriformes; family Tyrannidae; genus Empidonax; species Empidonax traillii. The sequence continues at coordinate 326,489 of NW_020955242.1, read as the reverse complement.
CCAATGGCAAAGGGCTTGGTGGGTTCTACCACATCTGAACTGTGGCTCCACCACTGCCTCCTCCATAGAAACTATTGAACCACAATGTTTCAGAGAAAAAAAAAGTTAGTATGACAAGCAATTAAGTTCTGTCAAGTCAAAAACCTTTTGTCATGAAGCCAGTTAACTGAGGAAAATTTCCCTTTTAGTTTATACTTCATTCTTCCCACAGACTGTTTGATGAAAAGTTACCTATCACATTATCAGGGTCATTTATAAGCAGAACTCTATTTTTTAAAGAATTAAGTACAGACTTGGGTCAGTTTTCCGCAAGAAAAATCAAGACAAACATGGTTCCACTGGCCAAGATGATCGTTCACTGGAATATTTAGTAATTTGTATTTAATAAAAATTAATTTCACCCATAGGCCCAATGCACACCAATGCATTTAACTTCTTTTGGGAGTGTTTTCTTCCTAGTCCTCTGAGGAAAAGAGTGAATATTCTTATCCCTCAGGATGAAAAGCAAGAATTACATAATCTAAAGAAATGCTTTAGGACAATCATCTCTCCCACTTACTTTCAGCATCCTAAACACAACCTGGTTTACACAGAAGACCATTTTCAACTACTTTCATAGCAACATTCTCCAAAATTTGTGTAAAAAGTTTTCAAGAAGTTAAAGATTTCTGTTCACCAAACACCAGGTTTTTGTTCAGAAAACATTGATAATTATTATAAAATCATTTTGATGTTTTCAAAATAGATGCAAAATTCCTTAAGAATAAGCTAAGGTAACATTATCTGCAGGATGTTGTTTTCATAACACCACTGGCTAAACAAAAATAACTTCTTCATTGAATTAACCTGTTTTCCGAGCCCTTCCTACTCGGTAGATCCAAACAAAAGCTGCACTGTTCAAACCTCTTTTGGCCAGCTGCTGGACAGAAAAGCACAAAGTAAGTAAGGTGGCAGTAAACACGGTCACAGCGCAGAGCAAGCACAAATTCAGAGGGGTTTTTTCACTTTTTTTTCCGAAGAGCCTTCAGCTCAGGCAGAATTTCAGTCTCATTACTAGGTCACCCACTGCTCTCACTTCCTCTGTCAAAGAACTTTCCATGCCAAAAGTGACAGCTATTCAACAGCTATATTGAGGTCTTGTTGTGTTGCGGGAAGCAGCGTGAAAACACAAGGTTGGACAAATAAATGCTTTGTTTCTTATCGGAATTGCTTCAACACCCACGGGAAGCGCAGGCGGAGCGTAAGCAGGACACCCTCCCTTTCCCCCGGTGAGAGGAATGCAGTGACCGAGCACCTGCCCATCAAATTCCTGAGATGCTGCCAAAGAAAAACAGCAGCATCCCATGGACCTGTTTCCCACCAAGCATTGCAGTGAACCTCAGCCATGGTTGAGCCCAGCCGGAGAACTGACTGCAGGGGCGCTGTGGGGGACACAGTTCTGCTCTCCTCCCATTACCAGGGACGCACAACTCCTCTGGTAACTTCTCATGTGATCTGTAGCCTCTGCAGGGAAACCCCTGAAGGAAATGCAGCAGCAGAGCTATTGCCTATGGCGATGCTATGGAAAGAAGTGGTAGTGACAAGATGACATTGAGAGTCTGACACTGTAGATTACCCCAGAACCACATCAAAATGACTCGCAGTTATCAGATCTAGATGACAATGAGACTCTGGCATCACTGTCATCTATACTGAAAAAATAAATAAATGCTACATGCCACTAGCCACAGGAATGGATGGGGATTATAGATATACTGTGGCAGTGCTGTCTATGGTAAGGATGGCTCAAGAGCTTTGATGATTAACCTAAACTCAAACTTACAAAATTTTGTCTTTTGATTAAAAGGAAAAAAAAAGGATGAATGCTATGTTTAAACCAGGGGTAATTCATCTCACAATCACAAAGTGCTGGTAACAGAACAATATCAATTAGGTACCAATAAATATTGAATTAGCACTCATCATTCTGAATGTGCAGAATGGCAAGGATGTGTGCATCAGGCTAGTAAATTGGGCACCGGATGGAAAACCTTCTGCATTCAAAATGCCCTCCTGTGAGTAGCCTCTAGCAATCCTATCTGTAGGCATTAGGCAAAAGACACACTAACAGTCAGCAAACTCAGGCTACGTGCAAGGGCAAGCACACAAGGGCTCCCTGCAACACACAGTGTGGTACCCCCAAATCGGTTCTCTGACAGACATTGTGGCAAGTGGCACACAAGGGTGGCCGCAAGCAGACAGCAAGGTAAGAGGGACAGCTGCAATTATTTGGAACAGTCAAGAGCAATATCCTACAGGCAAAGAAAGAACACGCCCGTGTATGAAGAGAGGAAAATAAAACCCACTTTTTCCCCTCCCTTTTCTCCAAAGAAAATACGTTAAATACTAAGTTTCTGTTTCCATTAAAATAATTATACCAGAATGCTGTCGTAACTGCTGTCCAAAAAATCCAATTTCTCTTCCATGAAATTTTAGAAGAAAAAGCATTTAAATTTTTATTTCAAAGGAAAATGAGCTGCTTTAGACTGACCACCAAGTAATTTGTCTTTTATTGCCACACTTGTTTTTCTTTTCCTTTCTTCCTTTTCATTAAAGTCATACATAGAAAGTACAAGCTAATGAAACAATGATGAACATCTACTTCAATAACACTGAGAATTCTCAAATGTGCTTTGTTTGTTTTGTTTTTTTCTGCAAAATTAACACATTAGAGACTATTTACCACTGTACAAAATTCCTTTCTTTATTTATGAAAGCTACATCTTTACTATCATGATGTGAAATGAAAAGCCTCCTGTACTTGTTGCATACAATTAAGCTGCAACAAAAGCCAGCCCAAGCCATTTCACATTTCATAGGGCTGCAATTATTCTTTAACTGTTAGAATATGCTGTCCCCCAGGAGCTAATTACAGAAAAGCTCTCATCACACACAAGAAACACACAAACAAATCCTTCAAGCACAAAGCAAATGTTCAACATTAAAGAGATGCATTCAGGAAGTCACACCAATCAGTTTGGTTCAGCTAATTACTAATCTGATTTCTGGAGTAGTTGCATTAGATAATTATGATGCCCATTCAGAACTTGAAAGCCAGGACTCTGACTGATTATAATAAAGATCTAGGACTTGAAATAAAAGTAAGGGCAAAGTATGAAATATACATCAGAACGGGGCTGATGGGGTATGTTTGTTTATTGCCGGCACTTCCTTCGGCTCTTCGCTTTGGAGGGCCCCATCCAGAGTTTGCTGAACCCAGCAGGAAGATTTCCATTGACTTCACTGCCATTTGGATCAGGCCCAGAATAACAAGGCATGGCTTTGCCTTGCAGATTATATTCATGCAGCGCCCAGGAACGAGCTTTTGCTGCTTGCGTTTGGTCAGGGTGATGTCCCCATTCCCAGGCAGGTGGTGGCAGAGCCCACCCTGTGGGGCACTGCCCTCGGCCAGGCTCTCACAGCCCATCCTCCAGGGCCTGCCAGCCAATTTTGATAAGAACAAAATTCTTCAAAGACTCCATTGTAACTATGTTTTAACTTACATTTTGTTTGGTTTCAGCTTCTGCAGGATTTTTTTTCCTCCAGGAATTACTTTGCTGGAGTTTGAGCTTTTATAAAGCTACATGACCTTTATTACCCCAGAATACAAGTTACAATTCCTCTAGTTTCTGATCCAGCTGAACTCTAAATTAGTACATCTTAGTTTAGACCTGAGACTTGCAAAAATTTGCTTGCTCAAACACTAATAATTACACTTCATAGCAAAATGTTCTAATTAAATGTCTGATGAAGTAAATATACTGACTCCAGTTATCAATCCTGGTCTCTGCTCCCTTTTAAAGGCTTTATCACAGACAAGGGGAAAAAAGTCATTGAAAGCCTATCAGCCACACCTGTACAGGGAGTAACTCATTGCAGGTGACAACACAAGTATTCCTCCACCCCAGTATCCAAAATAAGGCAGAACTGCACTACTAAATTGTTTGCACACGGTCACACTGGACACTTTTTTAAAGCATTAAGGTGAAAGGGATTCTTTGCTACTGTTAAACTAAGTGAATGAGAGTTGCAAATCTGTATTTCAAAGTCAATAGGCTACAATATTTACAGGGCTGCCATATGTGATAGCTTAAAATTCAACACTGAATGAAAACTGTGTGAGGTGGAAACTAATGTTATGGAATCTGAACCAAGGCTACATTTATATTTCACTTTAATGCTCTAGCTGTTTAATCAAAATATGAATAAAAGGTCTAAAAGACCAACACGCAAAAATATCATAGTTCTGGAATTTAGCTTTAGCTTCCTATTGTCAACCAATTACTGTGTAATTTTTTCCCTGTGACTGAATAACTAACTGTTAGCAAATAATGAAAAGGCAATTACAGCTGAGCTTTGTTCATATTACCTTCTTCATTTTATTCAGGCTATAATTATTGTCAATGCTGGAGGCTTACTGTACCATGTAAGTGGCACCAGGGAAGAAAATGGAATGGGCTGGTGCATGGAAAATTGCAAATGTCACAGCTACCTTCATCATCACCGTTGGACTTCAGGGATTAAAAAAATAAGCAGCAAAAAGCTCTCCATGTATGTTTTGCAAATTCTTTACCTCAAGCTGTTGCAATGGCTGATGAACTGGTAGAAGGGGAAAAATTCAAGTACCGTGTTTGTTCTTTTTTTGTTCTTAACCTACTCTGCTGTCCCCCCCTCACCACACCACTTTATTACTATTTAATTCTCAGGAGACACCTCCTTTTTGCCACACTGTGCCTGGAAACAAACTGGCAGAAATATTCTTTTAGCAGCACTTCTCATTAAGGATGTCCATGCTGTTCTATGACAGAGTGGCATATAAATGATGTATTTTATAGGGTTTGATCTTTACTTCTTTCCCATATATAGACATAACCCATTAAAAAAAAATTACTATGACCTGTGTGTGCAGATTTAGTGTGCCACACTTAGACTCAGGCATTGACCATTTATTTTGGCCATTGTTTCTCTGGGCTTCTTGTATTTCTCAGAAACAATGAATACCAATCAGAAATCTGACATTCCATTTGTACCTTTTTCAGAAATAAATAGTATTCCTGTGTATCATTCACATTGTTTCTCTCTTTGCATTGTTGTTTATGAGAGACAAACTCAATAAAACTATATTTTATGCATTTTATTCATGTGCAGTGTTGCAACTGCTTTTAAACTATGTAAATCATTATATAGCCAGTTAATTTTTAAGTATAAAGTAAGGCTGACATACATTAAAAGACATCATATCTTGATACTGACTTATGTTTAAACTTGCTTCCAAACTGACTGGCAAATTTTGCTTTAAATTGCCTAATATAATGCCTGATAATTCTTCTGATCTATGTTAGTAAAAGAAGAAATGCATCTTTATATTTTCATAAAATTGAGCTGCTTTGTACTTTCATGGATCTTCCTGTCAGATACATGTATATTCATCATCTTTCTTTAGTCTTTTAGTGCTGGCTGCTTTATCTTCTACTCCTGTTGCTGAAGTAGATACTTGCCACAAACACATAAACTAACATTTATAATTGTTCCTTTGCCTTGATACAGTATTTGGCCATTCAATATCCCCCAGCATGGGGACATTCCCACATTAGAGAAGCGAGGCTCTGGAGTCTGCCTCACCCAAAGAAAGTGAAGTGATCTCCAGCAGGAGACTCTAAGGCTTCCATACACGGAAATGCATGTATGGAAGAGAGAAGCGTAAGGGAAATGGCATCAAGTGAAACCACAAAAATAGAAAAACAGAGGATGTCTCTCCTGCGCTCCTTTGGAGCCCTAATCCACTTCTAGGTTGCCCTGTTCTTCCCAGGAGATCCTGCTCACCACAATCAGTGCCTTTCTCCAGGCAGTGGGAAAGAGAATCTTCGCCCAGGTGCCTCCTCCCCTCCCCAGGATCCTGGGCCACAGGCAGGGCTATAAGTGTGATTACCAAACTGCATTTCTGGGAGCACCACCCTCCTCCTTCAGCTGATGCTCCATGCCCAGGCATTGGGCTGGCTCTGGGGATGCTGCCAGGGAAAGGCAGGGGGATTTGGGCATTTCTTGCATTTATGGACAAGACCGGCAATGAAGCTCAGAATATAAATCACTGCCTTTCTGCTCCCTATGACTCAGAAATGACACTAAGATAATATGCTTGTCACTTTTATAGCTAATGTCTGCATTTTCTAATGATTTATTTAATTCTTTAAGCCTTTCTTAACTTTGATATCAGAAATTGCCACATCTTTGTGAAAACGATCAAAAGGTACCATATTAGGAAAAAAATTACCCACTTATTTTTTGGAGGGCAGAGCAAGGAATTGCAGGAAAATTATTTGGAGCCAACTACTTTAAAAAAGTAATTCAAATTAATGTAATTTGGTAGATACACACAGCAGTATTTTTTCCCCCAAGGGGAAAGCAGAGACTACAGCAGAGACTACAGAAACTGCTTTTGTTCAAACTCCCTCTTCAAGGTAAAATAATTAACTGTGCAACATCCATGAGCCACAAGAGTTCACAGAGCAGATGAAGAGATCAGGATCTCACTTCTTGCCTTAAAATGTCTGAATTTCATAACTGTTTTTAGATGGAAAAGAACTGGAAGTAAACAGAGTTGGTCATCCTAGGCAAGGGACACATTGGTACGACACCCAGCCTAGAGTTCATCACCAAGAGAAAAACACATCAGTGTATGCAACACTGCTATCTCTGAAGGCTCTTCATAACAATTGCAGTATTTTGTGCTCTGCTTTAAACACCTGCTGCCAAAATTTAAACATTCCAGCCTCCTACTGAATTTTCACCCTGCAGTTTCACATAACTGCCTTTACATATTCACTCAGATTTCGTTTTGTCATATGAGTGTGAAGTTAGTCTTACCAACTTGATTCAGGGAAAGTTAATATCATGGGTATATCATGCCTGTATAACTTTATTACTTTAATTTAATTTCCACAGTATTAGCTAAATTTCCAAGTGTGTCTATCCTGTTGACTGCAAAAAGACATCATCTCACACCAGCTACACATCCAGCCACCTGGTCCACGAGCCCTGAAAATGAAACTGGAGCCTTTTAACCCTGCTGGTTAGTGCTGCTGAGCCTGAGGGAACAGCCCCAGCCCTGCCACAGCAAAAGGCTGATATGCCAAAAACTTTTCCTATAAAGAACTTTTTAAAGCATGGATCAACATTATTCATGGAACACACTCACCCTTGTCATAACTGGCCTTTTATTTAGAAACACTGAGAGCTTTCATGATCTGATTGTGGCGAGTAGCACTTACTAAGAAATATATCCCACACGCAAAACGTTGCTCTACAATGAATTTATTCCATCTGAAATGCCACCGGTGTGGATGTATTCATAACAGCCAAACTGCATGTATTCCCATAGGCAAACTGAACCCAAGGGGAAGTTAACTCTGGTCATTCCACAATCTCAGAAGCTTGCGTGGTACCCATGAGAAAAGTTCTGCCTCTTGATCTCCAGCTACACAACTGCAATTGCACTTATGCATCTGGGTAGTCAATTAATGCCCACAAAATGCCAGATGCCTTAATGGAATAATAATAATTTAGCTATCCTATAGACATTAAAGTCAATTCTTAGTTTAATTCATGCTCCACAGACAAATCAACAGCTTACACAGTTTGTTTTTGTTTTTCTAAGTAACAATATATCTGGGAAATGGGAATAAAATCAATTGCATACAGGCAGCACAGTAAGGGCATTTCCCTTTTTATACATTTTCCCTGGCAATGCTTCTGGACCTTTGTGGTCTGTGGTCATTTTTCAGTTCTCTGTGTCAACAAAAACAGACTTTTCAGCTCCAAAAGAAATGCATCACACATTAAATCCTTACCAAATTTAGGCCTACTTAGTAATTTTTTAGGTCCTGAAAAATATCATAAACTTTTGGGATTACAGAAATAATAATGACCAGAGCCCAGGCAATTTAAGCCTGCTGTGGTAATCACAGAGTAAAAAGTCTTTTATAATAACATCTCTATGCTACAAAAATAAAAATCTTTTAAACCACCCAAAACCCTGCTCTTTCCATTCCCTGCAACAATGCAGAGGTCACTGCTGAGATAATGACGCACATCCTCCAAGCCATTCAGTTCATGTCCCAACACGGATGAAAAATAATCTGATCACTTTTTTCATTTAAAAAAAAATCATCACTTCTTAAAACAAAACAAAAAAAATATCCCCTGATTTATTGAAAAACGTAGTATGATGTCAGTGTGAATTAATGTTTCCCATAGGCATACTAATAAGCTCCATGACATAATAACTTGTTATACTACACCAGTGGGACCTTAAAATTATTCCAAAGATAACATAACACAACACTTGAAGCAGCAGGAAACTTCCAGCATGCTTTTAGATGTTTTACAGTGTTACTAATCTTTGAATTGCTCGGAAAAACTGAAAGGAAACAGAATATTTAAAATTGGAAGCACTGCAGCTAGAAAATGACTCCATTCCAAATTCCAAATGTGCACAGGAGATTAATGTCAATGTTAAAAAAAAAAGCAACAGAAGGGGGGAAGTTATTAAATGCACTTTCTAGGTTGGACATGTGCCTTTTGGTAGTCCGGTGAAAATCTGTTTTTATTTGGCTGAGTTATGAGGGTTTAAAAGAACAGACTTGCACACATACCAATTTCTTATTAATGAGAGGTTGGGTTTATTTATTTATTTTTTTGCAAATGAAATTTAAGTTAATGATTGCCCAGCAACAACATCAGGACATGCTTGAGAAAAGAAGCAGAGATTGCTTTTTCTGTAGCACATAAGGATACCATCTAATGTCAAAAAACCCCTATGAAGTCCAACTAGAAATTAGTGCAGTGTAAGCTAATAACTCTGCATGGTGTAGCAATATGCTCTCCAGGGCTAAACACTCCATGCACACAAAAAAATAATAATTAAGTGGCATGGTTTAGTTCACTAAACTGTCACAAAATGCATTTTACTCTCGACATTCAAATCATTTATGCAACCAAGTCACTTGAGATGTAAGGGAGGAACCATAAACCCCTCAAAGAAAATCCACCAAGTGAGTCCTTGGAAAAAGATCTGTGTGTCTTCCCAATGAGGACACAAAAAAGTCTTCCCGTCATGAGATGAAGATCCCCTGAAGGGAGGTGGGAGCCTCCATAGGTGGATGGGAACAATGCTAAGCAAAGGCTGCCACACAGCTGAGCAGGTGGTGATGCTGCTCCAGCTGCCCTTCCCAGGGAAGCTGACCTTCCCACTCCACCCCAGGCTTGCTCACCTCAGTGAGTTCACACAGCAGGGACTGATGGAGGGGCAGATCCCTGCCCAGGTGAAACATGAGCACAGACTCCCTAAGTCTGTGTGAGGCTCTGCTGCACTGGCCTGTGCAGAGTTCTGGCCTTATGACTTGTATGTCTTGGACAGAGACACTCTTCTCTTCTTCCTTGCCTCCCTTCACCTTTGCTACATCACCTCTTTGAACCACCTTCCTTTCTGCCTGGTTTAGTTTCATCACCATTTCTTCTTGGCCTCGCTAAGTCACGTGCTGTGATTGTCTGCTTGGCATTACTTATGTTCATTTCTTAAAGGATAACACAACCCTGACTGCTGCTTCCAGCTAAACTGTACAGTGTTCAACCAAAGCTAAAAATGAATATTCCATGCAAAAAATGTTAACCTTTGATCCAGACACATCTCTGGAGTAAGTGATCCTGTTGTGCCGCAACCCTTTGATCACTCGCACAAAAATTGGAACCATTTGCAAAAGTAAAGCTTGTGATTTGCACATAAACCAGACCTGATGGGATGGTTTACAGAAGGCTGTAGTATCCGAACATTACACTGGGAATGCTTGTCCAGTCCCAGTACAGTGGTGGTGCACTAAAACCATTCCTATCATGGGTCTAACATGGGTTAAACCCAAGTTTCTACTCAAAAGCCCTGAAGAAGAAAGCATGATGGTGTGTCTAAAACAATAAATCACCCCAAACTCAATGAGGTAAGTGATCTCACATTACTAGGTATTGCAGGACGGAGTAGCAAGAGCAGCTATGAAAGCTACATCAGCCATGAAAGATTCGGTTTCCTATTCATTCACTCAACTGTTTCAACATCATGGGAATCTACAACAACCGTGTGAAACCGTTTTCCACAGTGAACCTAGAACACCTGGTGAGCTCTTTGTAGTCTCTGCCAAGCAGCTATCTTTAAAAGGAAGGATAAACTGTAATCTGAAAATGTCAGATACAGACCACTAGTGGTACAATAGCAAGGCACAGTCAAGCAGAGAGAAGGGGTGCAGTAGGATGGATGCTTTGGGCTAGATAAAGAATAAGAGGGAAATAAATGTAGAGAACTATACAGAAAAGGAAGTATTTTAGGAGTATGCAAAGGATACCAAAGGCTTGAACAAACACAGCAGAATAGATGAGCAGAAACTGATACAAGAGTAATTTTGAAATTATTAATATTCCCACGATCCACAGGAAAGAATGGGAAAAAAAAAAAAAAAGACTGAAGTATGAGCTAGAAAAGTTTTTTTCCCCCCATACATAAAATATGAACCTGATATTCATTGAAAAAAGTGTGGGAGCCTTTACCCATCTCTAACTGGTGATGTTATCTTAACCTCAACAATTCCTAATCCAAGGAAAATAAAAACCTATGCTGAAATCTATTTTAACTTCCTTTATCACTTACAATGGAGTTGGAGGTGGGAAAGGGGTGAAAAAGAAAATTTACTCGAGGAATTCAGTGTGTTTAATTCACAAAAACAACACATATTTAATTTCCTTCACTGAAAAGCAAAATGTAGTCCATTTAAGAGTTTCAGACTGAAGAGATAACTCCCCTCAAAATTCTGTTTAATTTCTAATATCTAGCATGACAAACAAGTGTAAACACACAGGAAAGACTCTCTTTTTGTCCATATCCAAATATCCCTATACAAGGCTTCCACCTTGGTGTACATCCTGCACAGAAAAGTTCTACAGTAATTTTTTTCCTTGTAAAATACATGCATCTAGACAAAATCCAAGTTTCTGATATTCTTTTTGCTAAATATTTCAAATCAATAGTTTTCAGAGATACTTAGAAATGCTGCCTGTGCCGCTTACAGAAGTTTTTACTGACTAAAATTAAGACCATTAACATTAAAATATTTTCTCTGTTGTTATAATATATATGATATACTGGTATTTCTTAACAATGTGTTAATTGAAACAAAAATAATTTCTATGTGAAACTGGCCAAAGCACATTTATTGCCAGTTAACCTCCCAGAACACACTTCTACACCCATCATTCACTAAAAATCTAATCACAAACAGGATCTATCAACAGGCACAGGGTAAAAATTCAGCCAGGAAAAGAGGTGAAATTAAAATGGTGGAGACTGCCAATGCTGTCAATCCGGTTCATTTGAGCCTAGTTTACAAACATTTATTATTTATTATATTTATTTTAAAATGCAATCCATGAAAACTCACAATCACACTGCCTTGTGGTGTAATTTAGAGGGTAGGGTTTGTTCATCAGTCAGTAGACATGTTACTAGAACCCAATATAAGCTTGAGACTTTTGAGATTGACTCCAACAGACCACATAGTGAGACCACCAGCAATACATTTCTGTTGATATACATTCCCATAATTGCAAGTCTTTTATTCTCATCAAAGCTTATTTTTTCATGGCAAAATGACATGAATCAGTTATTAGGAGGACCAAATAAAACACAAGTGACAATCAAGATTTAAGTGTAAATTAATTACATGTCTGGCTATTGTCAACAGCATTAGAAGGGTGTTGATGAACGAGGAATCACGCCATCTAATCATGAGAAAAACTGAAGTTATGGTCTGTGTTAAACATCAAACCTCTGTAATGCAGGTGGCTTATCTCAAAATACTGTTTCTGTGGGCCTGTTCCTTTCACATCAGACACAAGCATCAACACAGTTTGATACAGAAGATGATAGGTAATCTCACAGGCTGCTTTAATTTCTCATCATTGATTTTCTGTAGGATACACAGGAAGCATCTTCAGGATTTAGATGCTTCCAATTTGCAAATATTTTTAGATAAAATAGTCATAAGCAATTATAGATCTAACCTCTCAGAAACAAACCCATCCTGCAGTCCAGTGGAAAAACATTCATTTTCATGATATAAAGTCATGGGTAACAGAATAAAACATACTAGACAGTCTCTTGGTACATCTTGTCACATTTTTAGAGACTGATGCTTTAAGGGTCTCATTCAAAACTCATTGATGCTGGTGCAGTTTTTTCTATGCACGTCAGCAGATTTCAGAATGAAATAAGACCTTACGCTGCAAAACTTCTGAGGGATCCTTGCAAATGTGGCACTGGCAGTCTTAAAAAGGAAGTTCTTATCTGAGGCAAACTTCTGTTGTCTGAAGATTAGGACTGGGACCAGAGGTATCCACCTTTTTAGGACTACTGACACCCATAAACTACTTTTTCCCCCCCCCGAATGGTCTTATAATTATCAGTACAAATATATGCTTCTCTCTCAATGTCCCATCTCAAATTCTCTTTACATTCCTCTTTGCTTCATGTTTCAGGCAAGTTGCCATGCAGTTCTTTTGTGCATGTAACAAGTAAAGTAACAATTGCCCTTGAAGCATCTTCTATGTGTATCACAAACACATAAAGAAGAGAGAAAAGAGAGCAAAAGGAGAAAAGAAAAAGGAAAATGTTTAAAGGATATATATCAAGGACACAAGTATCTCCCTAGAAAAGCAGTAGCTAGAAAAAGGAAACTGGCCAAGGATCTGTAAGGATTTCTTACATTTCAGTAGTAGCAGTACCAAAATTTATATCCTTCTATACTGAGCTGTTGAAAGACAGGCAGGAATGTTATACACTGCCGTAAGGTAAGACAGATCCCAGATCCAAGGCAGTGGATTAGCTTAAAGCCATTGCCGAGGCTGGACTCTCAGGTATTTCAACTTATTCTGTGCTCAAAACAACCTCAAAAGAGCAGGAGGGTTAGATGATGATAAGGTAAGGCAAATGTAGTAACCGAAAGTCCTTCGAACCTCATGAGCAATCCCTTGTCTCTAACTGCTTGAGATGGTTGTGTCAGTGAGCATAAGCAGTTAATGGGGCTGATAAATCTTTAAGACAGAAACTGTCACAAATTATGTTTCTGCACATTTTATTAGAACAAATCCAACCTTAATCTGAATCTATTCTACCTCAAGACCCAAGCAAGTCCCTGGGAAACCATGTCAAACAGAATGAGAAACAATTTAAGAAATACTGGCAGCTGCAAAGAAATATTTAACCTTAGATGTCATAGACTTCTCCATTACTCTAACACACTTCTACCACAGCAAAAGGAAGCAACTAGGGAAGTTGAAGCAGAGAGCACATACTCTGAATATCTCAGACATCCCTGTCATGATTACCTGCAATTTAGCGGAAGATTAACTTGATTATTTCCCCATCTTCATATTGGACTTAAAAAGAAAAAGACAGGAATACCTGTAGACCAAATTAAAGAACTCTGTAAGCAGAAGAACTGCCAAGCCTTAGTCACCACATATAAGAAAAAAATTTCTGAATGTCATTTTGAGGAAGCATCTGACCTCACACTAATGAAAAAGCAGAGCCTGAACCGCATTCATCCATCTCCCAACCACAGAACCTGTAAGGAGACCTGAACCCTAGTTTCACACTCAAAGCTCACAGTTATAAGCACTGGTCATTGTGCAGAATAGTGCACTGACAGCCCACTCTTCACAAGCATTTGAGTAAAAAGTCTATCTCATACATGTGAAAATAATTACATAAACCCTGGATATTAGTGCCAAATTATTCAAGAATAGCTTGGATGTGTGGGCCAAGTCTCCAGCTAAAATAAATCCTCATACCCTTTGCTATGGGTAATGCACAGACATTAACATAAATTAGCTGAGGACGTGTCATATCTGACTTCTTATATACAACCACCTTAGCTCCACGACTATTTTGGTGTTCGTCTTCTGAAGGTATTAACCCCAAAATCGCCTGCTCTGACCATATGCTGGAAAACGCTTGATATTGAAGCTGCAGTGACATCAAAGGTGAGCAGTGGAAGTGATGTGACTGGAAGAGTGCAACACTTATATGAATAGCAGGACACTGTAGGAAACTTAAAGCAGTCCCCTCAGCAGTTCCACTGAAATCCTGATGGTTATGCTCTGTCTCACCAGGAGATGATGTCACAGGCTTTGTCATACAGAAAAAGAAATGACACACTTCTTTTTTTTTCAAAAATGTCATCAGCAACACACCATGGTTTTAGTACTGTCAGGAACTTTTACGCCCATATACTACAGACTCAAACTTCTGAAATCACCAGTGTGCTTTAGAACCTGACCAACAATCTGTGTGCTGGATCACATCATGAAGTTGCATGAGCCAGACCCCTTTTGGATGAAATTAAACCAGAAGATGCCTCAAAGAACCACATCTAATGCACTCCAGCCCCACATGAATTCAGTGCCTGGGACAAGCAAGATCCCACTGAAACAAACGGAATGGACTCGGTGCCCACAGCTCCAACTGCTTTGCTCTACACCACAACCTGATTCACGTTACTAGCAAACACAAGCATAACCCCAGAAAAAGTATATCTAGAGCAGATGCTTTGTTATAGTTCAACTCAACCTGAGACACCTTTTGCAAAAAAATACATGGGAAGAACAAAGTGTGTAAATTGGGTTTAGTACATATAAGGATTGTGCCTTTCCTACAAATAAAGTGATGTTAGTATTTGAAGCCTATGGTGTAGAATTAAAAATGTCTAATTCACCCACAACAAGATTGTCTCAGTGAAGGTCTGTCACCTTCTATATGGGAAAGACATGCATTATGTATTTTTGCACTGATTTATCTTTGTTATGCATGAGACATATTTTGGCAATATATGGGAAACATGTTTCTGTGATTTAGAGTTGCTACAATTAGCAGAAGTTAATTTTTGACAGCTCCTTCCCAAAAAGCAACAAGGAGGATTTGAGAATAAGCATCCTTGATACAACAGAAACAAAGGAGTTTCTTACCTCTTCTGTTAAGAGAAAAATCTACAACCATTCATTGCTAAATTGTGTAGGCAAAGAATTTGCATTTTTAGAGCTCAGTTTTGAAGGAGCATGTAGATTTTTAAAAATTGTAGCAATAAAATAAGAATTTATAAACAACTTCTAGTCCGAAATGGATACTAGAGGAGATAAAGAGTTCACTGGATACCTAAGCCCTTTCATGTTATTATTCACAGCAATGAACCAAATATGAAATGGGGATCTGTAAGAAAATGGACATAATATATAAATGAGACAACACTAGTCTGAGAAACTGGTTTCACTGTGTGTCTTCACTTAGATCTTCCATTTAATGGAGCAGTCAGTGATCCAGTGCACCAAGTTGCAGATTATTATTCTAGTTAGATGGCTATGAAGGCCCAAAAGTGACATGAGATAAGATAATCAAGTCTTTTTCCTTAAGGCACATAAAGGTCACAAAATAACATTTAATTACCCATTCTTCCAACATTTATAAGGGAGTAAATCAGAACTATTCCAGAGTGAATATCTAGGAATCAACAATGAATCAAAACATAAATGGCAGTTATTTCATGTATCTGAAAAAAAACAAAAAACAAAAAACAAAATAACTTTCTACCAGAGGAAATCAAATCCCCTTCCACATACTCCAATTGGCCTTGGTATTTTGCAAAAATACTGCTGCAACCAGTTTGCTGCATTTTAACATGATTAAAAAAACCCCAAGTCCTCTGTCTCCCTGTGGACTAACCATATTAATATTCCTAAAAGATATGAGTAACATTTGGTACCAGTATGTTTCATTTCTATAACACATTATGCTTCAAAGGCTTGCCAGGAGATAAAAAGTCCAAAAATTTAGAGTTAATACCTACTCACAGAGTGGTTTGCAGTTCTATTGTTTGAAGAAATACTAAGAATTGAGAAGGTATCTGCAACGTGAACTTCAGGCAGAAGGAAATGGTGGTGATGAGACATCGCTTCAAGAGAGGCTACTGCTTCTCATACAGTTGACATCAAAGCACTGAGATTGTCCAAAAAAAAAGAGACTGAACCAGAAAAACTTATCTGATTCCAGAAAGCTGTGCATTGGAAGACATTACCTCCATTCCTCCTAAACTGCCACAGAATCTTATATGTTGATTTCATGGTGAGCATTTAGAGCAACAGACACCAAAGATGCCTTTTCCCCACATTATACAAATATCTTAGAAAGCACCTGAGGAAGAAGGGAGTTATTAAATCACTATAGCTGAAACAGCAAAACACTTTGGAGAAAATATCAACATGGGAGCTAGTTTCCTTTCTTTTGGAATATCACAAGAGTTTTAAAATTCTGTTGTCAAACCACCATTTCCCTGTTATCATTTCCCTACTAATTCTGATTACAGTCTCAAGCACGCAGCCCTCATCAAAACCAAGAAGAGCTGAGCGTTCTTATCTATAGGCAGACCAGACTGTCTGGAAAATATCCATAAGAAAGCAGTGATCTGTGAGTGATGACAGCTTAATTCACAGCTAAGGTGCTATTAAAACAGCTTCCAGTGTTTCCAAAGATGTTCCAAAAATCAACTGTCATAACCCCCGCCATGATACCTGGTCATGACAGTAAGAGAATGACCACATAATCCCTGTACTCTTCCTTTAAACATAGAGGATTAGCAGATCATGTATTTCTGTAAATCTTCATTGTACCAGACAGTTAGAAGCCATGATAAGAGAGAACCATGCTCGTAGTCATGACTAATAAAGCAGAGCTTGTCACTCCTTTTGGGGTCACCAGAGCTGGATTAAGCCTATTTAGCTTCCTTTAAAAAGGTATAGAGGATACATTTTAAAATGTAAATGACCACTTCAGGCTGTGTAAAATTAACTGAGGAGGTACCTAAAATGCATTTATTATCCCAATAATGCTGCTATTCAAGTATTTATTGCATTTAAAGCAAAACCCATCTCTCATAACACCACAGGGAGAAGCCTGGATTACAGGACCAAGCATTACAAACAGCTTTCTAAATGGACTATAGATCTCCTGGAAGAAGGCACACCTAGTTTTTGCATAATTTGCTGTTTCACCATATAGTTCTACCTGAGGGGTAGAAGGTTCAACCAGAGATGAGTAGCAAAGAAATCTCTAAGCTAACGTCTGGCCATCCCTTATGTCCAGAACAATGGGCATCGGTGTCTGTAAAAGTTCTGGGCTACCAAGCCCAGGTACAGTGATACCTGAGCAGAGGTATCGCACAGTTTCATTTAACTCTCTTCAGTTTATAGGTTCCTCCAACAAGAGGTTTGAGAACAGCTACCAGCTACATCAAGGCTACTTGTACCTGTAAAACAGGAACATTTTCTATGAATTAAGAAAATACTTTGGTTGATTCTTGCCAAGGTAGAGTCAAGCAGAGACCATGTCATCAAAAACATCTGCACAAATCCCAGTGAGTGGCATCTGCTGCTGAAAACCAAGAGTACTCAGACTCAGAGGAGCATCGTTACTTTTTTCCTCCCTTGTCATGCAAGCCCAGTCAACGAAAGGATTGTTTCACAGACTTGGGGGTTAAACTGAGGAACTCTCCTCAGAACTGTTGAATGAGGAGCTGGACACCACTGCTCACTCCCTGGAGCACTGAGAGCTGCAGTTTAATCTTCTAACATGCTCCAGGCAAGGTCATTTTTTTAATCCTGAGAACAAGACATCACACAACTGATTGGAAAAATCTTTCTGGAACGGCATCAATTCAAAAAGAATTTTCCAACACTTAGCCATAGTTAAAAGAATAGTAGCTATAACTGATTTGGAGAGATTAAAAGGATAAATCACCGAGGATGTTGGGGAAGATAAAGCCAGTAAAGTGAATAAATGTTCTGGGTGTGGAAGGAGACAGGCTGGTTTATCAGCCAACAGCACGGAGCCTCAAACCTAAGGCTATTAGGATTAACGTTGTTCTGTCCTTTAAAAACCCTCTAACGCATTCAGTAAAACGAAAGAGGAAGAATGTGTCTGAAGTGAAGGAATGTTGTGATAGCCTTGGTCTGAGAGCCTTGGAAATGTTGGAACCAAATCCTTCAATTTGGCAGCACGAAAAGTCAAGAGGCAGCGTGATTGTTGATGATCTGGAGAAACACTCTTGAGACTGTTTCACTTTTTGAAATTACTCTAGTCTGAGTAGTCAGTTGTTTAGGTACAGAATTATTACTTTTTGCCTCTAGAGACTAGTTTTGGCATTATCAACAAAATCAGCAGAAAGTTTGGTGGACATGAGTTTTGAAAGGGCTAGACAAGTTGTCTGATTTTTGTTGTTGTTGTTGTTAGAACATGCAAGTAAAAAAAAATTAAAATTCCAAATTTATGTTATGTTTCAGATCTACTGATAAAAGGAAATTACTTGCTTTCTGTCTTGAATACAGGGAATAAATTCCAGTACACATCCCTTTGTGGAAAATAACTACATTTGTAGGAGATGGAGAGCCAAGACTGGCACTTCCCTTTGGTTCTGGAAAATATCCTTTAAAATATGATCATTTTGAGCTTCCACATATCTGGAAATTCACTAATCACCTCTGTGTGTGAGTAGCTCAGCATGAAAAAAAATACTATTACTCCCTTCCATAGCTTTAGCAAGACAGGTATCAGCATGGCATATTCATATATCCCTCTGTGGATTTATATGTAAATATGCAAACATCTTCTTGAAGGTCTCTTATTTTCTAAAGAACCCTTTTGGCAATTTGCTATTAAAGCTGCATCCGTACATATAATATCAGGCTGCCCTTTGGTCTTCACAGAGAAAACAGGCTGTCATAAAGCTATCTTCCTTTTTCCAGAGGCTTACACAAAGCAGCAACGCTTTCAGGGGTAACAATATTCCTTTTAAAGCGACTTCTACAGATTGTAGCTACTTTTTCCACAAGTAGCTTATACTGTGCTTAAAATGGGCTCTTTATGTAGAAAGATGGACTGTAATAAAAATACCATTCCTAATCTGAAAATCTAAGAGACACTGGATGAGCCAGTTACATGTTTTGGGGTTTCGCTGCCAGGAAAAAGCACTCCCCCTCTTCTCCTGGACCACTAACAATGATTTGGAAGACTAGTCATTATTTCCTTTTGTTTTTTTTCTCCTATTAGACCTAGTAGAGCTCCATCTTGGCATGTACAATTCCCCCCGGGTAAGCAGAGAAAGAAGCAATTAAGTACAAAATGCTAACAAGATGTCTGAGTGAGTCAACTGTGTTTCTAAAGTATCTGTGGGGTTTTATACACCTAAAAATCATTTCTAGGTCAGAGAAAAATAAAAGTTAGGGTAAACCTAGAAAAAAGTGTCATATTAGGATATTTATATAAACTGTCATTCTTGTGTTTTCCCCAAACCTCATGTGCTCTAAGCAATCAATCAACAGCCTCCACAATCAGACTTTGAGTCCTGATGGAGTAGGAAGATGTCATCCAGGGAGGAAAACGTGGAAAATCTGTTAGCCATGTGTGTCATTACTGATGTCAACATTTAAGCAAATGTGCAAGAACTACCTTAGATTCCTGCAGACCTACTGCAACAGAAATAACTGAGAAAGCTTTGTCAGATTAAATGGTGCTATGCTTATCTCAATCTTTTCACCAATTACTAGGTTTTACACATCTGTAACACAGGTACATTTCCCAGGAGCAATTTGCAAACTGCTGTGGCAAATGATTGTGGAGCAATTTGTTAAATTAAGGAAAGGTTTCAGCTTTAATTACTCCCCAAAATACCTGAAAATAAACATATATTCTAAGTACTTTCTGAATATGAGCCACTACGTAAATAATTTCAAGTGGCAAAAGTAGCATTCATGTTCTAGAGATTGCCAATACAGCTTCACCAAATGAGAGTTACAAACAGCAGATGACACCAGCAGTGATGTGGGATTCAGAGATGGACAGATTACAGTAATTTTACACAGAGGACGAATCAGCCACTTTTCATCAAGTTATTACACAAATATTGAAGAAAGCCTATTCTAGTAAGAATTAGGATTAAACTTTCAAAAACTTCACTCCTTTATGGCCATACACAAGGCAGTGGTGAATACTATAGGACATACATTAAAAATGAGAGATTAGAAATCCAGAAAATTTGAATTTAACAAGAACAGTGTCAAGGAGGCTTGGAAGCAAGGCACCCTACACAAAAGCTTACTGCAGGCTGCATACATCTCTGTTATGGTAAAACCCAAATGCACAGTCACTAAGTTTTTAAAAATCAAACACAGAGTCCTGAGCAACCTCAAATTTTAAGCCACTAAATCTCAGTAATAGTTTTTAAGGAGAGTTCAAAAGCAAAACAGAGAAGTCAAAGTCCAAAGGTATCACAATGGCAGATCAAAGTGTGAAAAGGGATTAATGGCATCTTCAGTAAATGAAGTTTAAAATTCTAGTGTATTAGAGAAGGTCTTTTTTGAAATGGTAATAGGCTATACCTGAGCTGAAAAGACAATTAAGATAGTGTTAATTTTTTTATGGTATCTGGCAGTAATATTTTTATCCTGTTAATTATACAGCAGACAGCAAATGTACATAATATGATAGCTCCATGCTGAGATGACATGCCTGCTGCCTAGTTAAGTGGCTACATTTATCCTATAATTAGCTTGCAGGAATGTGATTTGCATTGCATACCTAAGAGTATATATAATGTCAACTATGCCACAAAAGCCTAAAATGGAAACTGACACTCTCTTAGCTTTGACCTCTGGATATAACAAGGTGATGCCTCTCATGACCTCCTGCTCTTTGTATTCAACCACACACAAGAAACGCATTGAAGTAATGCTAAATGTATGACAAATTCAAAATGTACGGAAATTTAAAGTCAGGGCAGAAAATCAGTGCTGATGCTTCAGTCTGAACTCACCCCTTTCCAGGGAATAAGGATAATGATGGTTAAAAGGCAGCATCTGTGATTTATTTGCATTGACTTTGAGTATGTTTGCTCTTGTAGGTAGAATTACAGGAGCATTTCCTGCTTATATGTTTAACTGGCCTAGGAAATACATAGCTTTTCCGTGTAACTACATATATAAATACTTGTTATTAAAAACTTGTTCTTAAAACTATTCTACTGTCTTCTGTATTTTCTGAAAATTCTATACAGGGGTAGGGTGCAGAGGACTTCACTGCTTCAGATACTGCACACCTGGGTGAGCAAACACCTGGAATCAAATCTTAACCCTCTGGTTGAAGACACCTTTGGCAGCAATTGCATTTCTGCTGTCAGTGAGGGACAGGTTCCATTACTCTAATTTCAAGGAAGTTATCATCCTGTCCCAAGTTATTCCACTAATTCCAAACTGTTTGTCCTCATGTCACAACTCTCTGCTTCTGATCCAAGAACACACAGCACCGTATTGTTCTGAGAAGGAAAGGGAAATCAAGCTGCCACAACTCTGAGGCTTCGTTGGGTGGCTTAAAGCCTTATCCAGACTTGGAACACTGTGAGTTCTAGTTAGCTTTGTATTTCTTCAGTATCATTAGAGGCTTTAGGGTCTTGGGGGCCTATTCACAGCTGCCCTTATCCCTTCCCACAGTTGGGAGATGACAGGAAAGCAATAACATAGGTTGGTTACCTCACCAGCCAGACTCCAGCCTAACAGTACCCATGGAGGGAAAGAATATGGGGGATTTCTGGCCTTAGAACATGGCCAGAAATGTGAATCTTTACAGACAGAAAAATCACCAAATCAGAAATAGCAAAGCCTGGTGGCAGACACCATCTCAGAAGAACACACAGAGGAAGGAGGGAGGAACACAGAGCAGGCTCAGGGATTGTGGGACTGCACAAGGAAGAAATCTGGATGAAAACAAGAAGTCAAGCAGGGTGAGAAATACAATGACAACTAAAATGCAGAAGGGACCTGAGAGACCTCCAACCCAAATACCATTCTAGACAGAAGCCTTTCTGTAAAGTGCTACTAACAGAGCTCCTGCTCGGGAGCCCAGACTTCTGAGACAATGCTCTAAGGGCTGCTACTGATAACAAGAACTACTTAATATTCACATATGCAAGAAGATATTTACTTGTATTTATTTACTTGATGTTTTTCTGTACAAATAGTTACTCGTGATTCCAGAAAATCCATTCCCTAAATTTTTCTTTACTTCTCCACCAAAACAGTGGCAGCACCTACATCTTAACACAAGGTGTCATTTGACTGAAACTAAGTCACTTATGATTCCTCTCACCAAAACTTCAGCTTTTGCTGCAATCTGTGCTCGCTGCATTTCAACCAAGTTGCCCCACAGGTTTTGATGCCATGTGAGAATTTACAAAGCACTCTCCATTAAGTATTTCATCTTTCATTAACATTTGCATTCTTGCTTGCACAAATACTCCAACTTGTGCTTTAAGAGTTTGGCAGCTTCTCAAAAATCTTTTACTTAACTGCACCTCGTGGATCTTTGTTTCATGAAACCGCTTAGCTTGGTGTGGTAGATCTTCTCCAGTCAAGTATAGTGTAGCTCCCAGGAACTGGTCTAATACAAAATTCAGGGCAGTTCTTACCCTCTTCCTTAAAATTTTACCTTTTGAAATAAGCCTATTATTCTGTCTCTTTCTTTTCGTCCATGATGAAATGATACTCTGAACATCTCTGATTAAAGTACATAGCATGCTCTCAAGTATGTGTTACTACATCTGTTTGCCTTATTGAACAGCTGAAAAGCATTTAAACTGTTATTCACATTTTTATTACTATTCAGGACATTTCTGTGTATGTTCTGGCCAATATTTTTTTTAATAATAATGTAGATTGCTACAACACCACCTGGTGTTGCTGGCAACTGTGTTCTTAGGACAAATCTGGAGATAGCTGGGGGCTCATTTAAAACCCCAGTTCCTGGAGGTATGTGATTAGATAAGAATTTTTTTGTTTTGGTTTGTTTTTGAAGGGGTGAGAGGTGTTTGTTTGTTTAAAAAAAAAAAAAGTAAAAAGCTTAGTCTTCTGAATAAAACCTTCTAAGTGGGACCCTAGCATATGCCCAAAAGATCAGAAACAAAAGACCTCACTGTTTTCCTATTTTTCACTTCAGACTTGGCTGACCATTTCAGTACATCCTTAGACGTGGAACATTTCCACACAGCGCACATACGTGCTTAGACACGCAGACACACAGACTTCACACACGTTTTGACAGGTTATTAAAACAGGAATTTAGCAATTGTCATCAAAAGAATGTTTATAATATAAATTTTCCTTGCACCTTCTCTGTCATCCCAGCAGCTTTTTTGAACCAACAATATTTTCTAAGAGTAAAGAGGAACCAAGATGCTACTGTGAACATTTCTCCTGACGCTTTACCAGCTTCAGCAAGTGATCCAGGAGTATGTATGGAAACACTGCATACATGTTATCTTTTTGCTGACAGGCAACTGCATAAGAAGTGACACTCTTGAAGAATGCCTCAAGATAAAAAAAAAAAAAAAAAAAAAAAAAAAAAAAAAAAAAAAAAAAAAAAAAAAAAAAAAAAAAAAAAAAAAAAAAAAAAAAAAAAAAAAAAAAAAAAAAAAAAAAAAAAAAAAAAAAAGTCAGCGACGTACATAATGTACACAATGCTACAATTCCCCCAGTGCATCCAACAGGACCAGGTACTGAACTGCAGCCCCAGTTCAACTTGAGGCATGTAACAGACAGCAAAGTTTCCAGTGACTTCATTACATTGGATGCAAATCACACACAGAAGAATCAGTGGTTTTTCATATACTCTTCGGACTTTGTTGTATTAAAATACAACTTGATTTTTCCACATCTATAGCTGTTTAATGTCCTAATTTGCAGCTTTAAACAGCACTCTCCAGTTAACCAACATTTCCACAAAGCCAGTCTTGATATGTATAAAGAATGCTGCATGTCACTGCCAAGGTGAGGTATCTCTACATGTAGAGTTCAAATGGGGATGTCATGGGTAAACATCACCAAAAAGATTTTTCCCAGCCTGACCCCTCTTGCTTGCTGTTTTCACAAGGGTCACTTTCTGTTCAATAACAGGGAGAACATAATGCCCAAAATTCAGTGTAACAATGTACAGCAAAGTACCATCCTGAGTACTTGGTTTATACCGATATCAGCATTTAACTGGAAATCAACCTCACTTGATGGAGGGTGAAATGTACTTTGTACAGGAGGATACTGCCCCCAGGAAGTCTGAAAAGTAAATGCCACGTTACTGATGTGTTTCGGATACAATGTGTGCAAACGCTGTGTGGGTTAAGAGTGAGGAAGAGGTTACAGCAAGCTAGTCACAGTTTGCAGAGCACCTGAAAAAATGTTGGTTTTTGAAGACAACCCCAAGGGGAAAACGTGTGGGAAATCTCCTAAATGGTGTGAAAGAAACACAGCTTTAAGATCTGCTAGTTTAAACAAACATTTTTGTTTTGTCTTTAACTGGAGCTAATGAAGTGCCCCACTTAGTCTGACTCGCTAACGGGTTAGAACAACTAATACCAACATAGCCTTAGGTAAAGAAGCGTGAGCTCAGCAGCTACCTTTTAGTATTCAAGAGCTGCTGCAAAACAAGCACTGAAATCCATTGAAGCTGAAGAAATAGATCCACCATCAGCTCCAGTCTGAATTCGTCCCTGTTTACTGAAGAAACAGGAGAGAGTGGGAGCTGAGATTTACCACAGCAAAGATTTAGGCAGCTAATGCTAAGATAGGCAAACAATGCCTGAGATTCCAACTATGTGTATGTATCCATATATATTATACACCTAAGAAACACATTTTACTAGTATTAAGCAATCTATCAATTTTCTAAATAATTGGTCTTTTTCCATTAGATAACCTGGATGCTATCTTGGAGAAGCTAAACAAATGAAGAGATACCTATAGAAGAAGACTCTGAGTACAAAAATCACAAGCAGTTCACATTTTAAAGATGTTAATACGTTATTCCAGTATGAAGCTGAGGATTAGCACTGAACTTGCTTTTGCATTAAGTCATACGCAGTTTGCCTTCCTTACACAACAAATACCATTAAGAAAGAAGAACAGTTCTATTTCTTTCTCCCAAAGAAAATTTCTAGCAGTCATCTCTAACTGAGGAAAGATAGGTACTCCAAGACCAAACATGAGGTGCCTCCCATTACAAATTATATTAACATATTATTAGGTACCCATTTAACATTTTTCCCCATATACACATATTCACATCAAAGCCTGATATTAAGAGTTGCTTTTAGAGCTTGATGTGCAGGAAATCATTTGTGATCACTTGGTATGGAGTAGGCAGGGATCCTAAGGCAGCATTCCTACTGGTACCTACAGGCTGCACATTGCTTGTTAGCAGAATTAGTGTTACCAGAACAATCCCAGCACGTTGGCTAGAGGTCTCCTCAACCCTCCAGTGTTGTGAAATGTTCTCCCTCACTGCACTTTTTAATTTGGAGCAAGAGATGGGGACAATCAGGCTGTGCTCAGAATTGATTTCACTACAGTTTAACAAACAACATTTCATTAGCTCAACTAGGGAAAAAAAAAAGAAATAGTGGTATTTGCTCTACGAAGTCATACCATCACCCAAAGGAGACAAAATGAAGATATGACAGCTCACTATCAGGACTGAAAAGTCAGTGTAACACCAGGAGAACTGCAACATGGTGATGTAGGACTAACAAACTAACCATGCACTCTTCCCTAGATGAGCACAGTATGCACATGTAATTGAGAAAGCTTCATATAGATTGATGCCTGCTGCAAACAATACCCAAACCTTTACTTCTCTATTATTTAAGAAGAGCACTTGCCTTCATCCAGCTAACTGACACCAATAAATACATCCACATCAACCAGAAATTCCTGCTGCCTCCCAAGTGCATTGGCCATAATCTCCCAGGAAATGCAGACAGTTAACTTTTTTTTTTTCCCCAAAATCTGTGTCAAAGCTACCAGCCTACTTTATATTTTTTCACATAAGAAAAGGAATTACAGTATAGTTACTAATGTGCACAAGATCAGCAGAACTCCAGACACCACTGATAAGGCAGAGCACGGGCACCGTGGGCACATATTTTGGCTGCGGAATGTGGCACACTCAGGGCCGTGCAGGTGCTGAGTGGGCACTGCCACAGGGAGAAGGCACTGACAGAATGAAGCACTGCAAAAGCCTAAATTCTGGGCTGGCTGTGTTTGTGTCTGGGAAGAGGAGACATGCCTAAATACCGTGGTTTTTTTAGACTTCACCAATAGGCAGCACATAAAACGCTAGAAATGCCTTTGATCTTGGCAATATTAGGAGATAGGACTGTATTTGGGTCAACCGCCCCTTCCTTTTGCACCCTTGTAGAAGAAAAAAAAAATGCTGAAGGAAGAGCAGCAAAACAAAGACAGAATTGCTCCTTTGAATAGAGACAATAGAGGCAAGCATCTCTAAAATAAAGATATTGTGATTAGGTTATACACTCCTTTTTTTAAGACCTGCATTAATTTTGATTTATATTTAAATAAAAATGATTAAATTTTATCTTCTAAGATGGAAATGTTGTGATAAATACTGGCCCATGGCCAAACTAATCTCTAAAGCCTACAGCTTACAGCCCCTGTTGTCTTGTATGGATATTTGAATGGCAATGGGTTTTATCAGTATTTCTAAAGGCACTCATTTAATTATGTGGTTGTAAGAATTTTCAAAACCCCAAAGAATTAACACTACCAATACATATTCATATTTCTCAAATTAATTCAACCTGAACATTTGAAAATATTAATTTAAAAAACACACTCATTTATTTTTATTTCTGTAAACACTCAGAGCTCTTTTCTGGTCTTGTTTATGCACTCATTTTATTTTTGTATAATTATGAAAAAATGATGTAGTGAGCTCTCTTTCTTTATGTTACATAATGCTGGCAATTGATCTATTTACAATGGGGTGCATTATCCAAAGAAAAAGAACCTGAGACAGAAGGAAACTGGCAGCCCACAACAAAGGGCAAGTCCTGCTTATGTCTGTGCATGGGAGACTCCCATTCTGGTCCCACTGGTGCACTTTCACTGACTAAAACCAGGCCAAGCAACATCACTGAGCCATTCCCACATCAATGGAAGCTTTTTAAAAGGTTTAGGTTAAGGGTCTCCTTCAGCATGCCTGTTCCTGGGAAGCTGTCCCAAATGGTAATTCCCAGGCTAAGCCCAAGATGAAAAGGCCGAGCATGATACGACCATCACTGGACTGTTCCTGGCTGACTCAAGAGTAGCTGCAGACTTCAGATTTCAAAGAAGTCCATCAAGGAAAGCACAACCTCCCAGACCAAAGTCAAACACAACACTGTTCAGTACAACGGCCAAGTGCCTGATCATTGGGTTCCAAACTACAACCCCTGTAACTGTGTGTTTTGCCGCAGAGAAATGTTACCAACACATGGGTGCCCACCTTGGGTGTGCACAGCAAGATGGTTCACCAGGCTGGGCACCACAACCTTGGGCTGGCTGGGATGTGAGTTAATGTGCAGGCTGGCTCTGCTGCACCAGCACAGAGACAATCCTCTGCTTAGCATTGCAAAACAACTTGCGTGTTTGGTTCACTGAACGCTATTTAAAACACAAACAACCCCCGCAAACAAAAAAAAAAACCTAACAAACAACAACAAAAGAACCAAGGACAGTCAGCCTAAACAGCTTTTTGGGGGTTATGTGTATATCTGATTTTTGAATGGGAAGGAAAAAAAAAAAAAAAAGGAAAAACCTTCAATGTAAAACAAAGCTCTGTTGTGATTTGAAAAACTGAATGTTGAGAAGGGCCTGGAGGTTTATGCGTAAATGAAACAGCTTTGTAAATGAAAAATATTCTCACCAAACAAAAGGGTTGAAGCGTTTTACTTAAAAAACATTAAAATAAACCACGACGGTATGAAAATTGGGGGGTTAACTTTTGCCAAATTGTTTACTCTGTACAATTAATTTTGATTTCCCATGTTATACCCACAGCCTATAGCAATGATTACCAAGCAGGAGCCACAACACCACCCTTCACAGGCCCCTCTACACAACGGCACACTTTTAGAAAGCTGATATTTTAGAAAAAACAAACTTTTCTGCCTGAGCAATTATCAGTCTGACATCACACTCCAGGTATGCAATGTTGTGTCGTTTGACAACTGTTTGCCCAGTTTGACAGGGCACACAAGTACCTTAATTAGGACTCTTTCTTCTGTACAAGCTCATGTACAATTATTATGGCATCATTCTAACATATTTACTACACACAGGAGAGAAAACGACATTATGGCTTTTTAGCTGTCACTTAAACTGCACAATTCACAGGTACATATGGTTATTTCTAGAAAAAGCATTACCATTTCTATTAGCAATCAGGAAAATAGCATAAAGATTAAACATTTTGAGAAACACAAAATCTGCCCTATTCCTTAGACATCTACCTTATTTCAAGAATATGTCAGATAACTGATTTTTTTAGGCTTCTTATAACCCCCATACTTCTATCAGTTTAACATAAGTAATAACAAACACTAAATTCCCCATACTATCACTAAGGCTGCTTAAAGGACTTGCTTTGCTGCAGAAGCCATGACATAGGGGACTGAAATCTCTAATGAAATGCCGAGTATGTTGATTTATGCAGCTTTAGTGGTACCATTAACTGAAAATTGTTCTTTTCATGGGCTTATAGAGAACCTGGTGGCTGTCATTGTTCATGATTCAGTGAGAAGACTGAGTCTAAAATTACTACTGCATTTGGGTGGATATGTGAAGGATGGAAATCTGTCCTCATTTTGTGTTAATATTTCATATAACAACAAATACAGACCCTCTATATCTAGTATCATATTAGATTCTATCACTAACACAGCTGCCATTAAGTAATCATTTTACAAGTATTTCTGTTTAGGAATTTTAGAATTTTTTTTTCAGCACTAGTAAGATATGTTTTTTGGAAAAATACATACATACAGACACATATATATTTATATAGACATGTATGCACATATGTATATAAATATATATATATATATATATAAGAATAAGCAGGCAGCAAGCATTTAAAATTGTATTTCAGACACTAATGCAAGCAGCTAATCCTATTTACATTCATATTAGCCCTGGGTATCTTTTTCCCTAAGATTTACACATTTGTATGCTTGCATGAGTTGAAGTGCTTTTTGCATGATATCAGTACTTTTGTAATTTAAATCTATAAAAGGCAATTTCTTTTAAATATACTTCCTAACAGTGGGTGAAAGAAGCACTAAACTTATTTGAGGGCTGTACACATCAGTAAACATGTGCACTGAACTCCAGGCAATGTGCTGTGAGAGAATTAATCTTATACTGTATTAGCTAAACAGAAAGATTCTGGGACTCCAAGTAACAAGCATGGAAAATGTCCAAACGTTTCCTTCCTATTACCTAGAAAATGTGTATTTTTTAGGATTATGATTTTAAAAATCCAATTCTTTTTTTCAGTGAGTGGTTAATTCGATATTTCCTTACCTTACTCATTTCAAAACTTGCAACAAAGGTAGGTCATAAATAGCCCTAATTAATTTTACTGATCTCTAATTTTGACTACCTTCCTCTAATTTATTGCCTTAATTCTGAGCAACAGCACAGGGACAATAATTTTTATATAAAAGTCTATCATCTGTTTCCAATCCCTACAAATATATGAAGGCCAGAGTCAAGGATATCCTTCTCAGTGAAATTATCAAGAATTAGAGAGAAATCTTTTGGTAAGAGACATGAAAATCAAAGCATTTGTATGAGAAGGTCTTCAGATACATTTGAGTAGGACACTACTGGAGTTGCAAGACTTGAAATGGATTGTGTGCAGTAACTGATAACGCCTTTTTTACTATTCAATTTTATAAGTTTTTTTCATATGAAACAAAAAAAGTCAAGCATAGGAAGGGAGGAAGAGTCTGATTTTGAAAATGCATTCTAAAATGGTCAGTAAAATCAATTTTCACCCCCTGTTGTTCTGTTCCCCTGAGGCTGGTGAATACTATATTTCTGTTTTTCTTATGTAGGTAAAGTTCACCTACTGCCCCCAGTCATCTTTCACTCTCTTACATTTCCTTCCTTTCTTCTTCCCAGATCCCAAACTCTTCTGTCCAAGCACCCCTGCACTCTACTCACTTTGCCACATTTACATGAACCTCCTGGCATGCCCTCTCTTGCCTTTGACTTTTGGAGTCTCTCTTACATGCATCTTTCGGCCTTGCCCATCTTGCTCGTCAATGCCATTTGGATACAATGCCTTTAGAACTGCTACTGTGATTATTCATGCATCAAAAGATGTTGGGAACATATTAAAGACAAGTATTCTCAGATTCCTTATGCCCTTTCTAAAAAAACCAGCCATTTGCAAGAGACAGGAGGAAGTGGTGAGGATTTATTGCTCCTCCAGCTCTGAATTTCGGCAGCACAACCGGTGCTCAAGACAACTCAGGGTATATGTCTCCGACATAATCAATCTGTTGCTACACATAGATGTGCACGTGCTTTATTTGTGTACACTTAAAAAGAGAGATCATGCTGCCTAGAAGAGTACAGCTGACAATAAATGAGTAGTCTAAAAGTAAACGTGAATTTCACGTGTTGCCTCATCATAATCTTCAAAAGAATGGACACACATGCCATCAGTAGTGGCAAGGACAGGGGCAACAGCTGAAATTCTCAAGAACTGCACCCCAGCAGCACTGCATTATCTCATGTCCTTTTTTGCCTCACACCTAAAGGAGTCAAGAGCATGATTCTGAAAAGCAATTCATACGTTAAGGAAGGCTCTTGCAGGTGGCCTTTGAGGAGCAGTCTCTCCCATATGATGCATTCAGGGCTGGTTTAATGTGACTTGCCTACTACCCACCCTTTAGGAAACAGCTGTGCAGAGCAGTTCTTTTATTTTAGTCCTAGCATGTCAGATTGGAAAACTGCATGCAAATATTGTTTTAGCGATTCCCCAATCACCCAAATGGGATCAGCCAGAATTGATCCCTGCTCTTTGAAATTTGTAGGTCTTACACAATCATCCTTCTGTGTCAGGCAATCATTTCTTTTTTTTGTTCCTCCTTTTTTAGGGTGGGGAGGGAGGTGAAGAGGAGGAGCAATGAAGGGCAAACTGGCAAACAATGGGCAGCAGTTTTAAGCATCAGGGTTTGCTCCAGACTGTTTCAAGTACTGATATGGATATGAAGTAACTGGCAAACTAACATCCTCAACTTTAGCTAAAAGAACTATAAATCTGAAATGAATGTATAAATAATATGCAACTGTCTAGACAGTATAGGTCACTTGTAAAGAGACTGGGTCAGGAAAAGATTGTCCATCAGTCAGACAACCATAACTGATTCTGATGCTAAATAATGGTTTAGATATTCAGTATTCTATATATGCGAAAGGCTTCACTGAGCATTGGATCTTCCCAACCAAAGTAGCCTTCTACTTATACATATCTTTATGCAGCTGGAAGAAAATGCACATGCTATTTAAACATTAAAATTAATGCCGAAAGAAAAAGCTATTTAGCGAGGGACTGGAACCAACCTATGTAATTGGGTTTTGGTAAAGCAAAAATAACTATCCTGCCCTCCCCATGATAAACAACCTAATCTTATGATACTGATAGAATCTTAAAAAGGGCAGGAATTAAAACTTTAAGCTGAAAAAGAAACTTATTTCCACTTAGAGAATCAGTTCACAGATACATTCAGGGAATTGTGTGTTGCATAGCCCTCCTTTGCCCTCTTGCATTTCAGAGCACGGTAACTCTCAGGTATCACAAACATAACAGCGCTGACTACACGTGCTTTTAAAATTATTCTGTGCATTGTAACACATTTTTTGCTGCTATTCTAGCAAAGTAAGTAGGTGGTTTTCAAGGTAACAATTCTGCCATTCTAATGCTCTCAGATTATGCAGTAAGCTTTCACAGGGCTGGAGATGATAGTAAAGAACTACACAAATTATTTCACTTATTGGCAACTTATAGAGCACATTCATATATTTGCTAAAAAGGAAAAATACATGGGTAATAAATCTGGCATATGCAGCAGCTGGCTCAGCTGAAAAGCAGGTCTTGGAGCTGCGAGACACAACCCAGGGCTGGGTGTGATTCCCAGTCCCAATCCAAACACATTCCAGAATCAGACACTGGGTCCTGCAAGGCAGAGGATGCAGCAGGCCGTTAACTCCTTCCAGAGATGGTGTGATTTCAAGAAGGCTCCACATGGTTGCATCACTGCCTGCCTGCGCAAAACACTGCCAAACACATCTAAGAACATATTCGGGAGCTTTGGAACAGACTTCCCATCAAACCCAACTGCACCATCAGTGGTGTAATAGCTCGTTATACTGGCTATATTACAACATGCCTCCTAAATTCTACCAGTGTTTATTTTGAGTGGAAACACACAGCTTATCCTGATACTCAATTCTGAAACCTACTAGCGTGTAGTAACTATATTTTTCAATGGATGTAACTTGATTTCCTACCTAAAAAAAAAAAAAAAAAAAGCGCAACTATCTTGCTTACTTTTTGTCTACAAATGCTAACAAATATTTCTGCAAAGAAGCTGCAAATTTGCGGTTTGATTTTTTGTTATGCTGACCTATCATAGTTCAACTTGAATACATCAGCCCTATTAAGAAATTTAATTGCTGCATGCAAACAGAAAAAAGAAAAATTGTGAAAATCGAACACAAAGCTTCATCCTTCCAATCCTGTGGCTACAGCAGCGAACACTGCACTGCAGAGGCATTGTGTTCAGCAGCAACGACAACTGGCCTCAGGTTGCACACACCAGTATTGTCTTGGACCAAGAGGAGGCAACTCAAAGGTTCCAAAAATCAGACCTACAAAGGCAGGTCAGGCAGCCCCTTGCACACACAAGCTACATTCTGACACTTCACAGAGGGTGCTGAGCTCTAATCTGCAAATCTGAAGCAAGTTCCCCTCCTGTGCTGGCAGAAAATACAACAACAGGGATCACATGCCCAAGTTCCTTCTAGGGCTTCACTGCAAAGTCTTTGCCCAGTTCCACCAGTGGAATATCATCAGTCCTTTCTCTCTCTTAACAAGACTTCTGTACTTTTTTACTCTAAACCTAAAAATGCTTAGAAGTCAATATTACATACAAGACTTGAAAATGAAAGACTTGTTTTTAATCAAGGTCAACAAAATGATGAGCACATTGAAGTTATCATTTAAGCCGTCTGGGCTAATCCTGTTCTTAATTAAAAAGACTTTCCAGTTGAGAAAAAAATAAAATCAAGATATACACATTTAAATTAAAGTGTTACATTTTGGGAAGTTTATTTGCAGGTTTTGGAAGGAATAGATTTTGTGAGAGATCCTATTAGCTGATACTACTCTTTGTTTCTCCATTAGCAGCCTACAGGCAGAGATTTAAGGCTTGGATACAAATAGATTATGCCAAAATAGCTGTTTCTGAATAACTTCACGTGTAGACACTTTTATTCTGGAATAAGAATACAGTTATTCAGAAATACCTAGCCCTACTTTAAATTCAGACCCTGCATTAATCCAAATTAGCTTTCAAACACAGCCATCCCTTAGGCTATTAGAAGCTTGATTGTGCCTGGTATTACAAACTTGTGTAGGAGCCCTCTCCAGCCATTCCGCCTCTAATCAAATTTATTCTGAGTTGCACTGTGGGGAAAGCAAACTGAGGCTTACATTATAAATGATTTTGAGGCTTTGAATCCATGTTTTTCATGTACCTTTTTTATAATGATCTCTGTCAGCTGTTCAAAGTGCCTCTGTCACTACCATCAGGTATCGCTACTTCATCTGATTGATTTCATAAACCAAGGTTCAAACGTGCACTGCTGGATTGGAATTAAACATATTTGAGTCTGTAAGGCATGGCTCTATAAACTCAGAATATTTGGGGGGCAGTAGAGAGTCTTCAATGCTGCAGTGCAAATGGAAAGGTTTCTCATTTTGGCTGTGTCACTATCATTTCACTGTTTTAAACAATTGTCCAGCCAGGCACGAAGATGGATTTTTAAAAGAAGTCAAAGCAGAAAAAAAAAATGTAGTTAGGCTGCTTTGGAAAACATTGCCTGTCTCCAAGTATGTTATTTTCTTTCAGATGCCATAGCTACTATAAACAGAGTTTAGCAAGCAGCTCCAAAGGCTTGTCTACACTTGAAAATTAATTTGGATCAAGACAGAAATGTGAATTTATAGTACAATATGTCTTTATAAAGCTGTTCTCTTCACATTAAGCCCTCTGGAGCTTTTTCATACATGGATAATCTTTAAGGTCCTTTCCAGCTCAAACCATTCTATGATTCTCTGATATTCCTTAATGACAACTACCTTGCATTACATACACAGCACATAAAACAATGAAGTAGGTAATTTTTTTCATCTGTTTTGCTAAACACAGAAAACCACAGGAAGCCAAATTCCACTGGGAAAATAAAAAGAGAAAGGGAACATTTCAGCACAACCTATGGAGATATTTTTATTTCTAATAAAGCCATTTGTAGGTATCTCCTCACTACATGACACAGAGTTTAGTCCATTTTTTGTGTCCTAGCAGCATCCCAGACCCCTACATGGGAAGCAAAACCCTATTTATATATTTTATATATATATTCTTCACTCACAAAAATCCTAAACTCATGTACATGTTAGCATAGAACAGCAACACTGAAACAGGTTTCCAGCATAGAGTAACAGCAAATATTGTGAATTATGAGCAGCTGAAGAACTGCTCACTTGATGGTTTGGCTTCAGTTTACCCCAGCTTAGAGCTGGCTGCTGGTCAGAGCACCAGCACCGCTCTGGAGCCAGGATCTGGAATGGGTAATTGAGAGCAGAGGACATGGACACACTGGAACTGTTATGACACCAGATGCAGTGGTTGCATCACTGGAACTTCTGGCTCCAGAGGCAGGGGCAGCTTCCCACTTCATTTGCAGTTCTGTGTCTCTCTGCACTCCTCACATGAGGCACTGCTAGCGTGCCATACTTGCACAGCCAGAGCCATTCATGCTGCTGTTATTTCATCCCAGAAGACTGAAAAAAGAGAGCCAGAGTGGACAGGGATAAAAACTGGATTCCTAGCAATGATAATGTCCATTCACATTCCTGAAAACAACTCTTCACCTTCAGGGATGTCAGAGCATCCACGTGTGTATTTGTATCTGTTCTCTCACTGTTTAAACACGGACAGTTATCCCGAGGGAACCAGGGCATGGAGTTTATGGCATGGATGTTCTCTACTTTCTTCCTGAATGATATTTAAGCAATCTGACTGGTTAACTGTCTATGACTTTGGCATTAAAATCTGGCAAACGAGAAGCTCTTTTTGAAAGAAAACATTAGTGCCATTTTAAATTAGATTTTAAAACAACACTTTGAGTGAGAGCAAAGATGCAATGAATTTCAGTTGCCTCTGCCAATACTGTTTGGTTGGGTTTGTGGGTTTTCTCCCAGACATACTTATGTGTTTGATGTACCTGTGGACCAATCTACCTTTCTGATCCAGAATTAGAAAACCCTTGGAGTTACTGTTACCTGTCAAAAAGCATCAAAACAACTTGAAAAAGCACCACTCTTCAATGCTTACTTAATATTCCATTTTTTCTAATTCATCGAGGAAAAGAACCTTTAGCATTAATATTTACTTCTATATATTTTCTTCCTCCAGATTCCTAATATTTGCGGCACATTCTATAATCCAGGGGGGAGAGTTTCTGTTTTTAGCCAAAAAAGGATAACATCTGTTACAAATTCAGTTATGGAGAAAGAGGTGTCAACTTCCCTGCAGGTGAAACATAAAGGCAGCCTCATCAGCTGACCTTAGAAAAAGAGAAAGATTTTTAAGTGACAGAGGTCCACACAACCAGAGGCACAAGAGGAAACTCTCTGGTAAAACTGCTTTGAGTTTAATGGTCTATGGAGCATTGTGTTATTTGGTCACTTAAACCATGATCTCTGAAGACTCAGCAAAGCTATTTTATGCAGTATGCCATTGAAAGTCAGTGCACGGTATGTAAAATTAAACATGAATAATCCTTTGCAGAACTGGGGCCATGTTTAGTTAACCTTCCACAGGAAAAAAAAAAAAAAAACAACTTAAGGTTATTTTCTAAGATTCTATTAAGTCCTGCTGTATTTTAATAGGAATGAGGATTTTGTTTCACTTTTGCACTCAATATTTACATGGTTGAAAGGAAAACAAAATATTAATCCAATCTAATCTTTTTAGGATCAAAATCCCAAACAACACATGTGAGAAATGCTGAGGAACAGATAAGCAAGAGAGAAAGTCTTTTATATACAGCCGTGCACAGAGTCAAATCCATTTTGAGTCTAACTTTAATGAGAGCTTTAGAGACTTAAAAAAAAAAGGAAAAAATATATTTTTTACATGTAGAACACTTTGAAGAACAAGTTGCCTTCAAATTTCTGTCACTGATGACAAGTCAAGGATAACATTAGGAAATCATGATCATAGAGATGCCAGAAAAATTAGTCAGAATGTATCATGCTGCCAGAGCAATCTGCTTCCCCAAACCAAGAACGTGGTCTGGACAGCAGAGAAAAGGAAAAACACAAACCGCATTTTTAGAACAAGAAAGCAGTAAAAAAAGAGGGTTGTTTGTATTTTAAAAAAGAAGGTACAAGCTTTTGATTTCTGTTAAAAACAAAAAAAGTGCTAGCCTGGTAATAAATCCCAAAGTTTATAAAAAGAAATGAGAAATGTCCATTTCACCCTCAACTGGCTATCTTGGAGTCTTGGAGCAAAGACCTCTCCCTACAGCACCCTCTGCTTTGGCCATGGAATACAGAGCTCCTGAGGACACAATTGTTGCTGTTCCCTTAGATAAAAAGTCCTATCAGGATGCAGAGGTCATTTTCTCTTCATCACTGAATGACCTCTTGAAAACAAAGAAGTTGTTCAACAAATCATCAAACTCTAAAGCTACAATGAATTTCTTTTTCAATTTCTATTGAGCTACAAATAATAATGAAAAAATACAAAAGAAGAAGTCAAAAGGCAATGACAGCAGCATTCTGACCACCTATGGAAATCCTTCACAGACAGACATGACCTGAAAGAGTCCAATCAGGTCTCCAGAGAGAAAACTGATTGTGTATAGGTGAAGGGACACTTTAGGAAAAATAAGCATCCCTTTCTATTTTGACCACCAATTGTGCCATGTCAGTTCAGTAGATGATGCTTAGGGTGAAAAGGTATCTAGTATCTAATCTAATACTTTGCATTAATATATTTCAAAATACAGAACAAGAAATTTTACCAGGGAGCCACAAGAAGTGATATCATTTAAGCAGAAGGAATATGTTAAAAAAAAAAAAAAATCAATACAAGGAAAATATTAATTAAGCTAGTTTAGACCACAGAATGGAAATAACCTGAACCCTCATGTTCACACAAGGTAACCGTAAATGACCAAGACAATAAGGGGATTCTGTCTAGGACATCTAGAGCAGTTCTGGGTCTCAGCCTGACCCTGTACCCTTCAGCAATTCCATTTCTTCAAACAAAGGCTTTTGGGGCAAGAGACAAGGCCAAATTCATCCTCTCTTTTGACTTTCTCTAAGGCAAAGAAACTAAAGCAGGTTCAGCCTCAAATCTCCCTTCTTACATGACATACAATTTTAAGACAGGCATCCCAACAAAGTGGCAGTAAAATGGATAGCTGCCTTTGTCCCTGCTACCACGCTCCTTGTCATACACTCTTCTTGAGAAAGTTATTCAGCAGCTTTCTGACAACGGGTTCCGAAGAGAAATGTGTGATCTAAAGCAAACCGAACGGGGTGCTGTTCTTGTCAGAAAGGGATCAAATCCCTTGTCAGTCAGACCACAGCAAACTATCTTCCACCCTGTCAGCTACAATTTGCCCATTTTCTTCCAGTCAACTGTCCTCAAAAAAATAAACATCACAAAAGGCGATTTGAGCTGCATCACCAAGTCAGATTTAGCTTATTCCCAAGTCACCTCTCCCAGATTCACTGGACTAGATCACTGGATAATACGGGTAGAAGAGAACACACACAAGCACCACACAGAAGATAATTGCATTCACACTGCCTACTGGAATGAACAAAATTACATATGGCAAGTTTGTAACTCCAGAAATCATTTTTCTTTATCTGTTGACACAATGAGTTGGACACCGTCTCTAAATTTCCTTCTAAAATAATCATGTTAGCAAATTACTTTTCTCAAGTTATCTGTACATGGCTAATTATACGTATTTCAGAAATATGCATGGAATGGCCCTGAAGATTATATGGCATTGGTTTTGTACAAACTTCCCTCTTGATCGAAAGAAACAAGAGGAGAAGTCATGAGAGCTACTGAAAACTCTCAGCAAGAGGGAACCAAGAGCTGACAAAGACACAAAGATGCATTTAGGGCTGTTAAACCTTCTGCTCTTGGGACGAGAGTGAACACACCTGATTCATGAGTCATTCCTTGGACAACTGAGTGTACATTTTAATTCTTTGTTACCTTTATGACAGCACAGTGCATGTGCACAGACATAGTCCTAGTTGCCACGTACGACATTTTTCCCTGCTTACTTAACTGCTTCCATGCAGAGAGCAAGGCAGGAGCCTTGCAGATTCTGACCCCTCTGTGTCATGTAGCATCCCTTCAGAGCACAGCTAACACCAGTACAAATTCTTGAGTGAAGAGCAGGGAATGCAGTCCCATCTGGCTGTCCTGGGAACAGAGCTGTCACATGTTTACAAGCACAGCTGAAGCAGAAGCATTCTTAACTTTAGGAGAAGATCCAAGCAGAAGTTCATGTATTTGTTCAGTAGTCATCCCAGCATCCCATACTGCTTTTGTTTTCTCATTTTAACATGTGACACCACAGCTCTTATCAATGCCCCATAAACATCTAAGAATCATGGCTAGTATGGTAAATTGTCAAAACAAGAAGCCAAATTGAAGACCGTTAAGCTGCTTCTATGTATTTATTGAAGTAGGAGGTTCCAGTTCCTATAACACCTAAACACTCAAAAACTGCAAAGGTGAGGCACTGCTTTATTGGCAAACAGAAGATGCTTCATCCACTGGATATGGTCCTCCCAAAAATCATAGGGTTTGTCCAAAGAGAGTCACTTTAGTTTATGAAATCAACCCAAAAAAATCCCTTTCAGGAAAAAAACCCTGAACAACTCTAGAAGTTTATGATGGTAAAACTGATATTTGTCATGATCCTGAACAGATACAAATAACACGTGTCTCAAGCAACACACACGATTAAAATGGTGTTATAAGCAAAGTCATCACCTGAGTTCTTTGTTTATCATTTTACATGCAAAGATAGACAAACCACTAGAATACACGTTTATTGTTAGACAACCAGTGTGCATTTGTTGTCTGGGTGATTAACATATTATGGAGAATATGACTCACTTCGACCTCTCCAAAAAATGAGCATTGTCAGTCCATTTCAGATGGACATGTTAATGCTTTTCTGAGCAGGAGAGAATTCTGGTACATTCAGTTCCATGAAATACCTATAAATCTCCATTCAGAATATATATATATATATTTATATAAACACAGTGCCAGTGCCCAAAGAGCACTCAGTTTAATGACAATCCTGAAATCCACAGCACCATTTCACACATCACTGTTATAATTCAACTAGGAATCAGTCTTTATGCAACAGAAATACACATGTATTATTATCTGGATAGATATTAGATATTGAGAGGCTGAAGTATTTCTCAGTGGGATCTCATCTGTGCTCAGGAACTTTTGCATGTGCCAGTGCTTTGTCCATTCTCCACAGATAAATGGGTCTGAATCAAGAGACACCTGTCTCCTTCCACCTGCCCATTTAACTGGAAAGGTTCACAAAGTCACTCCCTACAATTCAAAATATCAC
Organism: Empidonax traillii; assembly: GCF_003031625.1. Taxonomy (NCBI): domain Eukaryota; kingdom Metazoa; phylum Chordata; class Aves; order Passeriformes; family Tyrannidae; genus Empidonax; species Empidonax traillii. Next base: position 286,493 of record NW_020955242.1, on the reverse strand, counting down.
CAGTTTCAACAAGACACTAGAAATTTGCTCAGAGTGACCAATGTAACTGCTCTCTTTTGCTTTGTCATCCTCAAATCCCTGCTTAAATGACAATATTTTCTCCATTATTCATTATTTGGCAGTTGTACAATGGGTACTGAATGGGAGTACATTGCTATTTTTTTCAACTTGACACTGCTATAACACGGCAATTTCTCAAATATTTTTGAATAAATGTTCTTTTCCCAGATACTGAGTATACTCATCTATCTGTCTGTGAGCAAAGATAATAAGGTATCTGAGTAGTTCAGCTATTTTACTCTTCCCTGCTACATTAAAAAAAAAAAAAAAGGCAAAAAAAAATAGCAACCACAACATATTAAACACTGACGCAGATTGCAAAGAGTAAGTTCAAAAGTGAAATGTTCCCAAAATCCAGTAGGTATCTGTAACAGCAGGTTTCACTTAAAGTGGCTATCACTTTACTGGTTTTAACAAACTTCAAAGTAAGTGTCCTAATGCTACTCATTTTGTGTGTCTGTTTTACATCAGTCACAATTCTGTATCATGGTTTCACTTCTGCCTGATGCTTATAATGAATTTCTGTAACTGGAAAGCACACTTAGTGTATGGATTAAATTAAGAATGGTTTTACAAAGCAGCATGATAGCAGACATTTATGTTATTAACTCACTTTTTTACATATCTGCTGATATGTTGTTAGGGCATGTAAAAATATGGTATGGTAATCCATACCACATCCATCAGCAAGATAAATATACTTAACTGAAATAAAATCAGAGAATCAGAAATCAGTTTCATGGAGCTCCATTTCAAGTCACTGAAACATAGGAACATTATCCAAATAAAACTATTAATTTTTAATTCATTATACCACTTCAATTCAACATAAAATGGCTAATTTTAATAAACCAAAGTGTCAGTGCTGAGGGTGAAATCTTATACAGACGGAAAGTTAGTCTCCTAGGAATGCAGCCTGGGAGTGATACCATGAATACCAAAAAGGTATTCCTCAACATGGAATTTTTATGCTATTTGCGAGCACATGGAGTTTGCTGGATGATTCCATAGCCCTTGGGATTTTTTTCACTTTGAGGAGAAAGACCACGTGCAAGGTCAGCACCTGCAGGGCAGCTTAGGGGACTTAAAGGCACACCTGTCAGTGAACTCCCACAGGCACTATGCACCAATGTTTCTTTGTTCCTTTAGAAAAAGTCGATCCCAGAAGAAATGTTGTGGGTCTATTTTCTACAAGGATAGGTAAAACAACAAGTGAAGAGGGATCTGGGAGTAGGAGGCTGTCCTGATTCTCAGTTATAACTTATTCCTCAGTCCTATTCCAAACCCAGCGCTGTTGCGTTCCCCCAGTGACCTTACTGCTTTGGGATAGAAGAACAGCCAGCACGAAAAGTGCAAACTGAATTTTAGTAGCTTTCATTAGAGACAATAGAGTTGGCACATCTGGCCCACAAAGCACTTGGAGTTCAGACATAAGAAGGGATAACAGTAAGCAACAGAGAAAAGGCATTCTGTATGCTCTGCTAAAGGGACACAAAGTCATCCCATCTTCTCAGTCACATTCCTTCAGGGGCTAGTGTCTCTCAGTGCACACACATCCAGTGGCAGGGCAGAGCTGTGGAGGTGTATTTTGCTCCATTTCCTATGCCTTCAATTCAGTCTGGATAGGATATTCAGTGCTGTGGTTCTGAATTTTTTTTTTTTTTATCCTGAAACATGTTTCTTCCAAGGCTAAGGAACATTTCACTCTAAGCAGTTGTTCATAGAAGTTTTAACCTGAAGACCTTTTTTCCCCAGTCACCTCCCAACATGCAGACTCATTAAGAGATTGTGCAATTAAATATATTGTAAAACCTGTAATTTTTCTAGAAATACTTGATTCTACCTGGGCTACTTACCCTGTTTCTGACTCTTGGGGGACATGCACTCAGTATACACAAGTGCTGGTCACCAAAGATCAGGAGTAGTCATTTGCTGAAGGGAATGTAAAAATCTTCATGCAGATCCCAGGAGCAAATGGTTGTATCAGATGCATTTCCAAGGCAAAATTAAACTGTTCCTGAAGGCTGTAATAAAAACCAGCCATTGGAGCTTATTTTAGGAGCATTTCATTGATCCAAAAGTATGAAAAAGAAAGGCTGAACTCCATTAGCAGGAAAAATTTTAGTAGGCACACATGTATTTATACTGCAGGACTGAAACTTTGTAGTCTCCTCTCCTCCCTCACTACAGGGGTCCTGTCGCTGAAAGGACTTACATTAAGGGACCTAAAGACTAGCAGACTGCACCAAGGCAGAACTGGACCACAGGCCAGTCCTCCTCCCTCCTTCATGTGCAAATAGGTAAGGGGAGTGGTGGGGGGGAGGGGTGGGATAGAGAAAAAGACTCGTCCTCTTTGCAGTACAGGTAAAACAGGGAGTTTTTATCTTTTATTTCAGAAACCTACCACAATCTTCTAGGCAGCTATCACTGCTGCTTGCCTCCACCCAACACTCCTTAAGTTGCTGCTTGAGCACCAGTTGATGGTACAACTCCAGGAACACAGATGGCCACAATGTGAGTGTGCAGAATGCACAATAGCAGGACTTGTAATTATTTTCCCTCCTTTTAATTATTTGCCCTCCTCCAGGTACGTGCAAGTATAGTATTTAAAACTGTCAGACATTAGCAGTTAGATATATCCAGAAGTCATAGCTGCTGCCATCCAGAAGAAATTATGATTTATTGTAATTTTGAGATTATACAGCAGTTATTTAGTAATTTTAGAGTACAAACAACTACTTTAATAAGCTTACAGATAAGTTATTAGTGTGGTGGAGAACTCCTTTGAAACAGTAATTTAATTACTCCCTCCCTTGAAAAATCTACAGCATCTAGCACACATAAAAGGAGGTATCTCATGTACTAACTTGTCCAACAGTTATAAAGATGTAGGGAGACATGAAAAGAAGATGCTGAAATACGTATAACCACAGAGCTCAACAATAACAGGAGTCAAAACGATAAGATATCAAGGATCTTTGCAGTCTTTACACACTGCTACAGGCCACATAAAAAAAACCCAAAGCTATTTTCTACTGTCTGTATCGGTACTTGACTCCTATTTAGTCTACCTGTTTTTCAGGGCCACAATCCTCTGTCTCATCTGCACACTGATCCTAACCCACTGTGATCCTAACCCACAGCTAATGCTCCTAGATCAGCTACTGCACTCTCTATATCAATATCTAACTATGTAAATAAGAGAACACTATAATAAAGAACAACAATAAAGAGATACCAGCTGCAGGCTGTACCCCCTCTTCTCACAGCACACCTAGAGCACCAGCAATATGCCTACAGCAGACATACCACAAGTAGATTTAAACCCCCTGGATAAGGTGCCCCAAGGAATGCACCTGCAGCAGTGCAGGGTTCACCACGCACTAACCAACTGTTTTTGCAGCCTGCTCAGACGAGGCATTAGCAGAATCCAGCATGGCTGTATCCACAGCATGTGCCAGGATACCATTTATGGATCCCTCCTTTTTCAGGTCCCCTTTGAGGTTCCTGCTGCCTCTTATTAGGAATCACTTTTCTGTCCCATGCTGAGCTGCAGAGCCACATGAACAGGTGGGGACATGAGGATGCCCCAAGACAAAAGATTTGCATGACTGACATAAGTTTGATTCAAAGAGTAAAGACAATGCTTTCAAAAACAGAATTCATCTAATTCTACAGTTCCATTCAAGCAAAGAATCTCTACCACTACACAAGTAGGGAAGACTTTTTCCCCCGTGTAAGAGATTGATTTCCAGTCCCTTTTAAAATCTCACAATGATGCTGGACTTATTTTACGCACTGGTTTAGGTAGAAAGCAATTGTCATTATCAGCACTTGAATCCATTCTAAGTGAAGCTTGAGATGTAGATCCCTCCCTAAAATTAGGGGTGAGTTTCGCAGAGACTGCATGGCTAAAGCTGGCAAATAAAATGGTATAGACAATCCTGTGTTACATAAACTGAAATTTATCCAAATGCCCATCCAAAAGGTTACATTGTACATATTTTCTTTTAAAAATAGAGAATGCCATCACTCATCACTTGAATAAAAACTACAGATGATTTGAACCACAACATCCTGCCCATCAGTAAGCACAAAGAGGAAAAGTAGTTCTAGACAAAGAATTTAGCAATCCCCACAAGATACAGAGGATTGATCAATGACAGCAAAGTTAATTCTTGCCTCAAACACCAATAAAATTACAGAGAAAAGAAAGGAAAGTTCTCCCAAGGGAGGGGCAGCAAGTATTTTCGTTGTATTTTTATATTTCATGTTTATGGCAATGAACAGAGAGTTTGTGCAATTCATTTGGGTTTTGGGCCTCCATCTGTCCCAGAGACAAGAGCTCCATTTAGCAGTATACCTTGCAAGATTTGGTACTTGCAATACTACTTCAAAGAAATTCTTGACAAATGTTTTGTCAACATTTCTGAATGCAATATTCAAAATGAACCTTCTGTAGAAACAATATATAAACAAACAGGCTTGGTAGGATGAGAAACTAATCTTAACACTTAAATAATTAGATGAGGCAATAAATCTTGAATTCTTTCAAAGACCTAGACAAATATTTTACTTTTCAGTTGAATTTTACTAGAATTTTTACAAGTTTGCAGTTTTCAAACTCCTGCAAATGTTGACCTACAGGGTACAGTAAAAGAAAGACTGGATTCATTGGTGAAAGCTCAGCATTCGATACACATTTAAATTCCTCTTTTTTTTTTTAACTCAAGTAGGATAGTTCACTGACTGTGTAATAGTTCTTCCCAAGGTAATTTGCTATGATGCTAAAAATGGTCCCAGAATATTAGGAGGCAAGATTTTATTTTATGATAAAACTAAAAAGCGTATAAATTATGGGTTGCAAAATAACCAAGGATAACACTAATTTATGTAAATGTGTACTATACAATACAAAGAAATATTCATTTTTGAGCAGCATATAATAAGATTAAAAAAATCCTGCTGATTAAACAAATAGCCTTTTCAATGCATTTTGGGTTAGATGGAGAACATTTCCCAACATGAAATAGAATTTTGCTAAATTCAAAACACAAATAAAAGAAAATTAAAGAATTAATTAGAAACAAAAAGCTGAATTTCTGATCACTGCCAAAAATACAAACCAGGTAAGATAAAAGGGAATTCTCTATCAAGTATTGTCTATCACCCACCTCATCTGCCCGTATGATCACAACCTCTGGGATGCTGCTGCTGCTGTCATCTTTTCATCTTCATGCCGAGCTTCTTCTGTTCCTCCACGAACCAATAGATCCGAAGAACCACAGTCTAGCACTTCACCAACACACTCCTCATCTTCTGGAAAATCAGTGCTGACTGAAGTCTCAGTGCCATCTACAAAGGCTGCCAGGGACTCTTTGTGAGCACCGTGCGCACTGTGAGAGGTTACCCAAGCCTCGTCAAAGGTCTGGTGTCTCAGGATGACAAACTTTGTTCCCTGTTGAACAAAGAAAATACAAGACATAAAGGGTCTTTCAATAGGACACTGACTTCTTTAGCTTTGCCATGAACTATGTTTGATACATAAGGGATCCTAAGCATGTATGATGTCGGAGACTGCAACGTTTCAAAGCCTGTACAGTATCTTTCTCAGGGAAGGATTCTGCCAAACAACAATTATTACAGCAACATTCATCTGTTTCTGCAGAGGAATCCTTCAAGCACACAAAAAGACATCTGCACACATTCTGTATCAAATAAACAAGCAAGTCTCAGCAAGAGGAAGAATTTTTTTTGAAAGCTCTCACTGCTACCACAAGGCTCAGACTACACTCTCAAGTCCAAGCACTGCGGAGTTTTCTTCCCCTCCCAAACACCTGGTGCAGGCACAGCTCAGCACACTGAGCTCTGGAACCCATCAGGGAAACAAGTAGGACTCCCCACGAGGGATGTCAGAGTGGTGTTGGCACTGCAGTTAAACTCTTCCTATTGGCATTGTGTTTATATACAAAATACACCACGTTACACATCCAAGTAATTTAAGCTCAGGGCACTGTTTTTAAAACTCCCTCCTTTCCCCCATATTTGATGTTCTATCTCCCACTAAACTGTGAGTTTCAGCATTAGGAAGGATTTTTATCTAGAGCATGCAGCTCCCATCTCTTCAGTCTGCAATAAGATGTATGCTATGCAACCCTGCCAACTACACTGCATTCTAAAGAGAAATTATTCCACTACAATTATTATTTTAATTGTTCTTCTTCTAGCCTCTGAATAAAAATAACTTTACATTACTCCCCCCCTCAAAAAAATAATTTGGCAGAGTGACTTTCCAAGTGACACAGGACATAAATTACTACAAAAGGGAAATGTTCTGTGACTAAAATGACATAATGTTGATTTCCATGCGAAGCATGGTCTCAAGGATTTACAGAAAAGACAAGAATGACCACATGTAAGTCTAGAGTTTCACTCAATAAATCTGTAGAGCAGATTTACACCAGACAGTTCTGTACCCTAGTAAAGCCATGATGATCATTGCTCACTTAGAGAGACCAACATTGATATCTGCATTTGGGGAAAGGCCAGGTCTTTGGGAACCACAGACTGGCTTCCAGCACACATAAAATGTCCTAAGGGAGTGCTACTGCAATATAAGGAGTGACCTTTCATAACAGTAAATTAGCGAGGTATATATGTTCCCTCCTTTATATGTACTGCCCAGCACTGACGTTACTGGGCAGCTGTGTTGATTAAAATCTGAACATCAGCTACCATTGAATTACTATGACATATTTTCATGGTACAACTTGCAATTACATCACATTCTGACCCACAAATTGAGTATAAACCCAGATTAGATCCATTCAGTATTTTCTCAGGATGATGCAGATGCCTAAACACTTTCAACACTTTCAGAAAAGCAACCGATAAATTGCAGGACCAGCTCAACTTCTCAGAAACAGGTCCAGCTCAGTTCCTGCCCTTACATCTCTGTGAACAATCCCATTTGCTGTCAGTTGGGTTAAATGGGCAACTTTCTTACTACTCAAGCAGAAAAGACGGGGTGGGGAGGGGGAATCGTGCACACCCAGTGTGACACGGCATCGGAGGAGCAAGCATTAAATTAGAGTGAGAGGTTATAAGTCTGACAGAAATCTGATCTGTATTCCCTAATTATGGAGGCTCACTTCCACAAAACTGACACAAATGTTAAGCCAAATTAAATGTTGTCTAATTAACTATCATATACAAGACTTCAGAGTGGGATGTCTACATGTTATTTAGCGAAGTAACTGGAACAGGAAGACTTGTGAATTATCAGTCAAGGCAGAGCTGCCACCCCAACTAACTGTTACAAGGTGAAGCCATTCCATTCCCACACATCCCTTCCATGAGCACACCGCTTGTAATATTTACAGGAAAAGGCACATCAGTAAACAGTGTTGCACAGCGAGGCGGGGGACTTGGTAGGTGCGATTCAGTGGCACCGATCTCCCCAACAAGATGCCAGAAGCCATTATGAAGGGCCCAGTTGATGGGCTGGTGGTTGATAAAGAAAAAAAATCCACCAGTGCTGGCAATTCATGAAAAACTACACACTGCCATGACAGTTACAAGTGCCAAGTGACAGCTGTCAAGGTAAGTGGAGTTTGGGAATCCTGCTTTCTTAAAGGATCATCTGTACATACATGTTATTTTGAGTGGGAGGGGAGACTTTAGCATGAAGATTTTCACATGTATTCCCTCACTTGGGATTGGGGTGAAAAAGCTAATTTACGATGGTCTTGACTTCAGCGTAATCATTCTGTATTTTGATTGCAAAAGGTAGAAAAGTATTGACTCCATTCCAGATCACTGTTCTTGTGCAGTGCTAAGCCCTTCACGTGTCATCAATCGGACAAAGGGTCTTGAGCACAGTTGAGCTTTTCTCAGTAGGCAAGAAGGTGCCAAGGACTCTGGTTTGAAGGAGTGCAGGGATGGAGAGAGGTGAAGGCAAACCATGCTACCACGTGGTACAGGAGAGCAGCAAGAGATGCCTTCGCATGGGCTGCATTATCTGCACGAGAGGCCATCCAGATTAGTCTCAGCACTAATGGATAGTACTACTACATAGCCTAGAACTCTGAGGAGTTGAGCAACAGACAAAGCAACATCTCAGTGTGGGTCAGCCTGCCTTGGCACAACTGCTTTCCCACCAGAGGGGGGAAAACGTCGGCTGCCCCTCTGCGTGGGTAGCAGGGCTCAGCCAACAGGGATCCGATTGATTTGAAGGGGTTTCGTTCGTATCACAGAAGGAAACAGCTGCAGCAGTCCGAGCAAATCAGCCACCATTTCCCATACAAATCACTTCTTATCCTGCCTTAGCTTCCCAAAAACATGATTTTGTTTGTTTAGGAGAAGCCACATTAAAATGCAATAGCCAAAGCACTGGAAAATTGATTTGTGAAAATTTTAGAAGATCTACATCCAGCCATGGTTTAATGGATAACACTGACCATACACAACACAAACACACAGAGCTCTACTGTTTACATACTCTCAGAGCATGGTAGGAAAGGCATGTTACAAAAAAAAAGGAAAATTGGGCAAGGAAAGTGTGAACAAAGCCTGCTATTAACATAATTCTCCCTAATTGTTTTACAACTGTTAAATTGACAGCATAAAAGGCTCTACTATTATTACCAGCTGTACTCTATCTCTCTCTATCCACCCTAAGCTTCCAAACACCCTAGTTACTCAAAAACAAATTGAGCCAGACATTCAAGCTGAAGTCAAACAAAAACAAGATCTTGGAAGTTTAACAGCCACCCCCAAAAACAAATACAACTTTGCAATGACCTACCTTTTCCCACTATTTCCAGTAACAAATCCATCCAAGCTGATTAAATTTTACATTGAGAATCTTCTTAAACTGCTATTCATGCCATTCCCAGGGCCTCATTCATAAGAGATTGCTGCCAGTGCTTCCACGTCACTGTCTCCAACAAGAGGTTGTGTGTCAGGAGCTCAGTCCCCATTTTCACTAATCATCCTGCAGCCTGATGAAAACCAACAGTGCTACAGCACCCCACTTTAAAACCAAGCCCTCAGTCTTGCCTCTGGTCGTTGCCCTGCACAGATCCTCACCAACAGCTGCTTCTCCAGCAAGGCAGCCAGGGGGCAGATCCTCAGCCCCTGGACAGGGGGTGGTGTCCAAGTTCCACTGGTGCCACACAGCTACTTCACAGAAAACAAACTACATTTTATTAAATGCCACATTAATGTTAAATGAAAAGTGGATTAGCAAAAACTATTAATAGAGGGGAGCCCACTGACTAATTACAAATTGTTTTCCTTTCCCATCAAGTTCAGAATAGCTTCAAATGACTAAGGAACCCTGTCTGAATGGAATGATGCTGACAGATCATGGGTGACATTGTGGCCTGGGGAGCAGCTGAAGGGGTTTTTGTTCTCTTATGCCTTTCAAAATTATTTTCCTATTGTTGGTAACACAGGGGTAAAGAAGTGGTACAGGTCTGGGAATTTTTATTTATGCTTTCTACTTCTCAATAACAAAAATAAATAAATTAAAACCACTTTTGCTTTTAAACAGATATTTTAAAACCCAATGTCTGACCATGCAGAGTGGAGCAAGACAGGAATAAGGAGAAGACACCTATTTGGGGGAGGAATAAAAGAAACAATGGAGAAACAGAATAAAAATGAGAACAGGGCTCCATTTTTCCAGTCAGGATGCGGTTTGCCTGCACTCTTACTGGCCTGAGCCTTCCAAGATCAACACAAACATGCAAGCTTCTTACACCTGAGTATCAGCATACGTGACCTGACTTGTCAAACAAAAGTAACATTAAAAAAATAAAAGCATTTTCTCAAGGGAATAAAAACACACCCTGTTTCCCCTTTCACCGCAGCCCTATGCTAAACTTCAGAGCCTTGCCACAGAGACTTCTCCCCCCTTCTCTCACACACACCTCCTCCTCCCCCTCCCCAGCCCCAGGTGAGCTCTGCACTCCTTTCCTACCCCTCCCTGCACTGTCCCACAGCCCATCCCAGTGTGCACACCCGCACTCTCCCTCCCCTAATAGCAGTGGGTCTAAATATCTTCCTCTGTTGTGGGTTTGCCAACCATGCCAATCACTTAAACCCTGTTAAGGCAGAGAGACCAAACAGACCTGCCCATTGTTCTCCTCCCCAGTCTTGAGATCCTATATCTACACTGTATTGGATTTCCTCAGGAGAATGACAAATAATGCACAACCACCAACAACATAATTTGGAAGTTATTGCATAATAATTCAAACTGTGGTACAAAAAATTGTGAGTGAAGAAAAGGCGGCATTCTGACCATTCAAAAAAAAAGTGTTTTTTAAAAAATAATTTAGAAATATATAGCTGTGAGTTTCCTTACTCATTAGCATTGCACATAAGGGAAGCCAAACAATTTGAATGCATTTGACTATTTTACAAAGACAACAACCTACTGAAACAACTTTACCAACTTACAGTTTGCATGGACAATACCATCCACACATGCTTGTGAAAATCTAACAGGCAGAGTAGCATGTGCAACAGAAGCCTGATAATATTTATTGTATTAAGGAAAAAAAAAAAAAAAGGCAGCTTTAAAGCCTTCCTGCAGTGAAAAACTGCTAAGATCACCATCCACCAGCAATCACCCTGTAGGAGACAGAGGGGAACACACTGCAGCCAACAGCAGTCCTTGTGTTAGTACCTGGAGGCTGAAATACTCCGTTCTTGAAGCAGGCAGCAAATAAATAGCGTCCCTTTTATCTACAGGCTCATAGCATCATTGTCTTAGATTTATGTCAAGACAGTAACATTATCATGAGATTTCCATATCCATAGGATTGCATTACAATGGAAGCCCAAGGCCAAGTTTAAGGAAGGCAGTGCAGTTATCTCCTGTAAAAACATCCTTCCCAGATTCAGCAGTTGTGCCAGTAAAGCAAACTCTGTACCCTAAGAACATATTTTCTGAGTGGCCATGTAATCACCCTCTTTTACATCCCCTCCCTCCCTTCCTTCACTTTCTCCTTTTCTCCCCAGCCAAGATTTCTTAGTATTTATTGTTCTGTGCAAGTTTTCCTCCTCTAAACACTGCAGACACAACAGCCTCAAATTATCATACTTTTCAGGACATACATTTTTATTTTAAAGAGTCACACCTCAATATTCAGAAATTTACATTTTCAGTGTATAAACTGCATTTCAGTTCTCCTTGGCTCACATTCAGAATTTCTATAGAGAATATTGTGCTAATCCACGTATTTCACTCTTGCACAAGTGATGTGCCCCTCCTTTGCCACCCCTAAAAAAGATGTAATAGCAATCTCAGCCACCCAAAGAAGTCTGTAACACTTCTATTACAAACTTATTTCAACCTACAATTACCAAATTACCTAATTATCATAATTAGATATGAAGCTTTACAGTAAATTATGATTAAACTGGGTTGGTGAAATAAATGCTAATATATTTAATTGTGGGGTGAATTATTTTGGCTTCATTGCTATTCCTCAACAGTAAGTCTTCCAAATAAGCATGACTGAATGATGTCTTTACACAGAGTTACCTAAGCTCACGATGCAGCAATTTAGTGTTTCAAGCAGAGGGCACTTTTTGCTCTGTGCCTTGACTTCTAGTGAGTGGTTACTGATTTCCACAGGAAGCTAACGGCTCTTCGTTTTTGCTTTAAAGGTTTCATATTAATCTGATAATGGTCAAAACCTATTCTCTTCCAAGGCATCACTGGTAGACATGAGGAGATTCTCCTGCAAGCGTGGATCGAAGCTGAGAGATTGGAAGAGGGCAGGTCTGCCATACTTTGTGTGGCTGAAGAAGGGAAGTTATAGCCCTAACAAAGCTAAAGGCAACAAGGGGCTGTTATTAAATGCACTTCTACTCCCACTCTGTCTTGTCCAAATCTGCAGCAGGTTGCCTGTTTCAGCACTTATCTTTGAGTTGAAACAGAATTCTAATTGAAGTTAATAAAGAATATTGCAAGGCACACAGGAAGAAGAATCTGTCAAACTGCCTGCCCCTCATAACCTGGCACAACATTCGAGCCCAGGTCTCTGCTGCTGCAGCAACACTCTGTGTTGCCAGATCTATGCTGTTAACTTGCTTAGTATATATTAAAGGTAGGCATGGTAAATTTGATTTGCAACCCGTCTCATTTCATTTATGTGATGAAGCCAGAGCAATAGAATACTTCTGACATATTACACTGGCTTATGACATGATGCCAATGGAAAATGACATGCCCCACCATGTTGAATGTGATAACGTTTATCTGAATAAATAATATCTCTTAAGAATTCTAAATTTAGCCAGAAAAAATAGGAAGATAAACCATGGATTGAAAAAGATACTTCTTTTCTCATCTTACTTGACTCCCTTCAATATCAGCACAAGGCTCAGCAGATGGGGTCAAGACACTTTCAAAAGGCATTGGGAAGTTTTTATAAATATTTTTAAAGTCAACATACACAATTCATCATAAAATAGAACCATTTCAATATTTATTCTTAATATTCTTTGTGAAATTCTTTTCTGCAAGTCCTGGAATAACACAGACTAGACTTAAGACCATGATAAAAATGAACTTGTCAGGCACACTCTTTATCCTGGTAATGGGGGGCCAAGACCCAGACCTCAGAATTTGTACATGAATCAACATTAAGTCTTCATGGACATGCAACATTTTCCTCTAAAAGACCTGAGAACACTTTATAAGCACTAATGAATTAAGTGTCCAGCACTTCTGTGAGATAGGGAAACACCATCCTTCTTGTAAGGACTGTGGGCAGAAAGAGGTTAAGTGATTTGTACAGGGTCACCAAATAAATCTGTGTAAGGCAGAGCAAAACTCATGTATTCTGTCTCCAAATCACAAGCTCTGGTGTGAGACCATTCCTCATCTCCACCTCAGTCACACAAGGGCTGGTGCTAGAGTCACCAGGTGTTTGAGACAGAACCTCTCACACACACATTCTCCATCTCCTACTAATTACTCAGACTGTAGAAATATTCACATTTTTACATGCTTTCTTCCATGACAAAGTTTTATTAGGCTTAGAAAGGTCAAAGTAATTACGTGTAAATGTGTCATACATGTTATAACACCCTACAGAAACCAGTCAGGACTCTTGAAGGCCAAACTGATGAGGACTCTTCAGGGAACTGGAGGAAGGTGCATCAGAACCGTTATGACCTGGCTGTCACCTTCAGACGCTTCCCCTGGAGACACACACAGTTGCGGAGTGCTTAATGGACCCTGAGAAAGCAGCAAACCCCAATTCTGAAAAATATTTTGGTTTTCTCGCCAGCTCCAGTAATGAGATTAAAGAAAATTTTAAATTGAATACCCAGGGCAACAAACCAGCTTCCTGGTACTCCACATATTAAGCAACATAATCTCACAGAGGAAGCGGCAGAACCCAGATTGCTCAGAGCACTTAAAGCCAGACAGGACTAAACAATTAGTTCCCTTGTCCTAACTGAGACAGATAATTTCTCACCTGCAAACGGGCACTTTTCCAGCACACAACCTCAGCCTTTAACAAGATAGGATTTTTCCCCCCCCCTTTGTGCACTCAGAAACAAGAAGAGGGAGGCACAGCCAGTGGTAAGGAGATGGAATGACCAAAAGGATCCTATTAACTTTCCAAACACACCCACCCCAGCACTAGCCATGGGCAGGTGGGTTCACTCACTGGAAGGTGGGACCAATTGGTCAATAACAAAATTGGTTAAAGAAGTAAAGAAAATCCATATAACCTTAAGTGAAAAAGTTGATCCATTAGCACTTCCATGATTGTGTGCATGCAGCCAAGTGAGATTCTTTTAAACATCTACTATTCTTGTCATATTTAATTAAAAACATTTTGATTCATCCCACTTCACTAAGCCATCCATTACCTAGGAAAGGCTAGTTTAGACTTACATTTCAGTTTGAAAGCACAGAAACCTACTTGTGATCTGCTAAAGCAAGCAAACCAGTAGAAGAAGTGACAAAATCAGAACGAGAAAAAAAAAACCCAACGCTGCTTATTCTCACTCCTGGTAAGCCCAATATATTTAAAACATATGCAGAAATTCAGAACTACTCACAAAGTGGGTTTAAGCTGATGCTGGTGAATATCAAATGAACGATGAATGGTTTTGCAGTATGTAGAAGACATACTGGGAGACTGCTACGATCTGCCAAAACCAGCCTTAGTAAACTGATCTCAAGAATCTCAGGGACCCAGCTGCAGCACTAAACCCCACGGAGCACTGTGGGTCCTGTTACACCCAGCTGAAAGGTTGCGGCTTCAGATGTTTGGTCTTGCACAAGGTTTTAGAAACCTGAAAGAATTTCTCAGATGCTTTTTCCAACAAGTGTTTTCACTGGGAAGGAAAAGAAGGGAAAGCAATTTACATGATACTACTTGGTTGGTGGTTTAACTTAAAAATGGTCCCTGTGCATTATTTTCCATGACCTTTTAACCATAAAGTTTTGTCACACCACTTACTCTCAAGCCACAGAGATGCTTGCAGCAAAGCCAACCTTTGCTGGAGAAGCATGCATTGCCTGCACTCCCACACGCAAGCTCCCGCAGGGGTATGTCTTGTTTGGGGACTGTTGGGAGAGGAAACAGTGCAATAAGACCCACTGCGAGACTCAGAATAATTTTCTACCATATTGTTCTTGGTCATATTCCACAGATGACCTATTCAGTCATTATTTTACTTTAAAAACAAACAAAAAACCCTAGTCCCTGTTAAATGGCAAAAAAGTTCAGAAACTAAAGCTAAGAACTGCAGAGCATCCTGCAGTGTTGGTGTCCAACCCAAGTGGAAGGTCCTCCAGTGTTCTGAGAGAAAACATCACCTTTTCTAGCTAAAAGACACTGGCTATGTGAAGCCAAATAAAATGTGGGACAAGAGCCTGTGACTACAAAAAACTTCAGTCAGGGAAGGGCAACTCTTGGATTTGGCAACATAGGCTGTTAAGTGGTCCTCCTGTCTAAAATGGCAGGTTGCAGCAACACACTTAGTGGCACTAGGGACACCTAAATTAAGTGCAGCACATTCTCAAGGGAGGTGATTTTCCCCCTCTGCTCTCATGAGACCCTACCTGGAACGCTGCATCCAGCTTTGGACCCACAACATAAGAAGGACGGAGACTTGCTGGAGCAAGTCCAGAGGAAGGTCATGAGGATGATCCGAGGGCTGAAGCACATCTCCTGTGAAGTCAGGCTGAAAGAGTTGTGGCTTTTCAGACTGAAGCAGAGACAGCTACCAGGGAAAACATATAGAACCTTCAAGTATCTAAAGGGGCTCACAAGAGAGCAGGAGAGGGACTTTTGACAAGGGCATGGAGTGACAGGACAAGGAAGAATGGCTTTAAACTGACAGAGGGAAGGTTTAGATTAGATATGAGGAAGAACATCAATATAGATGCTAAGATTAGATCTTAGGAAGAATTACCCTGAAGGTGGTGAGGCCCTGGCACAGGTTGCCCAGAGCAGCTGTGGCTGCCCCATCCCTGGAAGTGTTCAAGGCCAGGTTGGATGGGACTTTGAGCAACCTGGTCTAGTGGTAGGTGTCCCTGCCCCTGGCAGTAGGAGTTGGAACAAGCTGGTCTTTAAGGTCACTTACAACCCAAACCATTCTAGGATTACTTGTGAACTGCTCAAAGCTGAACACTTAGCTGGCCCAAATGGTCCTATTTTCTCCCCCACAGGCACCTAAACCACTGCCCAGTCCAGCAGACAGGGCTCTGAAGTTTCTCCACATGTTTTCCTGCCTCCCTGACAAGAGGCTCTTTCCATGATGCTTTCACAAAGATCAGGGGCAAGGAAGTGCCTCCCCTCCTGTAGCACCATCCTGCCTTAGCCATCACCCTTCATGGTGCCATGTGCAGTATCCCCAGCACGGGGCAGATATGCCTGTCCACAGGCTGCACCTGAGGCACAGAGTCCTGCAATAACTGGGTCATAAACACAGCCCAAGTGGAGGCATCTCATCCTAATTCAGACTTTTTTTCCCTTCAGAGAGCTCAGCATACCTGTACCCAGCAGCTCCAGCTTTGCTCTGCCACACTGCTCACTGCAGGGTTAATACCACGCTTACCCAACAAGCCACAGGTTAAGAAAAACACCTTCCTTTCCCCCAGCCCCAAAAGAAACCGACATCAGAAAGTAACTCTGCATGGCTTCAGCAGGTTACCCGGATGCAAAAGCCCAGCCAAGCCCTCCTGGCAGCTCAATGAGACTTCATCCATTTCATTTCTTTAATCCACGTTGGTTACATGATTTCAGCTTTTTCAAAGTTCAGCAACAAATGCATAATGTTTCTGTCTTTCAAGCATACTAAATTCCTTTTCTGTAATGTGTCTGATGGGTCAAACCCCTACTAAATCAAGCTCATCGTAAAGTGATACTATACAGACACATAAATTTAAGCCTTTTAGTGCAGGTCTTTCATCAACTCATAGCGCCGTCCACGCAGCAAAACCTAGACACTGCAGAAAGCCTAATTTTAAGTTCAGGCTATGAAATCCTCATTTTTTTCTTAAAACCTCTTTTTATCACCATTTCTTCTTGCCCTATGGTGTATATTGATTTTATATATTATACAGCAAGAAATAATTGCGTGAAAGGAGCCGTGTATCATTTGAGGAAAAGGAAAAATAAGTAAGTCTATTTGGCAAGACCATGAGACAAGCTCAGTGAGTAGATGTCACTCTTCCTAAAAAAAAAAACAAAAAACACCACACAGTGGTTGCAAGCTCTGCTGTTACCTACATTGTAACAATTACAAAAGTAATTGTTAAATTACAAAACGCCATCAAACTCACAGACCTCCCGGGGACTGTGTATTGGTCCATCCTCTGCAGTAAAATGAAAGGTGGGTGTCCCCTCTGTCAGTATATCATGAAAACCGGACCAGGTGGCTAATCCTCCTCAGGGAACTTGAACCTTGGCAAAGCATCTACCAAAGGCTGAACAGATGCTTAGGCACTCATTAACCAATTCATTTCATCGTCACGCACACAAATGGGAGTGTAACACTAAGAGCCTCACAACTCTGCTTCCACCCCCACAACTCAGACCCAAAACCTGCCCCTTGCTCCTTTAATACAACCCAGGTCAGCAACACGAGTTTAATTTTTCCAACTGTCTGGGAGTGGGTAGATCAGCAACAGCACAGCAGGAACCTAATTTCAGAGTTTTCTGAGCAGTTGGATGCAAGTTTTTGAATTATTTTGTGGTCCAGCTTCCCTATTTATAGCAAAGCAGTATCAAAGCCCTCTCTCCACAGGTCCCATCCTGCAGGCACTGTTAGTGAGCTGCTGCCACTCCTCCAGCACTGGCAGGCTCATGGCTGTTAGCAGGACACCCAGCAGCAGCCACAGAATCAGGCCCTAAAGAGGGCAGACAGCTTCAGAATGACTTGAACCTCCACGTTACCTTTCAGTGGCAGGGTGGCTCTAATAGCACTAGCAACTACCTGAGGATGGGGTTATTAAAAAGAAAAGAAAACAAGAAAAAGAAGACACAAAAGACACATAACAAAAGCCCCAGGAGATATTCAGAGATCTATAATACTGCAGGTGTGTGTATAAAATATAATTTCAATAATATAAATGCAACAGGGGATGTAAGCAACAAGTCAAAAAGAACAAAGCTGATTTTTTTCATGGTGTAATTTTAAGCTATTAAAAAATAGGAGGCAATATCTAAGAGGGACAGAGGAAAGAAGTTAACCCTGCCTCAACACACTGTTGTAAAAAGAAAAATAAAAAACTTCTCAAACTATTTTGCTTTCACGCTGGACAATAACTGAAAGAAGAGCATCAGTACAGCAGAAGCAACAATGTAAGGAAAAACATGGAAGAGGCTCCTGTACCCAACCTTACTTTGCTTTCAGCTCATTTTCTTTCTTCTAGCATAGCATCAACAGAGAACTGCTCCATTACTTGTGGAGCTGAAGGGAACAGCATCACAGGAATGCCTGGCAGTACAATACCTTGGGGTAAAACCAACATGCAATTGAAAAGCCATTCAATCAGGGCTGCAGTAAAACTTCCAGGAGTGCCCAGGTATTTCTGCAGGTTAAGTCTCATTTTTCACACTAGGTTCACATTCATTTAAAAAACCAGAAACATCCATCAGTACAATGCTGGATGCTTGGTCAGTTAGGAATCTTCAAAAATCTTGGGTATGACTGAAGCCACACATTCGCCTCTGGGATTTAGAGCTGCCTTAAAAATGGTAAGCAGCCTCAGTACAAATGCAAGCTAAATAAACATACTTTGAATGTTTTTGTTTTCTGAAAAAAAGTTATCTTGACTGGTGAAATATAATGAAATGTACTAAAACTAAGCCAAGCCTTAGGCACCAGGGATTGTCAGAATGGTCAAGGCTGGACTGGGAGCACAGAAAACTTGTTTCAGCTCAGCCTGCCTACCTTCTACCCGCCCACCAGAGAGCTCACTGCACAGTCATACCCATCAGGCAGGAGACAAGGCCGTGGAGAGCCTTAGAAGTAATTTTAATGGCTTTGGGAGGACTAACCTTTTTAAAAGGCTATATTTTTTAGTCTGTGCCTTAAGGTAGAAGTTGCTGATGGAGTAATTGGTGATATGCTTCTAAAGAGACAGTGCTGGTGGATTTTGGAGCAGGAAAGAGACTTTTATCCTCAACTGATAAACTGAGGAACCAGAAAAGGTCAGAGACTGCCTTTGTGTGTTTTACAGCACGGGGCACAGTGGGCACAGAGACTGGAAGAAGAGATGCCAAAGAACAAAAAAAAAAGCAGAAGGGAGAAACCCTTTTACAGCTGCCAATCTCCAGGCAAGCAAAGCCCATAGCCCCCCTCCTTCCCCATCCTCAGGGAGAGACCAACTGCTGCAGGACTTATAGGAACTGATCCTGGCAATGACAGACAAGATCCAAGCCTCAGAAACCTAAGGGGGAAAAAAAAAAAAGAAAAAAAGAACCCAAAACTTGTCCCAGGCCAGGGCAGGATAGAGATTTCTTAGATCCCAGATCACTGACACAATAGTCAGCAATGGTGCTACTATCATGTCAGTGCAGCTGCTTGCTCATCATCACGAGAGGCTCAGCACAGCTTTCAGATGCCAGGACTAAAAAACTCAGTCCAGGTGTAGCTCATCCCGCTGTGAGTCAGGGCTGCTGGCAAGACCCTGGCACTAATCCCAGGCCTTCTAGTTGTAGCAAAGGAGACAGGGGAAATGCTACAATTTTATCCCTAAAAATAAGAGTTGATGAGGTTTATTTATACATAGCAGCAGTTCACAGTTATCTCAAACCCTTGGGTACCCCAGTTCTGCGCATCACACACAAATTACAGAGCACAAAGGGTTTCTCAGTACAAGCCTCGGGCAACCAGGGAAAAGCCCAGGGAGCTGAATCAAGGTAGTTGGGATGCAAGCACCTAGGGAACCTCGGAGACACCCCACAAGGTTTCAGTGTGCTCAAGAAATGGTCCTTCCTACACTTTGAGACCAAATCCACAAACCTAATAGAGAAAAGCTGATTTTCTCAGAATTCTCCACCTCCTCAGGAAACACACAAAACTGAAGCTCCTGATCCTTGGAACCATTACTGTGGCCCAGCAGATCATCAGCAAAAAAAAAGATTTCTGTTCATAATGCCATTCTTGATCACATCCATCTTGTACTTACCTGAATGGCTCCCACAGGCTTTGGTGACTTCAGCCAGGTACCTGCCAGGTCACTGTGCATTACACAGCTCCATCGGTGACTGCTCATTATTTCACTGAAGTTCAGCAACTTCAACTAAAACCAGACACCAAGGGGAGCCTCCATCTAACAGTCAACACTGTTTCCGAAAGCCAGACTGAAGAAAGAGCACTGCACAGCCAAGGGAAGACCATTCCTCACAAACTTCCCCCCACAAGAGGAACCCAAGGTGTGCTGGCAGGCGTGGTTTTATACCCCCAGGCTGTGGGGCAGGTGTGTTGGGGCTAAGTGTCTGCAGCTGGAGGGAGGCTCAGGGCTGGGCAGGGCTGATGGTAGAAGCTTCAGCACCTGTACTCCTGGGGCCCTTTGTTCTGTAACTATTATTTCTAACATCTCAGGATAAAGGCTCCTTTAAATTTCAGAACCTTACTCTTACAGATTTTAACACTGTTTGCCAAGTTTTGGTGTCAAGATAAGTTGTTGGGTTTTTTGGGGAGGGGAGAAATAAAATGAGCTTTCTCTGCAGAGTGATCTGCAGCAGAAACAAGTGGGTGCAAAGCAGGAGAGCAGCAACTGCGGCATTACTGCCTGTGCAGGATGTGACACTTTGCAGGCACAATGCTGGTCCCTACTTGTTTCTCTTAAGAAACAGGCTGTCCTGGTCCAGTGCCATCTAGACAGTCCCTCCTTGCTACATGTTCAGCTCAAACACAAAATCTGTCCTGCAAGCAGGTGCCAACTGGAACAAAAGCATCTTCAAAAACAAGTATTCCATCTCCCTGCCTGATTGTCCTACTTCTGGAAAACAAATCAGTGCTTTAGAAAAACATGCCTTGCACAAACACAATTTTTTTTTATTCGGAAGATACACAACTGCCTTCAATCTTTCCTTCTTCCCCTGTCATTCCAGGGGAAAAAAAAAATAACAAAACCAAAAACAAAACAGAAATTAAGTCAAATATGCTTTATTACTTATTAGCTGGTACTGTAATATCATCTGACAAGCTGATCAGTTGTAGCAGGCGGCTGTGGAAGTCACTACACAGACTGTTTAGAACAAAAACAGGAATGAGAGACAGCTCTGAAAGGGAGTTTTTGCGCACAGCTCAGCCATCCTACCGTGCCCAAACCAAGTACTGTTATCCAGTTAATTTAGTGAATGAATCCCTCAGGGTCTCCAGCCATCCACCACTACAGCTCATTAGAGCCCAATATCCGACTTTTCATGTTGTATCACTGAAAGCACTTATGCTTAAAGTGTAATTAAACTTAAAACAAACAAGGTCTCTTTCCCCACCCCGCAGCCCTGGGACCTGCTCCCAGCCCTGCCCGCACGGCCACAGGCACCTCCGCCGCGTTATTTGGGAGAGCGCCGCGCGCTTCCCCCACCGACGGCCTGACATTTGCCCGACTGTTCATCCTGCGAGCAATTAGAAATCTAAATACTGGGTGTAATGCCTGGCTATTGGGATTTAGACTCACAGATCTCTTACAAACGAGTAATGCAGTAAGACTTGCTGTCCGACGAGGTGTCTTATTGAAATATCCCAGGCTGGTTCGCTTGTCACAGCTGTCGTTTCAGCCATTTGCACTTACACTGTATTGCTTTCATTACAAAAATAGAAATTTGTGTCCTAAGTGCTGTTACATTACTAATGCTAAATATTTAATTCCCCAGGGTTCTAATTATGGTTGAGCACTGGCAACACTGATTCTACTTTTTAATAACAACTGTAAAAGCAATTTGAGCATTTTTCAATTAATTAAATACATAGTGTACGAGTAACCTCTTGTCATTTTGCCCTCCAGGACCTGAGCTAATTTGCGTGGAATAAAATGTTTTGAAAATTAACTGATATACTAGTCTGATCATTGTTGTTCTATTAAATTATAGTCTGCCAAATGAGTGGTGTATAATAGTTACATACCGTACCATTTCCTTATTTATGACGGTGCGGTGGTTTTTTGAAAAAAAAAAAAACTTCTCCAGCACATTTCTAGAGAGCACACACTGGAGAGGCCTAATTAACAGGCAGGAGATGGTCTATGTACCACGGGCATCAGCAGACTTACAGTGCAGGGAGTCTTCAGCGACGAAAAACAAAGCCTCTCTCCATTCTCCAGACCTCATTTTCACTTTTTTTCACAGCTGAAATTAAAAGTGTTAATTAAGTGACTTTCCCCTGCATAAACTCTTATAGATTAGTTAGTAGTTTACACTTTTAACACATGGGAATTGACTCACAATATTAAAACACACAAGTAGTTTAGAAATGGTTTTGTCTTCAACTGGCAGAATTGAATACAAAAAGATTTGTCCATTAAATGAGTTTTTTGGACTACACAGACAGCTAAAAACACCAACCCTGCTCGTGCAAACATTCAGGCATAAAATTAACTTTTACTGCATACCCAATAGGATGCTAAAATTATAAACTATATTTTTCATTTACACAGTCCTAGAAGTTTAGAACACCAATACACAACAGCACATTATGTATCCCGGTAAGGGAAATTAACCTCTTCTTTTCCAAGTCCCACATTAACAATGATACAAGGTGAACGGAGAAGAATTAGCAAAAACCCTAAAATTCTAAAAATAGTTTTTCCACATATTTATTCACAGATGATGAATAATGTTCTTTCAGCATGTATTTTAATAATGTAATTTATTTTACAGGTTGCAATAATGGTAAGTCAAACATACTGCTTGAAAAGTGCTGAAGGCTTAAACGTTCCAAAATATACAGGTGAAAGTTTGATAGTTTTACACAAGTAATTTAACAGTAAGGGCAACGTCCTACTCTGAAATTATACAAAATAGGGATGATAGGCAGTCCAGAGTGCACTACTCAAACCTTAACACTGATAAAGCATTTCAGGAAGCAAAAATGTCTCATAAACATATGCTGGTGCCACAGGCTTTCCAGGTGAAAGTTGCCTATGAATTAACTACTGATATTTAGAAAGATTTTGGAAAAGGTTTCTCCAGCCAGTGTGCTACTGCACTGAGACTTTCTCTCTCAGCAGGGTTCTGGAGATGGCAGTGCTGGAAGCTGGAAGCGTTCACAAAAGCAGCAGCAGCAGCACATTTCCAGTGCAGGGGGTACTGGGCAGAGTTCTCCACACCACGGGCCATGAAAACAAAACACACATGAAGTGCGGTTAAAAAAACGTTCCGATCTTGAAACCTGTATGATTCCTACCTCTGCCTGAAATCCATAATTATACCTTTAAACAAGGAATACCAAAGATGCTTTAAAGACATAAACTGCTAAGAGCAAAGGTAGATTAATTGAACATGCTGAAATGGATATAAAATTGTTCCAATACACTGGAAAAACAGAAAGGGAAGGAAAATAAAAAGAAGATCATATCACAAAAAAATTACCATACTGGTAATTATATCTGCTCAACAGAATTTCTGAGGAACTGCTTTCATAACATATTTGGTCACTGTGTGTGGCAATCACAAGTCTATTTTTTTACACGTTGCAAAAAGTATCACACATGTGGAACATTGCACTCATCATACTAGTTAAAATGAAACCAAGCCTCAGTTTATGCTAGGTAAGACTCTTTACTTGATACCCCAACACTTAGTCACTAAGAGCTGCAATTCAAACTGCAGGGTTGCATTTCAGCTAAAAAAAAATATATATATATATATTAAAAAACCCACAATAAATTGCAAATTTCTTTTGGCACCAAGCAAATTAAAATTCTCAGGTAGCATTAGAATATTATTTTTTTTAAATACATACTACATAGAATATACAATCACCATGAAATAAATGTGCTCAGCTGAAGGATTTGTTTTTAGCTGTATATGTACATACCTAAAACATACACACAAAATACGAAGAACACAAGCAATGTATTGCAATAACAGCTCCCTTCTTAAAGGCAGATTTATGTAACAGTGTAAAACTTGGAAGTTATCTTTACTACTATTAAAAGCTCCCCAGTATCTCTAGATGTCTGCCTTCAATAAATCCTGGAAAGATTCTGCTCACATACTGAGTTTCACGGAATGTGCAGCATGTGTCAACTTCAATAAAATCAGTACAGTTCTTTAATTACCCCATTCACCCAGCAGCTGCTTTAACAAAGTATTTTTCTGAACATGTAAAAATGTAAAATACCAAAAAAATCAGTCATCTATGTGCAATGACTACTCAGCATCTAACAATAATGGATATACTGAAGGACAAAAACGTGTCATGCCAAGCCCTTAATTCTCTGTGACTGACTGTAAAGCACTTACAGTCAGCATTAAGCCTTTAAAACTCTAACCCTAATTAATCGTAAACAAAGAAATAAAGACCTCACAGTTAGTTTTAAAATCTTAACAACTAGCACACAACTTTTAATAGTTTTTCTGCTTTTTCTGATTCACACAGCATTCTTCCAAGGTAAAACATGGACTTCTGCACGAACACAGGCTAACATACAAGTTAAAAAATAACAACACCTATTTAAACACGATTATACCTGGCATTTTAGACTTCAGTGGTAATGTATTGCTTGCCATAGAGCAGAAAGCATCCCCGTTAGCCAAAACCAAAGGCGCACAAGATTCAGAAATCTGTGTGCACACAACCTCTCCCCTTCTCCAAACACTTCTGCCCGCAAGTCTTTTCATGGCACAGGACAGTAAATACACTCTTCCCAGGCTGTAGGGAACTTGGAAATGTATGACTTACATTTATTTCAACCTTGGTGACAGCACAGCAACAAAAAGCCCATTAAAAAGAAAAAAGGCAGATAACTGGATATGATCAACTTGCAATCATTTTCTTGTAACGTGTTAGTGAATGGGTGCCAGCTAACTAATCTTAGTACAGAACAAACCTAATTTATACACAGCAGGATGTTGTCAGATTATTTTAAATCTAATAATTATTTCTAGCAGCAAGGCAACATTAGATTTTGTAGAAGTACACACTTTGTAGAAGACGCTCTGAAAAAAAGATGTTCATGTCTGATTAAGATGGGGGGGGAGGATGGATGAACAAGAGAAACCCACCAAGGCCAACGAAATGTAACATCCTGCAGAAGCAATCAGTCAGGTGCAAGAGGATCTTTGAAAAAAGCATGATACTAGGAGACAGGAACTTTACTAATGCCCCCCCAGTCCTTTTTTTAAAGAGAATCTTAAATAACTTTGAGTAACTTTTCAGTGGAAGCTGCCATACTATGAAGTAATTTTTCTATCCTGAGACTTTTCACTTCCTTCCAAGCAAAAAGGATGTGTAAGACAACTCAGTCTGACCCCAGGCGTTGCAAAAGCCACAGAAACCTGTGAGGAATTCCTCTACCCCACCCAGCCATTTGTTCAAGCATATACCTCTATAAAAACATTTCACTCTCACCCAAAAGATAGAAAATCTAATATTCCCTTTCTAATCATTTCTAATGATTCATTGCCCTTATTAAAAGTTTACTCCTTAGTTTGTCATTAACTGATTTTTATCTCTGTATATTGTCAACACATATTGCCTTGAAAATGTTTTGCTATGTCTGAAGCATGCAAACAGTCACATAAAACCAAGTGTCCCATTACAGATGTAAAGATTACTTTCAGGAATGCACCTTTTATTCAATCAAGTTAGAACAGAAGTTAAAGGAGTTAAGAAAGTAATCATATAGTACCTATTAAGAAGGTAAACTATGTTTTGTTCAACATATTTGTGGAGAACATACACAGAAATCACGTATTTATAGTAATAAACACACAATTACGCATGGGATCCCTGATAGATTCAGACAGAATGCAGCAATCACCAAAGAGCCAGGAAGTCTATACGGAACCAACCTATTATTTTGAGTATTTATAAGAAAAAAATCTGACTTCTCTGAAGTTTTGTTTTCTTTTTAGCACTACATAAACAATATGGCAGCCTTAACTATAGTATTTGATCATTTTAAGTGCTTGGATGTAAAAATTTACTTATTGGGGTAAGAGCAGTTACAGGAGCGACAGTGTTCTATGTAAGACACGTTATTTTGCAGTACTGGTCTACCTATGTGTTACCACTTAAGCAGGCAAAAAGATTACTAGGAATCACAAGTATTTCATTAAACATTTTAACCCTGGTACTATACAATAGTCCATATTAAGATAAAAAGTATTATATGAGTTATGGGCTGTCTCAGAAAGATGTGGAGGCTCATTTCCACATACATCATGGTCAGGGGAGACAGATCTAACAGTCCTTTGGAGGAGATTCATTACTTCTGAACCCAGCACTGACATCGAGAGCTCAGCTGCTGGAATAGGGCACCCTCCTGGAACCACACCACCCTTCCCCACAGAACTGCACAGACTGGATCAGGGCTAGCTGAGGATTTTGGAAACTATGTGCCTGGCACTTTGCCTCCTTGAACTATGCACACACCAAGCACTACACTGCACATACAGGTTAACAAGGTAAGACAGACTGACTGAAGAGTCCAACATTTTCTCAACATGTACATAGTCAATTCAATCCAAACCTCGGCAGAAAAATAATAGGTTTCCCACTGTCATAACTACATTGTTTTTACACAGAATCTTTGAAATATTAGTGAATTCTAGCTTTGTGCACATTTCCAAATCTCTCTTTAAGCCTTACTCCCGGGACCCAACCTGCCTCATCCCTTCACAATACTATTTTTCAGA
Organism: Empidonax traillii; assembly: GCF_003031625.1. Classification (NCBI taxonomy): domain Eukaryota; kingdom Metazoa; phylum Chordata; class Aves; order Passeriformes; family Tyrannidae; genus Empidonax; species Empidonax traillii. The sequence continues at coordinate 260,067 of NW_020955242.1, read as the reverse complement.
CCCACAGTTCAGGGAACAGCAGATGTGGGCCCTGGTCTGCAGACACTGTGATAAGGTAGTGCTGCCAAGGATAAACCAGCCAGGGGAGGCAGCCCTTTGCCTGCAAAGTAATACCTGCCCTTACACGCCACTTCCTTTCCAGACATGGTACGTTACTTTGCTCCCTTACACAGGGTACGATATGGCCCGTGCACACTTCCTCATTCTTTACCTTGAGGCCAATTACAAGACAATAGGTGTCAGCTGAGCTGGACCTGCAGTCCTTTCTATGTTCTTTTCATCTGGCACTGCCCTGAGAGGAGATGAAAGCAGCATTGCTGCTCTCAGGTTTCTGAGGATCAGAAAGCCTCTTGTTCCTTGTACACCCAAGCTGTCTACAGACAGCACCTATGCTCCACAGCCTTCTCACAAGAAGGCTCAGTGCTGAAAGAGCTGTTTAGTGCACTGTTTTTTTTCAGTATGCCTTTGAGAACTAGAGATTATCTACACTGTTATAATTTTGGCACAGAAAATATCAGGAGCTTGGATGCCTCATCAGACTCCAGCAACCACTGATTCAGCACTGGAGAAGCAGCGGCAGCCACTCCTGCTGGAGGTGTTTTCACCTCTTCACTCAAGGCAGCTCATGTCAAAAGCAGTTCTCCTGAGGCATGTGTTGGCTGAGGCAGCCTCTTTGATGAGTAAAGCATGACTGTGTGTTCTCTAGATAATGGAAACATTTGTACCTTTCCTGTACCTTGACCAGATATGTTTTCCTGAAGTAGGTGTCTGCCACGTACACACACACTCATGTCATGTCTCTCCCATTGTACTGGCACACAGAAGTACTAAGTCAAGGAGCACAGGTTTACTTTGTATTATCCAAGATGTCCATGAAATGTGAGTATTATACATGACATAACTGCACAGCTTTCTAACATGCCCAATGTTTACCACAGCTGAGAGATGCAAACTGCACCTGCTGAAAAGGCCACACCAGAACCAGTCCTCAACAACCGTCTTGTCAACACACCACCCTTCCCAGACACGCTGTCCTCACAGCTGGTTTGTGCATTCCCTGCCCTTTCATCAAAGTGACCCAGGGTGATAGATAACTAATATTTGAAGACACGATTAGCTTTGGCTGAAATAAGTCTGGGTGTGCTCAGGGAAGCAGTTCTTCTCTAGCAGGGGCAATAACCTCCATGCGAGACTGAGCAAGCAAGCGTGCAAGAAGCCTCCTCCTTTAACCAGCACAGCTGCTGACAAAGGAGGCTGTATCTCTTGCCTTCACTGAAGTTAATCCCAGCATTTTAAAGCACACTTGTGAAAAAAACATGAATCTGAAGTAACTCTAAAATGCTACTCCAAGGACACATTAGTTCCACTAGAGTCAAAGTATACGCCAGACGCAATAGGTCGGGTTCTAGTCGAAGAGATTGCAGAGAAAGTAAGAGCTAATAATTCTTAATTTGGCATAACATGACATTCCCAGCAGCTTCTCTCTCTCCTTCCAGTAATTGCATCTTGGCAGTGCACATATTTAAAAAATCATTGCACAAAAGACGTGTTCTGTTGAGGGGGGGGAATAGGAAAGCACCTTTCTTTGTGTCATTTTGGAAGTTGAAGACGCTTTTACTGAACGGCAAAATATGCTGATCAAAACATGAAGGGGACAAAACCTCATTCATTCCTTATTTGTTTAAGAATTACCAAAAAGAAACATTTTTGCAGGAGGTTAAGGCAACAGCAATTTAGACAATAATAAATTGAGCATTGTAAGAATAACTATTCTATTGAATAAAAACTCTGGCAAGAAACTTTTCACATAGCATTCAACAGACATTCAAATAAATGAATGAAGCATGCAAGTTAAATTACTTCAAAAATAAAGACTTTCCAGAGGTTTACCATAATGACAACATTGTATAGAAAGATACAATAGCTCTTTGTAGCCTAAAAATTGTCAGTTTTATTTTACAAAGATGACTTCCAAAAGCATCTTGTCATGACAATCGAGTTTTGAGGAAAAAACAACCTGTCATTTGATAAACAGATGAAATTAACTGTCATTAAAGCCACTTAAGCACTCCTCCTTCCTGTTATCCTTCTCATCTTGGCAGTAACTGATAAGAAGATTTCAGGGAGGCTCAGTCATTGATGGCAGGATCTAGAAAAGAAACAATTTTGCATACAGTTATTCACATTCACAGCTTCTAGTTATTGTATTTCACTAACCTGCACTTAATTGGCTTCCTTCTGCCACTGGCGTGAGCACAATGGACCATGTACTTTATACAAATCACCACTCACTGCTGCAGTTACACCTTATACCATGAAAATATTGAGGTGGTTGCAATACTACCATCTTAATAGTGCATACAGAGGTAACATTAACAAAGTCCTGTTACCCACCAACTACGAATTGCTGATACCAGCCATGTGTGTCAGCCAATAGGGATCAGACATTACTTATTATCATAAGTTCATTACTTATGGTTGAACTTGAGATTCATAGATTTCTCTGTAACTTCTTGAAAATATAGCTCTTGTCCACAGAAACACGCCACCAAAATAAATGGAGGACCAGATGCAATGGTTACAACAGAATCAGTGAAAACTACAACTGCCTATTTTCCCTCAAAAATCCAAGATTTTGTTTGGCTAAGCAAGCAGCTTCAAGAGGAAAGGAGGACATGGATTGGGCAGAGAAAAAGATCTGAGCCTGGCATATCCAGAATAACTCCCATGCAACCCCAGAAGGCTGTGTGCATGGCAACCCCACTTCCAACATACAGAGTAATTAATTGTATTCCCATAATAAAGCTACTATGGCACACCTCCACTTTGGTAGATTTCTGGTTGGCTTTAATCTTCTCCATCTTCCACAAGCCAGGTTCTTCACACCAACTGGCCCTCACTGACAGCGGAGTGCCATACAGTACAAGTTTTGCCCTTTTTTCCACCTGTCTCTTGACTACACAGCCATTTAGTCATTGCACTGACATAACAACTCCACCTTCTCTACCGTAGTGCAGCTGTACATCTACCGATGTGACAACGGGAAGCGAGGGTCTTCATCCCTACAGGAGTAGAGCTGCCTTTCACTGAGCAACTTGCATCATTTTTCACACTGAGGACAGAGCATATGGTCCTTCGAAGGGACATCAAAATAAATATGACAGGTCAGTGCAATCATCATACCGAATGAATTCAAATGATGCCATATCTAAAATGAAATGTGTGCACATAATAAAGATTCAAATGACAAAAAAAAAAATCCCCCACCCTTTATCCCTCTTTGAATTATTTATGAATTCTGCAACTCCAGCTGTTGCCACCAGCCCAAGGACAGTACTTCATTTTGGGAATGACACTTCATATTAAAAGATAAGTTAACAAAACAGAAAAGGACACTGTGGGCCCTCCTTAAAAGCCACAGGAAAGCACAATACATCTTTTCCCAGCATTTACAAAGGAAAATAATCACCAATCAATTCCGTTCATGTTTCTCAACTTGTTTCAATAATTCCAGACAGAGATTTCAACACTCATGCATTAAAGTCAGCCATGCCTTTTTAACTATTGTAGTTAGGCAAGAATTTCAAAGCATCTTGGATCCCTCACATATTTTTTTAGGGTTATCTCCATCTTGCAGTTCACCATAAACCACTTGCCAGCATACCAAAGTCTCTGTGATACTATCAGCACTCAAAGTTAGTGACAGCTTTTAGTAGATAAAATGGCCATCCCAAGAAAACGTGGACATTCTGCATATATGCAATACAGTTTTTATTATGCAGTAATTTTTTCATAAATTACAACACCTTCAACATGTGCAGTTTAGGGCACAAAGAACTGTTTTCAACTAATCATGACATTTAGATTAGCAAATTCCACATAGTGCTGTCTGCCCACTTATCGACTGCTCTGATTGGGGTTCCATCACATATTAGTTCCTAAATTTCAAACAAACAAACTGGCAGGGAGTGTGGGGACAGCTCAGCCAGTAAGCACAATTTCCATCACCTACATTAACATGCTCTCCTTCCCTCCCACACCTTTTAGACTATGAACTCGTTTTGGTTGGCTGATCTGTAGAGAAAGATAACACAGAGGCTGAGTAAATAGGAAAATAATATTCTTTTTTAAAAAATCAACCATTGGTTTTGGTTGCTACCTTATTCATAGTGGAATCTGATTATTAAATACATATAGAGATTTGAACTGTTCCCAAAACTACCCACACCATTAACATCACATCACCTTTCCGCTACAGGAACATACTGATGCACTGTGTTCATGACAGGTCTGAGGGACATACGACCTGTAAATATTAGCCCTTCATGATTTACCACCATCCTCTTCTCTGCCACAAAGGAGATTTCTGTATTCTTACCCATGACCTTCATTTCACGGCTTTTTCTGCTTTTACTTTTACCCAGCTGAACAGCAGTTGGGTTTATGTTCAGCTCCTGGGAGATCCCAAATGCCATAAGAACTTTTAACCAATTAATTATTTGTGAATGGTTTTTGTCTAAGTTTTAATTTTTTTCTCCTCCATAATGACCTGGAAGTGGACTCACAATTGGCACAAATCTAACACCAAAAGGAGATATGTGAATAAACCTCAGAGCTTCCAAGGTACCAGGAATCTCCAGTATCACCCACAAAGCTTGCAAGTAATTTGTCAGCTTTCTGCAGCCAAGAATGCACCATTTGCCTATAGTGGCAAGCACGTGGTTCAGACCTGAGCTAGAATGCCAGACATTTAATAAGCAAATTCATCTTTGGGAAAGGCAGCAAAGCAAGAGTTGTTACCTGTCTTGCAAGTGAAACAAGGCAATGGCTTGCAAGCAGAGCCCACTTTAGTTTTGCTGTCAGCAGTACCTCCAGTAGTATCTGCTGTTATTCAGTTTGGTACCACTGAGCTCATGTAGTGTTATTCAGGAAAAGGAGATGTTGTTAAAACAAACGTTTATTTGCCCTTCAGTCTGCATCAGAACTGGCACCCAGCCCTGAACAATCTGCCTCTTCCTCGCTACTGTGAGAAAGCTACAGAGAAAGAACATTCCCCTCCCATCTCCTGCTGTTGGCCAAAGAAACAAAAGGTACAGAAACAAAGAAAACAGGCAGAGAACTTGGGATGTGCAAAATACCACTGAGCAGAAAATTAGGATTCAACATTGGAACATTTGTAGACTTCTTGTAACATTTAATAAGAGCCCCAAAGTCCCCTGTTATCAGGGCTATATATTTGAGTTTATTACTGCCTCATCATTAATAATTCTCCAGTATTTTGGAAATCCCAGGTGCTATGCACAAACCCTCTCAAAAGTACAATTATTTACAGTTGTAACACACATTTTTTTCTGAAAATTAACAAAGTAAAAACAGGAACCTATCTCACATTCCAGGGTTGCCATTTAACTCTCAATGCCACAGGTTCTCAAGTGCCTCCCGAAATACTTTCTAGCTGTGCTAAAGGAATGACATTTGGAAAAAAATCACCTGTGTGCTGACAGGAAAACATCCTTCTGAAGATTTTCACAAGCTAGTTGGATGCAATTGAAGTCAGTCCTCAGAAAATAAGGGAAGTCATCTTCGTGCCCAAACATGCTCACTAAATGCTTCTGGCTATGACATCGTTTCATAATTGACACATTATACAAAAACACCTCAAGAAGATATCTTTTTGTGTATGTCTGGATTACACAGCTATTTATACCCAGTGCCTCTGCAAAGCCTTTCCATTGTTGCACAACGCTCTTGAATACAAATGACCAATTGATCCTTTCACATGGCAGGGTGGTTTGGTGGCTTTTTTTTAGCGTTCGATACTTTTAATGTTAAAAAAAATGGTACCTCAGCATGGCCTTAAATCTAAACCTTATCCCGAACAATTGAAATACATTGGTATTAATCTATTAGATGCTTTTCCACACCGCACCTATGGCACTGCATAAGTTACTGTAATTTAAATGAATTACTGCTCGAAAATTCTCATTTGGTAAGAAAAATGCAGTGCTACATGTTACAGAAAGAAAAATGTGCACTATGGTAACTAAGTTTTATAACACAGTATATCTAGGTGCTCATAAACCAGCTACTCTGAACTGTTAAAGGACAAGAATATTAGACCGATCACACAGAACACGCATCATTATGCCAAGAAGTCAATAACATGAAATCAAATCTACAGTTTATTTAGATATATTTCCATGCCCATACTCAGAATCCACATTAAAAATGCCATTAGGCCGGCTGAAGAATATTACTGCAAAAGACATTTGCACCAATAGTAATTCTATCTCTGCCCTGGAAAACTTGCATTTTTCTCTTTAAATGTTTGATCTGCTGAAATGTATTGAATAAAACTTGGGGGAAAAAATGGTAAAAAAACCAAACAGAAAATCCCTGAAGTTCTTTTGTTACATTATTCTACATATTACTACTGTTTAAGGATGAGTTGTTTAAGATTGCACATTTCAACTACCTAACAGTAAAGAATGAAAAGCTTCTTGCTACAAGCTAAAAAGAAAGTCTTTACCATGCTCCTTGAAGAGCTCATTTTCACATTACTCAGGCTTCATTATGCTGAATCAATATTCGTTTAGTCACTGGGGTTATTGACATATTTTAAAATAAAAGTATACCCTTCAGCTACTGCACTCATTACGGGTAATTTGTCTTGTCAGGGAGCAGGGAATATTATCCCAGTCTTTCAGGGGCTGACAGCCCATGGAAATACCTCCCCTTGGTTACAACTGTAAATAATTTTAAGGTAAAATATTGAAAAATCAATGACTGTTTCCTGCAATCTGTCACAAACAAATCAATCATAATCTGCACAGCCAGAGAGTATGATTTGAAGGAGATGAGAGCAGATGTAATTCTTGGCTGGAATCTCTCATTCCAAAATCACTTCACATAATGGTGTCATCATTTAAACACTTAGCAGTCACTGCAACTGCCACTCATAACATCTAGTTGGACAAAACCACAAGGAAGAGGAGGAGAAATGCCACTGCTGTTGTGTAAACAAACACTTTATTTCAATAGTTGCAACATTAGCAAATTTCATAGATATAACAGCAAGGCTCCCCTCTCCACAAAAGTCCAAGACACTTTTCTTTCTCAATGGAAGACTGCCTATAAATTACCCTCTCAAAATGCAAACGGTTTTAAATTTTAAAACAAAACTAGGCTTCATAAAAAGGTGAGCAATACTATCTAGTACTAATACTACTTCTAAAAATATTTCAGTTTCATTCACTCCAAATCACTCATAACAGAATTATGCACCAAATTCTTAATAGATTAAGAAAGGAAAATTATCTAAGGTAGCTTTGTCTTTTTAAGAGCAATAAGGATTTCAATGCTTCTTTGTCCCCTACATATTACATTTCACATCTAATTTTCATTAAGCACACACCAACTCAACTTTAGCATAGGGAAACCACTGCAGAGTACAGGGGAAAGAAAGTCATACTTACATGAATGAATTCCTAATATATTTTCAACTTGCATTTAAAGATTAAATCTTGTATATGGAATTACATTTGTGTATGAGATCAATTTATACATAAAAATTAACTACTGCAGTCAGAATGCTATAAACTGATCTTTGTAAATGTGAATAATTTGTGTAAAACTAATCTTTTCATATAGAGTAACACTAACGCTTAGACTGAAATTCATTTCCTCATTTGTCCCCCACCTCTACATTTTCACCCTGACACTACAGAGTTGAGAGAATTCTCTGCAGATCAGACATGACAAAAAAGCAGCAGACAGGATGAAACTGCTGTGCAACTGCAACCATGGGCCTAAGCCTGCATTCCTTGCACAAACAAAATTCCCAAATGCTCATGGAGTGTTTCACTCTGGAGTCTATAATTTGAGCTCTTAATCTTTAATGTGCAGAGCCCGTTATCACATACTCATTTTAATCACATTAACCTTACCAACTCCTGAATATTTATCTCACAACTGTGAGACTAAGAAAAAAAAAAAAAAAGGCAATCAAAAAGATGAAACTATTTTCTCTTTTCTTGGAAAAAAAAAATCCCTTAATACTGTTTTTAAAAATGAAATAATAGGGCATATTGTACATCAAGTAAACCTCTCCAAGGTTTGCCTTCCTTTAAAGCAGGCTTTAAGTCTCTTTATCTTCTACATGGAAAACACACATCTCTAACTCTTTATTGATACACATCAAAACCACTATTGTTTGTAACAGCTGGACAGATTCTCTTTCTTAGCAAAATAAACTATTAAAAACACCCCCACAACTCAAGTCTTAGACGAGAAAAAACAGTGAGTGCCTTAGAGGCTAACTGAGAGTAAATATCAGTTGTGAAGCGGATCAGCTTATCGCGGGGAAAGGCC
>NW_020955242.1:249702-251457 GCF_003031625.1 Empidonax traillii | reverse complement strand
ACACATCAAAACCACTATTGTTTGTAACAGCTGGACAGATTCTCTTTCTTAGCAAAATAAACTATTAAAAACACCCCCACAACTCAAGTCTTAGACGAGAAAAAACAGTGAGTGCCTTAGAGGCTAACTGAGAGTAAATATCAGTTGTGAAGCGGATCAGCTTATCGCGGGGAAAGGCCGCCCTATCGCAAAAGGAAGCGGGAGGAGGCAGGGGGCGAGTAAGTAATTGCTAAAAACAAAAGTAGCTCCTAGAAATGAGTTGCAGTACCTCACTTTTTCCCTGGGTGAGATCTATAATGAAGCTATCCGATAGACAGCCTCAGGCTCCTCAGCCCTTTCCAATCTCCTCAGCGGCCGACGACGCTCGGGGAGGGAAGGCTGTGCTCGCTACATTAAGCCGAGGTGCGAGGGAGAAGCACTGTGCCACGCTGGACGTGTCGGCATCCTTCCCCACTGCCATTCCCCTTAGCCAGGCTGTTATTTCTTGTGACAATCACCTAATTAGGTGGGTCAAGAATTGCAGAAGATAGAAGAGATTCATTCTTCCTACATGCCAGCTCTCCTATTTGTAAAAATGAAGGCAATGACTCTTCCCCTCCATTGTAAGGCACTTAATAAATGTTAATAATAATTAAGTCAGTCACATCTCCCAGACAGCACTGTCAGATCTTTTCTTGCAATATTTGAGAACTACTGGGCTCAGGAGGGAGCTCCAGACAGAAAAGGATTCACAAATTCCATCCTTCGTTGCAAGAGGTCACAGAGGGCTGTGCCACAACAGACATTTCACAACCACTCCCTGACAAGGGAAGTCCTGAGAAAAAAGAGCAGCACATGCTGCAGCGCTACAGACGTTTACGGGTCAGCACTGTAAGTGCTATTTTCTGCTGGACAAAGCATTAAGATGCTGTAACAGCTAAGAGGACTGTGAAGTCTTTCTGGTTAAGAAGTTGAACTAGCTTCAATTGCTTGAATGAAAAGGTGGTTTTCTTCATTCCACCTTTATCAAGTAACAAAAGAACTACAGGGTATGGAAGAGCTGAAAAAAGAAAACACATTGGCTTAAAAAAAGCTATTAGCATTTCCTCTATTACCCACCATCTCCATTTACTGCTCTCACTCATAATGTTCATTTAAGACACTGGCATATGTTCTTTTATTTAATGTAGCTCCACATGATCACCAAACAACGTAGCAATGCAATATTACATCATGCAACATAATTGATATTACACTATTAGCATACTCTACCTAATGAAGTTTAAAAGTCTTCATGTTTGGGCATTAAGGAAAGAAGAAGAATCCTGTTTTGAAATAGCTATGCCTTTCTGTTCTCTTCATCCCTTCTTCAGCATTGCTGAGATCATCTCATCTCACTGAGCTCACCTGGAGGACAAAAATAGAAAGAAAAGAAGAGCATGCTTATCACACCTGCAGTGCAAGATTTTCTCAGCAGAAACAGGACTAAAGCTGATGTATTTGGAAACATTAATTCTAGATTTTTTTGGAGACTGAACCTACTACCAAAAGGAATGTGCCACTACTACAATGACTTGTTTAATGAAAACAAAAAGCAGACTACTTACCATTAACTCTGAATAGGACTTAATATGATTAAAAAGAGCTGCAAGCCCAGATGCATTCTGGCTTGTGTGAGGTCTCTTCCCGTACTCAGGAAGGTACGGGATAGGATGGACTTCTGGGTTCATTTTCCCCACTGTGAACCTCACTGCTGCTGCTCTTGGGTGCATTCTA
>NW_020955242.1:115316-249409 GCF_003031625.1 Empidonax traillii | reverse complement strand
GACTACTTACCATTAACTCTGAATAGGACTTAATATGATTAAAAAGAGCTGCAAGCCCAGATGCATTCTGGCTTGTGTGAGGTCTCTTCCCGTACTCAGGAAGGTACGGGATAGGATGGACTTCTGGGTTCATTTTCCCCACTGTGAACCTCACTGCTGCTGCTCTTGGGTGCATTCTATAAAGACAAAAAAGCAGACATATGGAGAGGCCCACCACAAACAGGTGCCTATGGAAAACAAAGATCTGTGGAATACAAAAATTTAATGGCATTTAGCTAATAAATCAGTAATAGCATTAATAACAGTGCTCTTGCTCAAAAGCACAACTATATGAGCACAGACACCAATTTAAATCTGAACATATCTGGGACAAGCAGAGAGTTCCAGTTAGGTAAACTGAGGCTGAAGTTACATGAACAAATCTAGGTCATGGGATGTGCCAGAAACGGAGGGAGAAAAGGTCTAGTCCCTTTGCCTGCTACCAAGTGTTCCCATCCCTTTCTCAGCCAGTATTAAAGTCTCTCAGCCTTTCTGAGCCTCCTCTCAAAGATCTATCCAGGTGACCTCAGCTTGAGTTTCACTCAGGGACACAGTAGCACAGTTTATAGTACAGAGAATATCAGCTGAATTCTAACTGAAGCAATAAATTAAATACTGAAATAAACTTAAGAAAAAGTATAGATGAAAAAAATACCTTTAAACTAACTTTTGCAACCCAGGCTCTACAGAGCTTTCCCTCTTCCCAAGAGACATTCATGGAACCTAATGCCTATAGAAGCTGGGAGACAGTGAGGTCCTTACTAGACAACAGCCAGCAAGCCAGCACAAACAAGGTAATTCTTGCACTGCCAATATCATAAAGAAGTTGTAGGCACCTTTTTATAATGACAGAGTATTCTTAATAAAAGCTTCAAGCAGGTTTTACAGCTGCATATTATCCAATGAAACCAGTTATAAACAGCGCTGTAGAATTATTTAGTGCAACTCCAATACGCCAAGAGTCTCAGCCTCGGTTTTATTTATCACACAGGCTAAAATGTTAGTTCTTGGCTGTACAGTAGCAGCCAAGCCTGTAGCTCTCTTTTATTCCAGCACACTGCCATCTGGTTATTGATACTTTGCTATGGGATATGAAAGAAGAGCATAGTTACCTAATACAGCTTAATTGAAAACAGAGGACCTACATATTATACCATGCATTATTCTATACGAAATTAAATCTGAAGGGCATGAAAATTTCTGTAGGTGTCAGCAGAGATTATTTCAGAGGTAAATGCTGTGCTCTTGATCTGTGCTCAAAATGCTAAGAAATATGTGCTTATGAAAAGAAGGAGCAAGGTTAGGCTCCACTGTGAAAAAAGAAGTTGCTCGGGAAGATGCATCTCCTTCGGGAAGACTAAGAGAGTGACCACTCCCAAGTTTATTAGTACGGTAGACTCTGTTATAATAATCCATATTCACCTTGAAAGGTCCAATTGCTTTGCTTTTTTCCCCTAAAACCATGACTTATGTATTACAAATCACACATTATTCTGGCTCTACAAATATACTCCCATTAATCTGAACAAAAAAACAGTTTCAAGAATCATTCACATTTGCATTGTCCACATTAAGGGACAGAAACTAAAAAGCTCTAATATTAATAAAATTCAGAAACTATTAACTGTTAAAAAGAACTATTTGGGTGTAAGGCTAAAAAGTTTACCTGGCTCTGTGTTTCTCCTCAGAGAGGTACCGCTGAGCTCTTGCAAACACCGGCCATAAGGACTGCAAATATATGTAAGTAAAGCAGATAAAGCACAAAACCTTTGGAACATAACACTGCTATTAAAAGTCACCCACCTCTAACACCCACGCAGCAGGCCAGATTCCAGCTACAGGAGCTCCCACCACACTGCAGCACCTGCAGTCAAAAGGGAATCTGCCACCATATGAGAAGCTATGGGCACACACACGTCTCATAAAAGGGCACAGGGAGCCACAGCCATCCTTCCCACTGAATTGCTCTTCATTTGCTATAAGGACCAACTAACAGTAGATGTGGTTTGCTTTAAGTGAAAAACTTGTTCCAGACATGAGAGAGAGCAGTTTTTCATTTTTCACTGAGAGTTTATTTTCTGCATCTGTCCATGGAACTGTAAGTAAAATAAACTCTAAAGACATCCCTAACATAGTCCATATTATGCCAACAAATTCAAGCAAATAATGCCATTTAAGTTAACTACAGGAAACTTCAAGGAAACTGAAATACAATTTCAGGTTCTTCCACGATACTGTCAAGATCTTTGGAGTTACATGTTTAATACAATAACTAGGTGCTCAAAACAGCTTGCCAGCTGCACTTCTGTGTTTTATTCCACTCACTAAAAAGGTTTGCTGAAGCAATTAAAAAAAAAAAAAAACAAAAAAAACAACCTGAAACTGATAATCAGGTTCCTTCTAGTGAATAAAAAATGACTTTATATAGCCTTTAGAGAAAAACAAAACTTTATCTAAGGTAACTAATATCCAATTGCTAGACACAGAAGAGTTATTCTAGGTGTTCACAAGTTTACACCTCAGTCTCAGAGCACAAACACAGAGTGTGAATAAGGGGCATCTTGGGCAAAGTAAGTGCAGGCAAAAGGAACAGCAGAGCAGTGGAGGGTATCTTGCAGAGAGAGCTCTTCCTAAGACTGTTAACCTAGGCTAAGAGCCACAAAACACCAGCACTTCCTTTGCTCTTACTGCCTCTGTAACTCCCAGCACTTCATCTTAGGGAAGCCGGCAGCAGTATCTGAAGGAAAGTGCCCCTAAGTTTTACAGCCAATATTTTACATGCATTTTTTTAGCTCTTGCTCAATTAATAATACTGATTTAACACACAAAAACACAAGCCCCTCCCTCCTCTTCGCATGCTAATTAGTTTTACTTCCATGGTAGTGCAAAGATGAGAAAAGAAATTTCTTTTCTCTTCATGCCTAATTAAAAAAAATGAATATTCATGTGTATTTATTTCTCTCTGTTATGAGTTAACGCTTTTAAATATAGTGTATAAAACATCTCTTATCAGATGCTTCCAGCAGCAATTTCCATCTGAGTCTCAGCGGCTTCTTTTTATAGGCCAGCCTTATACAAGATACAATATATGGGAGGGGGATTACTTTTAAAAATTTTTAAAGAGTATTCCCTTACTGATCTCTCGGTAACATACTCATAAATCGAATTGGAAAAACAAATTACTCAGTGAGTGTGTAAGGTCAGGTACTCTGATAAAGAAATATCAAAAAGGTTTTGAGAAAACAGCCTCCTTCTCATCTACCCCTGTAAAAAGGAAAAAAAAAAAAAGAGTTGAAATGATCTCCTAATGCATCTCCCTTCATAATTCATGCCGAAAGATGACATTTTCTCAGGATCTTAATTAAGATAATGATGAACACCTGTGTCGGCATTCTTTGGCAAGACAGCATTATCCATCATAATCTTTTAAGTACTCTCAAAAAAACCAACAAAATCGTATGACAGAACCAATCTGTTGCCTCTCCTTGCACTAAGTTTTACATCTCAGACACACACAAGAACGATTAGATCTTTAAAGACTGCAATAAAAGCGGGATCGTTAGATTTTAAAGTTTCAACAGAAAGTAGCTACTAAAGTGATTAAATTAAGGTGTATCATATCCAAGATACCCAACTTTAACTCCATTCACTACAAGCCACCTGGAACCAAACCACTCACAGTTAGAGCCTATCAATGCCTGTACTTTTAAAATACAGTTTGCTGTTATTTTAAAGACCCGTCTGCTTCTTTTTCCGCTCCCAGAAAGAAAATACTCACAGCTGATCCCTATTATATATTCATGCACTAATTTACTAAGCTATTTTATGCTGTGCCACATATGTTTGCACACTCTAAATGAAATTATGCAAAAGAAACCAGTGTACAAAAACAAATATGCAAATTCAAATGTTACCACATTTTGGGTCACATTTTGTGCAGTCATCTTAAATCCAAGTTGCCCTCTTGTCAAAAACCCTACTGGAGTTTGACTACCAAACTAATCAAAGATCCTTTCAAACACCTTTGCAGGACCAACCCATCAGACTGAAAGTTATAAAAATAGTGATTTTAATTATTTATTTATAGAAGCTGAATTTAAATTCATATGCCTTTATTTAAATAAAATTAAGAGTGCACTTCCCATCATTAAGCAAGATTTTAAGGGTAAACATTTCTTCTATTGAATTAATAATTTGTCTTCCAAAAACTTATGACAAAAATATATGAAGTCCGGAATTTTAATATCAATTTGCACTGATATAGTTTCACTGGCAGCTACAAAGTACACAGTCTCCTGATACCAAAAACTCATGCATACCTTTGAATGCACCTACCTTCAGTAAAAAAAAGAAGAGAAGCAACAAATGCATCCTCAAGCCCCACATTTGTTAACAGAACTGACAGAACGACACAAACAATGGTCTTGAAACAAACTTATTTCCCTTCAACCAAATAGCTCAAAAGTCCTGCAAAGCAGATTAGTCTTAGGCTTTCACGTTTTAATATGCTGCTATCAGAGGGAAAAGTTGCTGTGACTAGTCATTCAGTAGAGCTATCAATGTGCAAATAAAGCAGAAAATAGAGACATCCTTAAGAAATGAGTCTCAAATTTGATATAAAGTGAAGGTGACAACCACAGCAATAGAACTATAAACTAAATGTTTCAATATCTCGAATAATTATCTACAGTTCTTTTAAAACTGCAAAGAATATAATAGTGGCATAATGTAGTGAGAATGTCAGTTTGATAGACATTTACAATCCTGGCGGCATAAGAGTCCTATCACTACCGTTTATTAATCAGCTCTGGTATTATGTTGCAATGCATGAAACTATGCATGAACTCACCACAGTTTCCAAAATGTACGCCTACAGAAGAAAGATTAGTGGAACATCAGAAATAAAGAGGGTAATTTTACATGATGTTAACCTTACCTCTTTCCTCAAAAAAGTCAGATGCCATGGCAAGATGGTTAAAACTTCTGCTTCACCCTACAAAAAGAAAGGAGTACGGAAAAGCGGTTAGTTATTCAACTCACATAGAAAGCGAATGTTAAATGTATAAAACTTGACCAGACGATATCTCACTCCCCGAGCACAGGGGATTGTCAGAGGATTATGACAGAAGCCCTTTTGAGTGGGAAAAGAAATTCAGCGCTCCAGAGCGATCGCAAAATGAACCCAGGGACAAACACCGGTGACACCGTGCAGCTGAAAACTGATGAAAGTGCACACCTGTGTGGATCGAGCATGTAAAGGGAGCGTGCGAGCCGGGGACCCGTCCCGCTTACCGGGGCATAACCGCATGGATTTTGAGACGAAACTCGGCACGCTGTACGTTAAAAAATTAAATTAAACAAAACCAACCAGCCAAACAAATAAACAAACAAAAAAGACCCAAACCAAATTGGAGGGAAGGCGCAAGAGACAGCAGTCAGAGCGCAGCTCGTCAGCATCGGCGAGGAGGGTGCCGGCACCCACCTCTCCTTCCAAACGCCGCTCCCGCGACCGAAGCGGGGTCGCTGTCCCGGTGTCCCGTGTCCCGGTGTCCCGTGTCTCGGTGTCCCGGTGTCTCGGGGACCCTGCCCCGCCCGTCAGGGGGCGCCCCAGGGTGGGGGGCAGCGCTGCCGCCGCGCCCCGCGGCCAGACCCGCGGCCCCGCTCCCGCACCTCGGGCCGGGCTGAGCCGAGCCGAGCCCAGCCCAGCCCAGCCCAGCCCAGCCCAGCCGAACCCAGCCCAGCCCAGCCGAACCCAGCCGGGCTGCCGCAGGTCGGGAGCGCCCGTCGCGGCCCGCAGCGCCTCCGCGCGCCGTCCTGTCAGCGCCGCCTCCGGACTGCCCGGCAAGCGCGGCCCGCGCCGCCACCGCCGCCCCTCCACACCCCGCGCTGAGGGACAGCTCGGCCGGCCCGTGCGGGGAGGGGAGCGCCCGCCGCCGGCCGGGGCACAGCCACTCATGCGCCGGGACGGCCGGGGGCGGGACTGGCGGGGCCGCGGACTGATGGGTACTGTAGTGCACTGTAGTGTAGTCTAATGCATGCACTGGAGTGTGGTGTAGTGCGGGCGGTGCCCCCGAAGCCAGCGGGCAGAGCGCGCCTTGCCCGGCCAGCCCTTCCCTTCCAGCCCCGGCCCCGGCGCTGCAGCGGGGCTGCCCGGCAGGTCTCAGCCTGTGCCCAGCTGGGGGGGCTGTGGATGCTGCCGCCGGGACGGAGCCCCGGAGAGAAGGAGGGAAGGAGGGAGGGAGGGAGCGGGGCGGTGTCGGTGTCGCCTCCACGGCGACACGGGGAGCTCCTGCCCCGGCCTGCCCGTTTTAAAACACACCCCCGCCCCTCGCTGTCTCCGCATCCGTCGCGCTGGGGACAGAGGCGAGAGCATTAGGGTCGGGGAAATGCAAAAGTTACAAAAGAAAATAAATTTTGAAAACATAAATATAATTATATCGTCCTCCCTCTCTCGACCGAAAGGCACTGCGGGTGCGAGGCGAGTCCGGCCCCGCGGGTCCCGGCGGCCGGGGGTCCGAAGCGGCGGGAGCAGCCTTCGCCTCAGCAGCGAGGGGAGAAAAAAGAGACAAGGGAATAAATCGGGATGTGTTTCTGTTGGGAAATATATCTGGTGGAATCATAAGAGATTACATCTCCTGATCGGGGGGATTTATCCCAGTTCATATGGTTTTAATCTGCTTCCCCCTCGACCCTTCTATAAGCCGGGGGGAGTGGGGGAGGATAGCCGCACATCCACGGGCAAACCCTCGCTCTGAGCGGTGCCTACGGACCCATCTCCGCCGCTCCCCTCCGGATCTCCCTTCTCCCGCGACCGGCGCTGAGAAAGACTAAATCCGAGCCCTCCGCGAAGCCGAGCCCTGCTCCCGGCTGGACGCCCCACCGCCGCTCCGCACTCACAGCCGCCCGCAACAGGTCCGGCTGCGGGGCGGCCCCTGCCCGCGGGGGCGACCGGCCACGCAGCCCAGCGCTGCCGGACCGGACTGGACCGGGCTGCGGCGCTCCCCCGACGAAAATCTCCTTTTTTGTTAAGAAAAGAAAAACTAACAGCACCATCACCACCCCCCCCCCCCGTATATCCCACCTCCAGTGATTTAGTGGAGGGAGGGGCAGGGGCAGAGAGCACGAGGAGGGGTGGCTGTGCAGAGGGGGAGCCGGGCGGCTAATAAATCTTATTAAAGATCTATTTTTTTTCATATACTGATTGGCTTGCATTCCGGCGCAGCGCGGCTCCGCACGGTATTTAGCACATGCAGAAAGTTGGAGCTGATCTTAAATGGCTCGGAGGTGACTGCAATCCAGGAGCCGGCGCACTTGAGCCTCTGAGCGCTGGGGAGGGCCAGGGAAGCGCGGAGCCCTCCCGCTGGTTGGGCCCGGCCGCGGCAGCCCAGCGGGGTCCTGCCAGTCCTTCCACTGACAACACCCCGCGAAGGAGGAGCCTCGCCGGGCCGCGCAGAAGGCGTCAGGAGCTGCAATTTCCAACTTAGCATCTTGGCAGGACCCTTCGGAAAGCGAGAGCGAGGAGGAAGGAGAAAAAAAAAAGCCCCCCAGTGCAAGGGGGAGAGAGAGAGAGAGAGAGAGAAAGGAGGGAGTGGGGGGGTGAAAAAGAGGGGAAAGCAAGGGGGGGAGAAAAAGGAGGAAGCGGTGCCCGGCTGCAGGCGAAATCGGAGCAGCAGCCCCGGCGCAGAGCAAGGTGCCGCCGCTGCCCAGCTGGCGAGGGCGGAGAGGCGCCCGCGAAGCCCCGGCCGCAGCCGCCCCAGCCCGGCAGCGCGGCCGCTCCCTCCCGGCGCCTTGGGCTCCCGGGTATATGTGTGCGCCTGGCCATGTCGTATCCTCAGGGTTACTTGTACCAGCCGTCAGCGTCCTTGGCTCTCTACTCCTGCCCGGCGTACAGCACCAGCGTGATCTCCGGACCCAGGACCGATGAACTTGGGAGATCTTCTTCGGGCTCCGCTTTTTCCCCTTATGCCGGATCTACCGCCTTTACCGCCCCTTCCCCGGGTTACAACTCCCATCTCCAGTACGGCACCGACCCGGCCGCCGCCGCCGCCGCCGCCTTCACTTCCTACGTGGTAAGAGCAGCCGCGGGCAGGCGGCACCGCGCCGGGCACGACGGCATCCCGCGGGCCCCTGCTCCCCCCTCCCGGGCCTGCTTTTTGTTCCCATTTTATATTTGAGATCTCGGGGACAAAAGGGAGCGCGGCTCCCCGCCTTGCCGCCCAACTTTCCCGCATCGCCGCCGTGCGCTGCCGCACACTGTTGCTGGCGGCAGCGGCGGGCAGGGCCGGGCGCGGGGGGAGCCACCAGCACGGCCCGGGAGTGCGGGACCGGGGCAGGCAGGGATCGGTTTCATTCCCTATCGAAAAAAAAATATTAAAAAAATATATGTATATAAAACAGCAGTCGTAAATCCTCAACAATTAGCTTATTGTGATTGAAAAGGGAATGAACCCAGCACCGGTCGGCGATGGGAGAAATCCGAGCGATAAACCCAGGCAACTTTCCCCTGCACGGCGATAATTAGGCTGCTTAAATATTGCAGAGCTCTAATCCCATGGCCGCAAGCTGCTCCGCTGGGCTGTGCGGGAAGTAAAGGGGATGGCAGGGCACTGCGCCGCCGTGCGCGCCCGCGGGGCACCGCGGGGCCGGCCAGGGTGCAGGACATCCTCGCCGCAGAGCTGCAGCCGCCGCCAGCACCCCGCAGCTCCCCCCAAAACCCGGCGAGTTTTGCTCAGCTTCTCCCCTCTTTTTAGGGTCTGGGCAGAGTTTCACAGTTCCTGTGTATTTTTTTCTGTATTCTTTTTTCTTTTCTTTTCTTTGGGCTTTCTCTTTACCCTCCTCTTTCCCCCGTTTTCTGTTTCTCTTTTATCTTATTTTCTTTTCTCTTCTCTTCTTCTCTTTATTTTTTCCTCCTCCTGCCCCAGGGCAGGCCAAGGAGCGGCCCAGCCCGCCCGGCCGCCTGGGCCCGGCAGGTTGCCTGCCACGATCGCAGAGCGGGGAGAAGGCTCCGGTCCCCCTGCCCCTGTTCGCCCCCACACCGCGATGCCCACTTGCTTTTTCGCTCCTGCATTTGGGGGAGAGGCGCTGGATTGCTGCAGGCAGCCGGTGGCCTCCTGGGGCCGGAGGCTCCTGGCCCCCAGGAGTTCCCAAGCCCTTCCACCCATCCTCCCGGGAAAGAGCCGGGGGAGAAGCCTGGCAGGGCCTAGCGCCGGGGGAGAGGCGGGAGGGCGCGGGCAGGGGCCGCGGGCAGGCCCTGGCGCTGCCCTTGCCGTGTCATTGTCGCCCCGCGGCCGCCTGACCTCGCCCCGCCGGGCCGCTCTCCCTTCTCTTCCCAGGGCTCGCCCTACGACCACACGCCGGGCATGGCCGGTTCTCTGGGGTACCACCCGTACGCGGCGCCGCTCGGCTCCTACCCCTACGGGGACCCCGCATACCGCAAGAACGCGACGCGGGACGCCACGGCCACCCTCAAGGCCTGGCTCAACGAGCACCGGAAAAACCCCTACCCCACCAAGGGCGAGAAGATCATGCTGGCCATCATCACCAAAATGACCCTCACCCAGGTCTCTACCTGGTTCGCCAACGCGCGGCGGCGACTTAAGAAGGAGAACAAAATGACCTGGACGCCGCGAAACCGCAGCGAGGACGAGGAAGAAGAGGAGAACATCGACCTGGAGAAAAATGACGAGGACGAGCCCCAGAAACTGGAGGACAAGGGAGACCCCGGGACGCCAGACACAGGTAGAACGGCGGGCTTGGCCGGGTCACCTCACCCGCGCCCTCGGGGCTGCCCCCGGCCCGGTGCGGGGCGGCCTGTCCCCCTGAGCGGGCAGCCGTGGCGGGGGGAGCCGGCGGGCAGCGGTGCGGGCCTGGCGACGGCGGGGACCGAGGGGTGGGCGGCGAAGTGGGTGGGCGTGTTTGGGGGGCGCAGGGCGAGCCTGAGAGCTGCCCCCCACCCCTCTCCTTTCCACCCCCAGGAGCGACGGATCCGAAGGCAGCGCCGGGCTGCGAGCGCCTGCAGGAGTCCCCCGGCCCTCGGGAGGCCGAGAGCGGCCTCAGCGACTCGGATTGCAAAGAGCCGGCGGAGGAGCGGCTCGACGGGCCGCCCATCCCCCCCAAGGCGCCCGGCGATTCCCCGCTGGGACCGTGTCCGGCGGGCCGCGGGCCGCCGCCGGCGGGCGGAGAGGAGCCCCCGCCGTACCGCCCGCCCTCCGACGCCGCCGGGCCGCCACACGCCGCCGACCTGCACCCGCTGCTGCCCGCCGCCACCGGCGCCTCCGTCATCCACTCGCCGCAGCAGGCGGCCCTCGCCAAGCCCAAGCTCTGGTCGCTGGCCGAGATCGCCACCTCGGCGGACAAGGCGAAGGAGGCCGGCGGCGAGGCGGCGCCCCCCGGCCCCGCCGTGCTGGGCGGTGGCGGCCCGTCGCGTTCGTCGCCGCGGCCGCGCTCGCCGGCCGCGCAGTGCCCCTTCCCCAACGGGGCGGTCCTGCCCCGGCCGCTCTACTACACGGCGCCCTTCTATCCCGGCTACACGAACTACGGCTCCTTCGGGGCCCTGCACGGGCACCCCGCCGGCGGCCCCACCGCGGCCTCCCCCGGCGCCCACTTCAATGGATTAAACCAGACTGTCCTCAGCAGAGCCGAGAGCCTGGCTAAAGACACTAAAATGATCAGGAGCCAGTCCCAAGTAGACCTTTGCAAAGACTCACCTTACGAACTGAAGAAAGGTATGTCCAACATTTAATATCGGCTTCTCCTCCCTAACCCCCTCCTGGGACTGTGGTTTTGTTCTTTTCTTTTTTTTTTTTTTTTTTTTTAATTTATTTGAGAGAAATAATAAATTGCTTTGGCAGTTATTTTTCCACTACCAAAAGAAAAACAAAACAAAACAAACAGAAAAAGACCAGCTCCCCCCTCTATCCCAGCACCCTCTTCAAAAGTTTATAGAGTCTATTGGAAATGGCTGGGTAGAAACCGCCCAGAAATGTCTTAACCAAGTGAAAAGCAAAGGAGTGACATGCTCTCTCACACACACACACGAAGAAAGATTTGTATTAAATCTTATTCTGTATATTTAATGTAGCTTTTTTGTATTTAAATTGATAATACAGTATCTTTGAAGTAAATTATGAAATCAAGACACCTGTACAGGCATTAATGTTGTTTTCGTAATATAAATATATACATTTCTGTGTCTTTTTCCGAATTGTTTCATAGTTTTAAAATATATATATACAAGTTTAATTTAATTTTTTATGACTATTGTTTTTTTTTCCTTGGGTGTGAGTTAAACCATAATGCAAAAATAGAACAAAAAAAAAAAGAAGGAAATAGGTTATACGTATTAGATACAAAAACTACAGCCGCCTTTGTAAAATGCAAATATTTAATTAAAAGAGATTTTTAACAGAATCAAAACCACTCTCTTTTTCCAACGGGCAGATACATGCATAGCTGCAAAAAAAAAAAAAATACACGCGTTAAATGAGACGCGGTGCTCCATTTAGGACCTCACAGTAGTACCTGAAGTGTTTTTGGAAGTGACAGGCAATTTCTAAAAGGTCGGGGGGCTCCGGAGGCGAAAGCAGCCCGCGGGGCCGGGAGAGGCGGCAGCGGGCCGGGGCCGGGCGCGGGAGGGACGCTGTTCCCGGAGGTGAAGGCTTAAATCAGGCCACGCACAAAAGCACTTGTTAGAAACACCAAATCGAAGCGCAGTCCCATCTTTTAACCTAATTACTTCCAATCAGTGTCGTGTTTTATGCAAAGCAATCAGCTGGTGAACTTTGCTAATGAGTTCGATTTTCTGCCAGATTTAGCCCGCGTCGCTGCTGCAGCGGTGCTGCGGCGGCGGCCGGGGCCGGCGACTGCACGGGCAAATGCTCTCGTTGCGGCGGGGGCCGCCCTGGGCCCCTTCCCTTCCCCCGCTCCCCTCCCCCGGCGCGCTGCCCCGCTGTCCCCGGCCCGCGGGACAGGGCGGTGCGGGGGCCGGCCGCGGGCGCGCAGCCCCGCGCAGGGCCGGCCGCGGGCGCGGTGCTCCCGGCGCTGGCAGGTAGGTGTCACACTCGGCCCGGCTTTGGCTCCCGCCTCCCGCTCGGCCGTGCGGGAGCCCCGCGGGGCCGCAGCGCTCCGCTCCACGCTGCGCCCCAGCGAGTGGTGGGGCAGGGGCCGCGCAGCCGGGGCAGTCCCAGCCACCAGACGTCCCTTGGGTGAGGGGGAAAGAGAGCGCCTTGAGCTCTCTCCCTGCTGTTCCGCCGCTCCAAAGCCTAAGGCAGCGGAAAGTGGGTCTCCGAGCGGATTAGGGGCTCCCCAGAGACATAGAGCGCGGAACCTCGAACCAAAAGTCAGTCCCCGTCGGTACGGCTGTCCGAGCAGACCAGGTCCCCTCCGAACAAATAATCGCGAGGACTGTACCAGCACCCAGCTCCAGGAACGGATCTCTCCCTGTTCAGTGTGGATTTTGTGGGTGTCAGCTGTACAGTGACATCGCCACTGATGTGATGGGAATATGACTGAAACCGCTGGGGCTGGGGCTGGGGCTGAGACACCCCTCGGTTTGCTTGGGTTTTTTTTCCTTTACGAGCCAGATAATTATTTTGTAATCTCTTCAACTTTGTCAGAGCCATTTATTAGCTGTAACAGGTTTATTCATGCATATTTACATTTTACGGGATTTTAAATAGTAGTTTGTAGTTTGGGTTTTAAAGATGCAGTCCATGTTTGCTGGGTTATACAACTGTTTTTTTAGATAACCTGTTTTAAAATCAAAATTGTTTGAAACTGAATCAAATATTCCTGGGATAATATTATTTTGTCATTTTATAAATTAGAAATTAATTTTTTAAAAAGTGCTCGAATCCTCTTTTGGATATTTCATTTCTTGTCGGGGAGACCTGCAGAAAAGTGTATTTTTTGCGCAGTAGTGCTCTTTAGTGTACTCACCTGCCTTGTTTAAAACGGGATAAAGTTCCCGCAGTGAGGGGCAGGGTACAGCTGGACCGGGCAGAAGCAGCCCCGATGTGCGGGGCTGGAGGCAAAGCGCCGCAGGCCGCCTCCCGCCCGGGCTCTCCCAGCACCGTCCCCCCGGCGGAGATCGCCCCCGGCTGAACTAGGGGGAAACTCCCGAGCGCCCTTTGCTATAGGGAGCGACAAAGCCCCTTCGGACAGCGCTCCCGACACAACAGGTCCCGCAGAGGAACGACTACCTCAAAATAAATAGGTTTTAATTATTCATATAGCTATAGATTTTTTTTTTTTAATTGTCGCTCTACCTTTCCCCAGCTGATCTTCCGATCTCTGAAAAAGCTATTTTGCAAAGCAGCTTAGGAGCCTCGCTCGTTCAAAAGCCCTATTCCTTATAATCGGGGCTATCCTGAATAGGTCTATTACAGATCTCAATACGGTTTTCGTTTGATGTATAAATTCCTAAGGGAATTAACCGTTTCCTTTAGGTTGCAGCCTGTCGCTTATTTTAAACCGTAACTATTATTGTAGCCCCATCTATTTCATACAACAGTTTTATTCTTCACCCTTTTCCCTTGCCACAGGAGAAATACTGTACGGCTATTCTTTAACATAAACACGAAGTTCCCAGTTTCTTTTCCGCAGCAGAGTAGGGGGCGATGGGGCAGCGTCCGCCTTTTTTGCCTCTGGCATGTTAATTTGTTCAAAAGAGAAAAAAAAAAAAAAAGAAGTGAGGATATCTTAAAATAAAAATAACGGCTGCTGCCAGTGAAGCTGCCGTAAGTTAGTCGGGAGCAGCCTCGGGAGCGACGCTCACGCTGGGAGCGGAGCCCTCCCGGGGCGCGGGCAGGGCCGCGGTTTGGCGGCGGGAGGGCTTTGCTGCCGCTGCTGAGAGCTTTGGGGCAGGCGAGGGGGTAGAACGGGGCTAGTGGCGGGGCCCTGCAAGCTGGGCTCCCATCAGCGCGGCTGGCAGCAGGTGCTTGCCTACGGACGCAGGTGGGAACGGCCCTGCCTCGGCGGGGCGCCGCTCCCCGCCCGGGAGAGACCGCTCGCCCCTTTCCGTTCCCACTCCCTCCCCTTTCCGCCCTGGACCCCACGGCGCAGCCCTTGATGGGGCGGGGGGGGCCGCGACACCCTACACCGCCCGCCCCGACGGCGGGGGTCGAGCGGCGCAGGTGGCAGAGGGGCCGCCCTCTCCCGCAGGTGACAGTCCAACATCCCCCCCAAGACCCTCCAGCGCGGCCGAGAAGTGTGTTGGCCCGGCGGGGCCCACGCGTGGGGCCGCAGGAACAGTTCAGTGTCCAGGTCGACACGACAGAGGATCCGGGACCCTGGAGGGGACATGAGGGGACTCCTGGCAGAAAGCGAGAGCCCGCCGGGCAGGGAGTACAGCTCCCCTCGGAGAGCCGGGGCGGCTCCCCCTCCACGCCCGGCCGAGCTAAGTGCCCTGTCCCCGGTGAGGGAAGAGACTTCCCCGCAGAAACCAGGGCAAGTGCCTCCGGGTCAGCCGTGCCCATCCCGATGGGCTCACCGCCACCTCAGCGCCCGGGATGACAAGACCCCAGGGGGGCCAGGAGCCCGGTGCTGCAGCCATCGGTCCTATCAATTCCATCCACAGCAAAATTCTCTCTCTCCTGAAAGGAAACAGAGGGAACAGGGGGTGCGGTCTACAGCCGGCACGGCCCCCGAGCTCCGGCAGGGGCGGCGGGACCCCCCTGTACCTTTTGCCCCGGTTCTCAATCGCGGGGACGGAGGGCGAGAGGCGGGGAGCCTGGCGCAGCCCTGCTGCTTCCTCTTTCACGCTTAAAAACAAAACAAATCCTAATTTAGACCCTCAACACCCCGGACCGTGTTTACATCTCCCCCGCTGCTCTGCCCGCGAGTGTTGCTTTTCCAATTGTCACGATTAACCTACGGGGCTCCCGCGCGGCGCGGAGCCTCCGCGGCGGCCGGGACGGCGCGGTCGCGTCTAATTGGCTTATTGGACTTCTCCCCACACCCCAACACCCCCCGCCCAGCAAGAGGTTCTGAACAGCATCTTCCCTTGTCGTGCCTAGAAACTATGTGAAAGCTCCTCCGCCAAGAGAACATCAGACGGTCAGCAAGTTTAAAGAAGGCGAATAAAAAAATACCACAGGGGTTTGCTGCAGGGAAAAGTCCGGGAACTTCAACCCAAAACGGAGATGAGCGAAAAAAAAAAAAAAAAAAAAAAAAAAAAAGGGAAAATCCCCCCAACAACACACCAAAAAAACCCTTCTCGTCCCCACGGCCCGTCCCGGTGCGCGGCCGCGAATACTCCTCAGCCGGCCCTGCGGTGCGGTGCGCCCGGCTCCGCGGTATTGCCCCTGCAGCAGCAGCCCTGCTCAGGGCAGGCTTGGAGCGGCACGGGAGTGCCGGGGAACCCGCCCCCCTCCTCCTCCCCGCTCCCCTCTTTCTGTGACCTGCCACGATTATTAGTAAGGACATCTGTGGCTGGCAAGGGAACAAGTGTTACCAAAACCAGAACCGGCTGTTTTTCCAAATGAGCAATATGTTAATTCCTCATCCCCCCCTCTGGTTTCTTTAAAACCTGGCACAAATACATCAATAGCGGAGAATAAGGAGCCTTTGCAGAGAACAAGTGGCAGTTTTGAATTTACCTTTTGTGTGCGCCTCAGATGCAATCTTGAGGCATTTTTTCCCTTCTCTCCCACAGAAAAAGAGTGTTAATCTGCCCTATCTTGGGACCCAAAAGGATTGGAGTGGAGTAGATATTCACTGGAATCACATAGGGGAATAAGGGTCTTGCTTTATTGAATCATCAAATCCCAGGAATGAAGCTCTTAATTAATTATGGGTGCTAAAAATTCAGGCCAGCTGTTTCTTTTTACTTGGCTCTGACAGAGAAAGACAAAGTCTACATCGAGATCTTCTAAGGCGCATTCAGCATAAATCAGCGCCCTCGGCGGCGCTCCCGGCCGCGGCGCGGCCCGGCGGTGACAGATGGCGCATTGTCCCCGCATTCCTCCACCGCGCCTCCGCGGGCGCGGAAGCGGCCGCCCGGCGGCGCGACCCGACTCAGCCCGGGGCCCTTTCTCTGCCGGAGAAGGGGCTCTCCCGGGGCAGGAGAAGGATGGGACGGGGCGCGCCTAGCCGAAGTGCCGGCCCTGCCCGACGGGGTGGCCGCTGGAGCGGCTCCTGCGCGGGCTCTGCCGTTTCTTGCCCGAGAGCACTCTGCAGGCGCCTCCTCCCCTGCCGGCAGCCCCAAAGTGCCGCTCCCAGCCCTGCCCCCGCTCTCAGGCTGCGGCCGGAGCCCCGGCGCCGAAGTGCCCCTCGGCTCCCCCCTCTGCACCCTCGGGGATACCTCCACTGGAGAGCTTAACGCTGGAATGAGGAATAGGGTTCCCCCAATATGGGCACTCCTACTTCTGCCCCGCAGGCAGAAGTGTTTCCCTGCGCGGCAGCGGAGTTCCCCGGGAGGGCCCCGCAAGGGGCAGGAGACAGCGAGGGTCGCAAACGCGCAGGAGGTGCGGCTCCAGGGCCCACCGAGTCACCTCCATCCCGTTCCCTGCCACCTCCCCTCTCATTCGGGGGGCAGCTGCGTTCACTGAGTACCCGTTACCCAACGGGAGCGCCCTGCATTATTTTCACGGCCGCTTTACAGGTGAGGGGCACCCGCGGCGGGCGGGGCTGCCCGAGTCCCTCTCGTCCCCCCGGCACGTTTGCGGGCAGGGAGATCTCTGCCGGTTCAGCCTCGTGGGGCCGAACACGGCGGGAGGCCGGAGGGGGGACTGCTCAGCGACTCCCCGGGGAACCACCCCGCCGGGCGCTTCCAGCCTCCTCAGCCGGGATCTCTTCACCTCCAACTCCCAGAAAATAAATGTCCTCCGCACGGCGTTACTCATCTGTTATAATCAGAGCATGTGCGAACTCGCGGCGTGCCGGGAGCCCGGCTCGGGTTGATGCAGGCACTTGAGCAATAAGCACCTCTTTCTGCCGTGGCGGTGCTGCGCGGCCAGCCCGGCAAGGGGCCGGTGGGGCCATATCCTGCCCCGGCTCCGCATCCTACCCCTGCCTGGCCCGGCTCGGCTCGCCCCCGCGGCCGGGCCGGGCCGGGCCGGGCCGGGAGTGGCTTCGTCCAGATAGCTCTTTTCCCCTGAAATTGGCTCTTATTTGCTTAAAGCAAACCACAGACCTCTCCGCGCTCAGGGCTGATGGATGCAAATGTAAATGTGCACTTATTTAATTGGATCAGGTCCCAAGATAAAAGAGATAAACGGCTCCCAGTTTGCCAAGTTATTTTCAGAGGCATGCAGTGATGTGTGGAGGGAAAGTTAATGAAGAGGAGAAGAGACACACTGTACTTAAAATACCTCGGGTCTAGACTCGGGGAGAGGGAAGCATCGCACACCGCCGTGGCGGAGCGGTGGGGGCTCCACGCCTCGGCCCCGCACAGGCTCCCGGCTCGGCGGGGCCGCAGGTACCGCACGTACCTCCCCACCCGAGCCGCGGCTGGAGGGGGGAGGCTGAGCCGTATGCTGCAATTAATGCTCTTCCCTTCTTCCCTCCACCAAATTGCTCTCCGTTACTGCCGTCTCCCCTTGTTCCTCCCCGTGTTCTACATCCGTATGCATGAGACATTAACAGACGGTTATTGATACAAACATAGTTTTTGTTGCTAAAGGCCTTCCAAAACAAATTCTCCGGCTGAATGCCAATGTATGCATGTTGGCTGGTGACAGCTGATTAGTGAAATGATTTACGGCCAAGTTAAAAAAAATGATACTGTCAAAGGCAGCAATTTGAAAAAAAGATAAGACAGCACAGCCTCAAGGCTTCCCACTGTAAAGCCACCCAACAAATCTAAACCTATGCTACAAATACCTGAAACACTCAAGGAATCAATTGGTCGCAGATTAAATACAGTCTCTATTCTGACTCGCCCTGGTAATCTGCAGCTTTCCACAGGAGCAGCCCTTAGATTTATGCCTCCAGCCTCACCTGCAGCAGGGCCCGCTCCTGCCCAAGCTGCCCTGCCGGCCTCCCAGCATCCCTGCAATCGGAGACTTAGGCCTCCTTTTTGTTTCAAGACTTTTTCTCTCATTAATTGATTAAAAAAATCCCCCTTCCCTCATTTCTCTGTAGCTCTTCTTCATAAAGAAAGCTTTTGCTCTGCAATAAAGTAAGAGACTTTGATCCCAGATCATCCTCTTAGGCCTTCCAGCTGAAATCAGCGGAGAAACTATGTGGAGTTATTGTTCGCACTTGCTGCACTTCTGATTCAGAAAGGGCTGATTTATTAGCTTGTCAAGGGAAGCATTGTTCAGGAAGGCAATCAAAAAGCACTTACCTAGCTAAACTAAAATTACTGCCTTTTCAGTGGCTAATTTGTATAACTCCCATGGAGGAACTTGGGAAGTGTTTGATGAGGCATAAAATGATGATTAATGAATTTATTGGCCTGCTGCTCATCAAATAGGAGTAGTATATCTTTCCTCTATTGGGCGTTGGGTCTAATGCTACATGTCTGTGTAAAGCAAGTCCAATATGATCTCCTTTTTAGCCCCCTTTTAACCCCCATGACCTGAAGAATATCACCGTGTAACAGAGGCAACATCAGGGGACTGCAAAGACAAAGAGCCCGTTTGATAAACGGTAAATGAGAAACGCGAGGAAAGTTGCTGCAGGGACAGATCTGCTCAGTTTTCAGCTTTCAATCACTTTGACTACTGAAGTGGGAAGAATGTAGAAACTAGATAAGGTGCGAGAAGCGAAAAGAAAACGACAAACCAATTTTAACTTTCATAAAGGATCCAGCCAAACAACTTCATTGCTACTTGAAAGAATGAGTGACTGCGGGAAGTGCTGGGATTCCCAAGCAATCAGGCACACTGCAGCACCCCACCACCTGGCTGTGCAGGGAGGAACACGGAATATGCCCCCAAACTGTCTATATCTGCAGCCAGCCTTTAACCCAGTTCAGTATTCTGATCAGATTTGGTGCAACAATTTTGAGCCTATAAATTTTATGTGCTTTTTACTCCACTGAAACAACTTTGGGCTTTCTCTTCTGCTCAGTGTTTAATGCTTGAATCACTATTTTGGGGCTAAGGGCTTCTGAGAGAAATTACGTACTTTGCCCCTTTTAAAAGCCCATAGTGAATTACTTGTGATTCAGTGCCCACCTGAATACACATGTGACCTACAAGGTATCTTATGCTCTACATATTGTTGCTTTGAACAGGTTAAGACCCTCTGAAGATCAAAAACATTGCTGACATTCTCAAAAACTTGTTAAAATGAGTTTGCCTGAGATTTGGAGTCAGAGATCTTCCCAGGATTGAATCAATTTAGCTCTCAGCTTCCACACACTGTTCCCTGTTCCTGCAGCTCTGAAGTTTGTTGAAGGATCTGCAACTTGTGCATCTCCCAGTGAAGACGCACACGCCTTAGCTGGAGCCTGGTACCAAAAAGGCAGCATCTCTCATTACCTTCTGGGGCTTCACAGAAGTACCCTCAGGCCTGCGTGTCAGCAGCCCACCGTGCTGAAGACTGAGAAGGTGCAAGGACATTTTGCAGAACTACTGATGTAGAGATCAACACCTGCTAGAAGATGTGATATTTCAGGCTCCAGTAAAGCTCAGAGGAGCAGGAAAGGGTAATGTGGAGGTGCCTGGCAACACCAGCAGCCCGTCTTCCCTCTCTGTACCTCTCCTTTGTGCCTCTGCATGCAAAGCCAGGGCATGGCCTGCTCTGCTCTCCCTCAGATGGGAGTCAAGAATTAAAAGCAGGCCCTGGGTGAAGTAGTGTGAAACTCCTTCTTTTTGTCGTCTTGTGTTACAGTGCAGTCTCTTCTGTACTTTTTTCCTGTTCTGTTCTGGGCTGTGTTAAATGATGCCTGTTTTTGGAGAGCTGCTTGGGAATTGACTGAGGCATGTCTAGATCTCAGCCCAGGAAGGCAGGAGAAAACCTCTTCTTCAACTTCAAGGGACTTTAGCTCATATTATCTCAGAAAAGCAAATTTAGCTGTTCCATACTAAATAATAATTGTGATTTAAAACATTCTTGTTTGCAAAATACAATGTATATAACATACCAAGAATTGTTCATTTTCCAGACCTGTTTAGAAATGATTTCTGGAATAGTAAAAGGAGTATCTTCCTGGCTATTTTTTCAGTTGATCAGAACAAAACTTTCCTGAGTCTACACACTGGCTTCCTCAACAAAAGGAAAAAGGCATCTACCTTATGTTTACAAGATCAGAAAATATTTATTTCATTTCTACTAATTGGTATTTGTCTGAGGCACTGAAATGATCCTCTGGAAAATAATGTTTATAAACATCCTTGAACAAATAGCACTCTCCTGACACAAGCTTACCATCAATGTACCTCTCAACAAGTTTTATCTACAAGTCCTTGACCTGTGGCTGCTTTTACAAAGGCTCTCTGTTCATTAGCAATTTCAGGTCACTTTAAGTACTTGTGTCATGAACACATAGCACAGCTGTAAAATATATGTATTAAATACGATCTGCATTAATATAGGGTCTTATTTTCCCCCACTTGGCTCCCCAAAGCAACATGATCTTACACGTTGATGAAAAAAGACACAGTTATATTTGCATAATTACAGCAATATTGTAAGTCTTTAGTGCAATAGACCTAAGAGGCTGATTTATGATTAAATATGTATGGCTAAAAGTTACTGGGCTGGGTAGTGTGCATAGCATTAGACAATGACAGTTTTGGGGCATAATTGCTTTAATGTGGGCAATTAAGACTAAGTGCATGTGATTTTAGTGTCTGCCCTACATTCCTCTGAATGATTACAATGATCAATACACATGATTTGTAAGTCGCTTCCTATTGATCGAATGGTAAAATGTTTGACCTTCCTTTGAGGAAGTAATTTGCTAAATTATGACACCACGTAAGGTCTTTCGTGGTTCAGAGGTGAGGGGTAATGGTGCTCAGAATTAGAAGAAAATAAAATAATTTTTCCCCCTTTTCCTGAAAGTCAGTCTCTGTACTCCCTCTGCCAATTTTCTGATTTCACCTGTGGAGGGAGGAGTCTGGCACCTTCGTCTTTGAAATTAGCAGAGGGAAAAAAACTGAATTGCAAACTCAGTCCATCTCTACAAGAAACCCTCTTCACGAACTTCATCTGTTTACTCTACGCCAAATCATGAGGAAGCTCCTGACCACAAGATCTCTGTTGTTTGCAAGAGGCTGGAGAAAAATGTGCAGCAGCAAATTTGGGGAAGCGGAGCACACGGTGAGTGCCGTGAGCAGCTGGGACACGTGGCAGGGCTTCCTGGGCTGCCTGCCAGACTTAATTTAGCTTTGCATGCACAGTACCAAATAGCCTTCACTATATCACATTAGCAGGTATGAAAAGAAAACCAACAAAGTGTTCCTGAAAACACATTAGCCGATGAACAGTAACTTAGTTATAGCTGGGGACCCTCCCTCCATCCTAAATGCACACAGTTGCAAGTCAGATCAAAATTAATAGATACCAATGCACTGAGATGTGCCCTGTTCCAGGGGTTGTTCTGTGCTGTCCAGGGAAATGGTGATTCTCTCCAACCCCAGAAAACCACATGTACAGGGCAGAGCTACTACGCAGTCCTCACCAAAGCCAAACACCGTGGTCACTGGTGCAAAGTTCAAACCCCATGTGTGGTGTGATATTGCAGGTGAGAGCTAACACAGAGACGGGCTTGGAAGTTGCAAAGTGCACACCCTATCATTTAATATGGCATTTTGCCGGGGAATGTGTATTCTCCCTGGGAGAACTGTTAAAACAGAAGCTGCTTAAAGACAAGGCAGGAACCATTTTTCAGATCTCTGACACTGGGAGTAACAACCGGTACCTGTGTTGTGATAGGATTTTCCTGTTCATGTCCTTCCCTGCCCGTATCCTTCCATGTTCAATGGCTCACCTCAATATTTCCCTTTGAATCCCCTCTTCCCTCCCCAGCATGAGGTATCTCAGCGTTTCCTGCCAGAGCTGCCCCTCACACCACGATCTCAGTGCTGTCCTCGCTCTGTGCCACCTCAGCGCTGTGTGTCCATTGCTGGCACTGTCCCTTCAGCCCTGGCGTCACCCTTGGCCCCCCTACCATCATGTGAGCCCTGCCCAGCCATCAGCCCTGGGCTCCCGTCCCACACAGCCACTCTCATATAAGTTTCCTGCCTCACCTCAGTGCCGGCTCAGCCCCTCACCCACAGCTGCAGAGGCCCCTCTCCCACCCAGGATGTTCAGTCCGGGCTGCCCCTGCCTGAAAGCCACCAGATGGACCTGGAGTCTCGAGGTCCCTTGCAGAAGCAGACTTCTGACGAGCTTTCCACAGCAAAGCCATCTTCTCCCTCATGCTGCAGCTGGCAGGTACCTACAAACTACCCAAAACCTGCCTAAAAACTGCCTACACTTGGCTCAGAGATTAAGCTGCTGCCCTGGTCTCCATACTCCATCTCACAGACAAGCCTTCCCAAAGTAATCCAGTCTTCCTGCACTAACACTCCAGCATCAACACACTCCTCCATGTGGACTCTCCCGCTCTCCCTGAGGCCCTGCTGGCAGACA
This sequence comes from Empidonax traillii, assembly GCF_003031625.1. Lineage (NCBI taxonomy): Eukaryota > Metazoa > Chordata > Aves > Passeriformes > Tyrannidae > Empidonax > Empidonax traillii. The sequence continues at coordinate 226,843 of NW_020955242.1, read as the reverse complement.
CTCTGCCCTCACCACGGCCACAGCACTCCGGCCATCAGTGCAAAGTTGCAGTTGCATGTGCAGATCTGACTGTTCTTCTCCACCTTACCCAGAACTGAGGCATCCCCAGCCTGCCACACTGTGCTCAGCCACCCCCTTTTCCTCAGCTTCTGCCTTCCCTGTGCCCCACACCCCAGCCTAGGTGAGGAAAGTAGCGGATTCTTGTGTACAGCATGCTCACTTCCACACTGCTGGCACAGGCAGTATAATGGACAAGAAGGACAGAGACACTGAAATAATTACGGTATGGAAGACAGAAGATGAAACACACCACAAATCATGTAGCTAGCGAGAAACACCCTATTGACTGGCCGTTGTGCCAAGCACACACACACACCATTACACAACGTCCCACTCTTAAATCCTTTTTGTAAGGAGAAGAGAGCATCAAAGAGTTCATAAATTTCCCAAAACAGCAGTACTGAACAATGAATTAAACTACAAAGCAGTCAGAATTCATGGTTAGCAAAAATTTCAGTCAGACAAAGGGCAGACTCATGTTGAGAAACTGAAGGTAAATCTGCTTGCCAGACCTAAGAGGACAGCCTCTCCTGGAGCTCACCCCATTGCCGGAGGATCCCTTGGGAAACTCCTTTTTCTTCTAGCCAGAGATGATGCTGGGGCACCAGTTACAGGCAGACTTTCTGGAATGAATAGGACTGCTCTGAAAGTCTTCCCTTCCCCACCTCTAAACCTACCCAAGTCCTGTGGTAGGAGCGAAGTGTGTGGCTCCAAACCATAATCATCTTGTACCTAGATTTTGAACATTCCTTTTGGTTTTCTTCCAGTGGGCCTAACCACTCTCACAGAGGCTTAAGGTTCCCCATCTATCTCATTCTTGAGAAATCTTACAGACCAGAGTTGTAACATTACACACTGTACTATAGTAACTTTTTGCTGCAACTAAAAGACCCCAAACATGATACAGCCACATATAAATAGTAAATAAACAATTTTACACTCAAGTTTCCATTTTCTTATTCATGCTATCATTCCCGTGGCAGCAATCCATTCTCAGCAGGTTCCTATGCAACTAGTAAAAGCATTTGGGTCCCGTTTCTGGGTGACTCGAGCTGAGCTAGCTGGTGATTATCACTGGGGATTGCATCAGGGTGAGAGGATGGAAAACTAGTGGTGGCAGTACTAATCAACTGTTAAACTTGAGAAGCCCCAGGCAGGGTACCTTGGTGCTGAGAAAGCTGTTTAGGCTCCATTTTGGAAATTTTCCCAGCACAACGTATTCAGATAGATGTGTTTTCATTACTTGTCATTTAAAGAAGCACAAATTGCAGTTGAGCTGTAGATTGACACTGGGGCTGCAGAAGGCACAAGGGTGGTGCTGGCACTGGGGCATAGCCCGACACTCTGGGTGCAGTAACTGGGTGTGAAAAGCAGTGGCCAAGGAGACTCCTGGGGGATTCCTGCCACCGGCACAAGGCCAGCAGAAGGCTAGTGGTCTCCAGCACTGGCCAGGCCTGGGGTTGAAGGGAGAACCACAACCCACAAAGCAGCTTACACCACCATTGTGCAACAGAAAAATTTGTGGATAATTGCACGCATTGTACCAAACTGCTGGCTGGCTGCTGGCACACCAGTGCACACCAGGAGCAGAAAAGGGCTCTGTCTCTGGTGGTTCATTGAGGGAGGCCTCGCTCTCTGCCACGGAATCCTCGCCAGTAGAGAAACCAGGAAAACTCCACAGAGCAGACAATAATGGAACAGCAAGATACATTCCTGTTGTGGTATCTCCCCACATGGGGAGACAGGAAAACAGGCTAATTAGTCTCACTCTGCCTTTTTTCTTTGTTTTTCCATGGGCAAAACTGAACATCAGGGACTCACCTACCTTAGTAATATACTTTTCTCCAATTGTTTATCTTAAAATTTTAAACACATTGTGCAGTGGAAGTCCTGACCTTGAACTGGGAATCAAGCCATTGGATATTCTTTGCTTAAACCCTCCAGCTGCTGAGGTCTGATGTCAAGCTTCACAGTTTAAGAGATAAGACCTGCTGCCACAGTTTTCTCTGAATCTTTTTCCCAGAGAATATGTTCCCAGGTTTAGTTCAGCCTTAACCTTCCAGGCACTAAATTTGCTCCATTTTCTCATAGACTCCAATCTGGAGGCAGCACCTGTATCTGAGTTAGCATCTGGCAGGGATGCAGTCACCTAAAAAGAGGCCTCTGTGGCATCTTAGATCCCTCTGGGACATCCAAGCTATGCCCATGGGACACAGAATCTCTGAGAGACCTGTATTGGGGCAGCAGCTGGTGGCCAGGGAGGCACCTCATATAAAAGAAAAAGGTGTGAGTGAATCTCTGCCCTAAACACCTTTATAGTCCATAGCAAGGAAAGGCACTTTACAACATGATTCATTTCCTCCTAAAATCAATGTGCAAAACAAATCAGAGGATTGACACACTGAAAGTGCTGATCTTGCTCTACTGTCTGTGAGGAGAGCCCAGAGGGACTAAAGCAGATGTCTGCACTGTAGACATCTAAAGCTGGGTGAGAGGACTTCACCAAAGCTACATACAGATTTTCTTCTCCCTTCTAGTTACCTGTCCGCAGAATTACAAAATCAGCTTCAGTGATCTGAATCTGACAAAACCTAGAACTCTTTAAAATAGATACAGCATGAATTATTTTCATTGATTCTAGAAAACATATTACTGAATATTTAAAAAACAATCACTTGTGAAAATCTTTACAGCCCAACTGTCTCTACGACCTAAATGTAAGTACCATTGCAATACCCAATTAAATTAGATAGTGGTTGCTATAATTAATGAACAAGACCTCAAAACTCTTAGCTACATTGGAACTTTACTCATGAACACATCTCTTTGTTTTCTATTGAAATATTTATGGAATAAGATAAAACTCCATGACCCTTACTGAGGAATGCCCATAATCACATACTTAACTTTAAATGTAAAGCCACTGAATTAGATGAGACTTCAACACACAGTTAAAGTGCATAGTTGAGTCAGGACAGGTTCCTCACACAGGATTTTATGAAGGATAATCTGGGCCAAAAATCTGTTTCCTGAAGGTGTGAAATAAAACGAAATATTTGATGAATTAAATGACTACTTTAAACCTATCATTTGCATAACTAAGTTATGACAAGAAGAAAAAAAGGAAATATTAAAATGTGTCAATATAGGAATGGAAAAAGAGAAACTTTGAATGCAAAGCTAGTAGCAGAATTTGTGGGATTCTGCAAGTTCAAAATATAACTGACACATTTCTTTGTTGCAGTTAATTTTGTTTGCCATCATATTAACTGCATCTCTTTGATGAATATTTTTTAAAATAAAATAATGGTTATCACTCAGGCTGCTTTGAAGTATTTTTGAGTTGAATGACTGGTAGTATTTATTGATTTCATAGTGTGACACTAGAAGTTTTGATATGGGATTTTAAAAAATGATATTTGAAGTTAAAAGAAGACATCTTGATTAAAGCCAGAACAAATTGTTTGGCTGAGATTCAAACTCTGGTTCACATGCCTTTCCAAGCTTGTAGTTTAACTTGTTTGCTAGGAAAAAGCCCATATGCTTTCAATGGATGAGTTCAAAATTCATGCCATGGAAAGGCAGGAAACTGCTTCAAAGTTGGGAACCAACAGACCAGCTTAAACCATAAGGGGAAAATATATTCATAGACATTAGATATAAGAATGAGGTAGAAAGGCCTTGTGTTTAAGGGGTTCAACTCTGAGACACAGACAGTGTGACCTTGAAACAAATCCCGTAGTCTTCTGTGCATCCGCTGCCCATATGCAAACTACTGATAACATCGTTCTCATCTCCTTTGCAGGAAGCTGTGAAGATGAATAGCAGCTATCTGGTGCCAGTCATAGGGCTGGCTAGAGAGATGATCTGCTGGGTTATCATTTTAAGTCTCAAAGAGGCTGAGATGAATGCTACTGATTTGGTGGGTGCAATCACTCATTGCCAGCAGTCTGGGTAATTCTAGTTAAAAAGCTACCTCAGACTCCACCACACAGGGAACTGAGTCTCTGTGCTGGCCACTTCTGTTGAGATGCTTGATGTTCTCGTGGCCTCTCAAGGTGTGGAGGGAACATTTAGACAAGGACTGACCCATACCTCATTCTTTAAATAACTGACCTAAATCACCTGCTCACAGGGCACTTTCTGCATCTCAGGAGATGACCATCACTTCTGTTCTCAACCTCCTCCCATTGGTGGTGTCACTAGGGATGAGACTGACTTTTAAAGGAAGAATTCACTAGTGTCATTTGGGAGAGTCATGGAAAAAAAAAAAAAAAGGTTGTCAGTTTTGCAATGGAAAATGTAGTAAGTCACCAGCAGGCTACTGACTGAGTTGTTAAACTCAGGGGAAAAAAAAACCCTGTTAGGTGAGCTGGTTAATATCAAGGCTCACCACTCACTTCTGCATACTACAGACCATGTCAAAAGCTTTCCAGTAATCAGTAGAGCTTAAGAAAAGTCTCTGATTAACTTTTCTTTCATCTTCCTCTTTTCCATCTGGTGTTAAAGATCAAACCTTCAGTTCCTCTACTCTTTTAAGCCCTGCCTGTTTGACAGAAAACTTCTCATCCATCTTAAATCTAGTGTGGGCTAGAATGTCTTTCAGCAGTAGCTAGAGGGTAGATATATTATCAGATACTAACCATATTGCTCCTTCTCCTTTTTCTTTAGCTCTGTATTTTTTATTATAGGATATATCTGGGTTTTCTGGGTGTTCAGCCTCTGTCCTTCTACTGCAAGATAGTGCTGTGCTGCAAATGCTTTGCAAACCACTGCACTATCCCCTTTCTAGTTTAGGAATGCCCTATCTGTGCTTTGCATAGCTTCTTCCAGTTTTACCAGGAGCCCAGTCTCCTGGGACTTTCAGCATCTGTGCTCTTGAAGACACTGTGATGTGGGAATGATGGTGGCTTTGAGCGTGCTGGGGCTGTAAAGCTTTAAACTGCACTGCTACCAATTGTCTGCAGCACCTTCTCCTTCAACAGAGACTGCGGTAGGACAGGGATGCTCAGCCGTCCTTTTTGAAATCCTTGTCTTCTTGATGGGATGTGGGTAAAGACTGCCTGGACCACTGGGATTGACTTAGACTTGCCATGGGATCTTCCTCCCGTGGCACCCTTAGTAGCAGAAAAAAGCAGCTCTATTATCAGATTGCTCCATGATGGAAACTGCTGAGTAGCTATTGGTAATAATCTAGAATTTTTTTTGGCTTGCTGCTCTTTCACAAAACAGGCAGATGTAAACATGCTTGATAAACCAGTTTCAAACCTTACATTTATAAAAGAAGGAATCTGAACTTGAATCCTGCCTGTCAGTATGGGAAGTTAAATGGGGTCTTTGGGGGGAAAAATGGTGTGATGCCATATGTTTGCAGACCTTCCTGCCGTGCTGTTCTGGGCCTGAACCAAAGAACTGGGGTGCTCCTGCAGTGTGAGCAACATCTTTCTGCTAGGAAGAGTATAAGGAAGCAGCTTTGGAAATTATCAGTTCTGTGTGTGAACCAAAGCAGCTATTGTCTGATTCTGATCAGTACCTAATATATTAGGAGATATGTAAAAACACATTACTGGGCTGATATAAACAGCCTGCTTTCATATCCTGCTCCCCAGTAGTTAGAGAGTGATTTACATCCTAGAACATGTGGTTCAATATCCTTTTCACTATTTGCTGCATTAATTATAACACTAGGTACTTCTGATTTCCATATAAACATCTAAATCTGATTCCTTCTAAATCTCAGTCTGAACAATTTGCTGTGGCAGACAGGCCCACTGTTAAATCATGTGTTGTGTAAAAAGGCATTTCCATTTATCAATGCTGAATTTCATACCTTTAACTATCAATTCAGGTGACACTGGAATTCACTTAAAACATTTCTTCCCAGTGTAATAGATCCTATATGTGAAGTTCATGCTCATATGGTGAAACAGCAATCAATTGTATTTACAGATATAAACACAATTACTCTGCAGCAACACTGCTACAGTTCCTGCAGCTCACGTTAGTGTGGATGCAAGCATTAATATTGATGAGGACTGAGAGATGAGTGAAAATAATAGTAAATGCAAACATTCTGTTTAACTAGGAGGAGACTGCACGACATTAAACCAACTTTGGAAAGGAGCAACTCCTTGCAATTTTCATTCTCTCATATCACTAAATTAGGGATGTGACTCATCCATCACTACAATATTTCAGATTTAAAGCAGCACAACTTTGGTTGCAGGACAGTTCTACTGACAGAACAGCCAGAAGGACATAACTGTGGAGCAGACTTTCAATTTTCAAAAATTTGTCTGTTCTATATTACATGCAGATTACAGAAATGTTTTATGTTTTACAGTTTGCCAGACTGCATTTTATTTGCTGAAGGGATCTGAACTATGAAAATGAATGAGATATTCTGAAGTTGACAGTGTGCACAGGTTCCTGCTCAAATGCTTGGAAGATACACTAATTTTTCCATACTAATTTTAATTCTGTAGATAATATGATAGCACATACCTCCTTTTTTAGTCATAGAGTAAGTACTCATTTTGATAATCTAAGTTTCCTGTAACTTGATTAATATAGTAGCCAACATATTTGCCAACAGTTTTCAAGATTATTGGTTAACAGTTGGCACTGCTGTGATGTGTACAGTCCACACAGTTATTATGATTTATTTCACACATTAGGTAAAAAGTTAAAATATTCTTTCCTTCAATAATGCAAAAATTTATTCTATTATTATTATTATTATTATTATTATTATTATTATTATTATTATTATTTTAAATTTCTAAACTACAATTTAAGTTTAGGGAAAATCTCCTTCATTCCTAGCTCTCTAAGAGCATGGAAAGATGTTAAGATTTCTAGAGCTGTTGCTGATAGCAGGAAAACCAACACAATCTGGGCAGAACCATCATCATCATAAATAAAACAGTAATGTTTTGATTTTGTGCTATAAATAATGAAATAAGCACCTGATTTTTATCCAAAAAATTAAGAGGCATAATTAATTCAGGCATGCTTCAGGGTAGTTCTAACATGCACTCTTTGTTCTTGTGGGTTTTTTTGTTCTATTTGACATGGTTGCTAGGATGTTACTGCAAAATAACACAGATCGGGAGCATTATTACTGCATGCTCCGTGTGTGACGCAGTGTCGCTTTGTGAACTTCTTTTCTCCTTCAGAACCTGATAATTCTGCCAAGCTTGGTGTGATCCCAGCCTCCCATACCAATGTATTTTTATTAGATAGAATGAATGAGTGAATGAATGAATGAGTGAATGAATGAATGAATGAAAGAACGAATGAATGGGAGACTCCCGCCTGCCTGGAGGGAGGGCAGAGGCTCTGGAGGCCTCGTTATCCCCAGCACGGTGCTCAGCACAGCACGGTTATTCCCAGCTCAGAGCAGGGATGCACCTCTCAGGGAGACATCAGCAGGAAGGAAATAATGCCTACACTTCTCGGAGTGTACAGCTGGAGCTGAGGTTGAAGGACCAGAGATATTCTCCCTGATACCTTTAAACTTCTGTAAAGCTCTACCCTTTGAGAAGATTCTAGAGCAGCATTTGTGGCCTGGGTTGGGAATGTTGCTCAACCAGCTTCAGTCCTTTCTGAAATATAAATACTTCACTGTCCTCCTGGAAGATAGCAGTTCTGCTTCAAGTACTCTCTTTTCCCAAAAGCTTAATATTCCCTCCACCATATGGAAGCCATCTTTAGGTCAGTAAGAGAAGGTGAATCTCCAATTCCAGCCAACAAATTTTATGAATCCTTTCCTTTCATGTTTACCAAGTGAATATTCATTATTTTATCAGCTTTTACTTCTTTGCTAGCGTCCATGAAGCTGATGAATTGGTTGCAACCTACTTTTGACTCCTGCTTACTGGCAACTGCAGTCTAAGTCTTGAGGAGAAGGAGGGACGTGAGGCCTCCTACAGTTTCCACTCATCTTAGCTGATAAATTAGGAGGGAAAAGTATATCTGTCACACATAGGCAGTTATTTTGTGATGACTAACTCTATAAAAAGTAGCCGATTTTAACTATGCATCAAGGAAGCTACTTTTAATGTAATATTCTTACTTCCAAAGCCCACATGAAGCAAACTAAGTGGAGGGTTTCAGAGAATCTGCATAACTGATTATATTAGATGTTTTATCCTAGTCTCAAACTGCATCAGGTAGGAAACAAACACAATTATGTGGTACAATTATCAATAAATTTAATCTCCTGTACACACACACATGCACACACGCATCCTAGAATCAGTCTGTGTGAGAGCAAACAAAAGTATCCAGGGAATACGGAGCAAAGCTTTGGCCATCAGCTCTAGATGCAGCTCATTAGGTCCAGTAGAGGAAACACAAGCCCTCACTTGATCTTCCAGCGCAAGAATACCACTGAATACCGAGGTTAGAACACTGCAGTTCAGTCCACAGTCCCTGCAAGTACGATCATGCAACGCTATCAAACCTGTTACTGAGTCTACTCTTCACTTCATACCTGCTATAGCATCCCCACAAGTGGTGTCACAGGAAGACCAAACCCCGCTGATTTAATGCTCAAAATGCACTCACAGCACCTGCCTCATCATCTTTACTTTTAGATTAACTTTCAGAGCCAGAAAAGCTGGAAGCAGTGCCTTGTGCAGATGGCCGTGCTCAGATCTCTCTTGTAGCTTTGCCCCTGCAGAGCAGCTAAACTGATCAAGCAGCTCCCTGATGCAGCATGTGGAGCTCACCTCTGGGAATTAGATGGTAAAGAGGCCTTATGTCAAAAATTTGATATATTTCTTCTGGGCATACAGTGTCTCTATTCCTCTTTAACTTACTAAATCTATTTTCTGTCCTGAGCTCGAGCCAATTGCAAGGAGTCCAATCTTAAAGTTTAAACATGAATTCCTGTGTTTGGAAAAGTTGATCTTTTCTTTGACTGCTCCAGTTCAATCTCATTTCTCATTTATTCAGCCTAGTTTCCCCTTTGACCCATGTTTTGTCTGTCATTCCAATTTCTCTCTGCATACCGAAAATACCCTGACATGGAGGCTCTGCTCTTCAGGTATACCCACTATCCTACAGCCTCCTGTGAGCATCCCTTTGCAGCTCTGGGCAAGTGGGCACAGTAAGCATGCCCTCTGCCAACTTCCTGGGAGCCAGAGCCCCCCAAATGTGCCACTGTCTCTCAAATTTATCTCTCTGGTATTGCTTGAAACTGAGATTCCCAGATTATCAAGATTCTGGATAAAACTTCTCACTCAAAGAAATGAATCTACTATTTCAACCTAACTTCCTTGATTGGGTTGAAAGGTTGAGTGGAAACTGAGCAGGAGTTTAACCTGAGAGACTTATTATGTACTGAAAGGTACCTATTATATTTCATTTTAGATACCATGTAAGACAGACTTTGTATTTGCTGAAGCCACCTCCTTCCTTCTCTCTGCCAGCCAATATTTTGAGCAGTCCAGTAATGGTTTAGCCAAAACACAGTCTTTAACATTGCTTTTTAAACTTCAAGACATATTTTTTATGCCTACTCTACTTTCCATTCTGAAATGATGATATAAACCTCTTTCATGTAGCTGAAATATGCCCTTTCGTCTCTGTACTTAACTCACCCAAATTATACCTGTATGCTTGCAAAGAAATTTAGGAAGGATATTGGTCTATTCTAAGACTTGCAGGAAATAAATATTGTGAAATATGTTTTTCATTCCCTTTGTTTTGAAGTTTTATGACTAAATGCTGTGCTGGTAACAGAGGTTTATCAGGAATGCCTGACTTGTCCACATCTTGAACTCTAATAAAATAATTCAACAGAGCAAGAAAAGAAAAGGGGGGGAATAGGGGGAAAAGGGGAAAAAAAAAAAGATTAAGAAAGAGTAAGCCAACTATAATATATGAAAAGTCTAATTGTTACTTGTAACATAAGGTCAGTGTTTCCATCACAGCTGTAATATAAAAAAAAGCTGATGTTGAGCTGGTAACATCTGCTATGTATCCCATGATTTCTGTATTCCTGTTCACACTAGCTAAGGCTCTGGCCTTAATTATTTAGGCTTGGATCCTACTGGTTTCCCTTTTTTCTCTCTAAAGACAGATGCTTTGATTGAAAAATACATTTTACTGAGTTGATTGACATGAACAGATAAGGTCCCTAAGATTGCTGCTATAGGACATGGTTCTTGTCTCCTATTTTACAAAACACACTGAAAGACATAATTTGCAGTTGAAAAGCAGTAGGTAGAATATATTTCTGATAATATAAGTCATTAATTAGAACAGTTTGCAACAAAATCTAGAATGATGGAAGCCTAATGCAACCCGGAGCTTTATTTGAAGCACACCCTGTTAGTGGCCAAACATGACAAAGCCCTCCCTGTACGCTCCACTGTCAGGAGTGTTCCCAAAGGACACAGTACTCCTGAAATCTCAACATAAGAGAGGCAGGAAAGGTTTTAAAGCAGCACAAAAGATAATACCTCAGGCAACTAGGCTGAATGTACATAAATAAATATTTAGCATAAGCAGATTCCATTGCAGTAATAACAAAAATTAACTGAATTGAAGAGTGAACTCCCAAGATCGTGTGTGTGGATAAAAAAATGCCACACCACAAATACCTAATTCACCTTCCTCTTTTCCTGGTTGACAGGAAGTAGCTAACAATTAAGACTGTGTTTATTGAGCTTACAGCTGCCCTACCTGAAGAGGTGCTCGCCCCATCCTCCATCTGCTCACCACTTCCCTCTGCTGCAACTTGTTATCCCTTCTCATCTAATATCACATAATTGCTCCTCAACTCATTTCAGCCACAAGGAACCACATTAATAAGGATCCAGTACTGGCACTGTTAAGGTAACCTGCCTTGTTCCAACTGAAAGAGGTCAAGGCAGAAGACAAAATGTTAGAGGCGACAAGAACTTGGGGAGGGGGCGAGGGAGCACGCACGGAACAGCAGCTGAAGACAATGTGTGCACACATTCTGATGAGAAGCAAAGAAATACATGGCTTTGTGTACATAAACAATTTTCTCCCACTGGCCTTTGCGTACCAAAAATGAAAAAGAGTGAATACGTGGCTCACCAAACACTACATAAGACTTTTTACACAGGGTAATTTGGAAAATGTATCAAGCCTGGTTACCTATCTTAAAATGAAACAGTAAAGTATCTTTGTCATCCCTAATCGACCTGGTTTAGTTATGTGATCAACTGTTACTGGAGCAATGTCTTTCTATGCATTCATTCTGCAAGTAATCCTGCATCCTCCTCTGAAATTCTGAATTGGTTGAATTGATTGCCAGCAGAACACCAGCCAAGAGTGGTACGGGTCACAAGGTCACAATATCATAAAAGTAACAGTTGGTGGGGATAGACTGGGAAATCTAAATTAACAGCTGAGGCATATTTCAGTTAATGTAACACTTTTAAATCTGCAAAACTGCTAAAATATAAACAACATGGAATTTTTTTAACTTTTTTTTTTTCCAGCTTTAAGCATTCAGTTGCTGAGGAAGCCAGTCTGAACAATTCCAAGTAATAAGAACATATTCTTCTGAGATGCTACTGATGTATCACAAATTGGTTTAGAAACCTGATACCTTTTTATTGTATGAGACTTCCAGGGCATTTTATGAACATACCTCTGAGAAACTTGGCAGAGGCTTTGAGAAGCAAATAGAAAGTTACTTGGAAAACATTAATGACCTTTATAACACCTGGCATTTGATCCCAAAACAAACTTTCAGCAGCATCCACTCTCAAGTCTTGTAGTGCTGCCAGCAGAAGACAGGCAGGGTTTTCTCAGGTGAGGGTGCCAGGTGGTCCAGATGTGCTCAGGAGAGGGAGGACTGGCCTGCACCCACCATACTCCCAGTGCTAAGCCTTCAACAGCTAAGCCGCTGGGACAGCTGGTCCCAAGGCTAGTGGGATCATTCTGTTTTGGCTGCTGCAACCAAGATATCTTTTCTGTGGTATAGACCCCATTTTACTCAGTTCACAAGGCTTAGGCATGGAAACAAAACTTCAGCATGTAAGAAAGGCAAGAGAGTCTATGGGAAAAAAAAAACAAAATTTGGGAGACCACCCTGTGGCTCAGTACCTGTGGTTCAGCTGTACTGGAGCTAGACCAGTATTTAAAGGGAAAAAGATTGACAGTAGCCCTGCAGCTTCCCTTATCTCTCCCCACCATCCAAAGCCCATGTACAAACAAGAAATATGCCATAACAATAAATCTTAGGTGGACAAGCCCCTGGCAGAGTTCAGGCTGGCTCTTCACCTCCTAGGCCAGCGATCTGCTAGTAAGCTACACAGGTGCTGTTCCAGCTCCTAAGTTGCACCATGCAATATCTTGTCATTACTCTCCTATAGAAATAGATGGAAATGCTAGGGAAATTGGGTGGAAGCCACATATTTAATTACTTTTGCAGCTCCTGTATCAAGGACTTCAGTTCTTGCTGTAAAGTGGAGGAATCTTCTACGTGCAATTAGATGTACCATTCACGTTAGATAATTGTCTCCTTAGCTCATTACTGAAGGGCCTGCATGCTGTGTCACGTGCCGGGTGCTCTTCAGCTCAGGAGCTGCCTCCTACACCAGGTACTGTCTCCCACAGCTTTTAGGTAGGACATATTCCAGGAAAATCTCCCCAGCCTAGCATAGTAGAAGCCACCCCAGAAATACGTATACATCAGAATTCCAAAACAGTGTTACAGAAGTACAGAGTTGGTTTAAACCAAACATGTTTTGGGTCTGCAAAGCTAAGTAGTGGATAGTAAGTCAATGCATTTCCACTGCCACTTGGTGTCCCCAAACCTATTAGCAGCGAGTGCCGCTCCTGCAACCTTGGCAGGACAGGTACAAGCTGGATGCATAAACGTGATCTGATGCTTATATTTTGTTTTGCCAAAGGACTGTGCTGACACCAGCTAATCTCACGATGTGTGTCAGGCTCAGCCTACACCTCTCGCAGATGTTGCTATCTGCAAGAGTTACACAATGCCTTTGCATCAAACCGCCTGTTCCCAGGTCCACCAGACATCCAGAGGATGGGGAAATCCCTAAATGCCAGGAACACCTGGGCTTTTGTGTTACAGGCCCAAAAAGAAAGCTCAGCCTTCAAGCACTCCTTTTTCCTTGCCCATCTATACTGTGGACCTAGTTAGAGCAGTTTTATCATCCCTGGAAGTATTTCTTAAGAGGTCGATGTATTTTATGACAGAGATGACGCTAATCAAAACTTCTAAGTTTTCACCTTTCTACCATTTCCCAGGATCTGCCTTTTCTCTCTGCACAGCATCAAAACATTGCAATGTCCATGCCCTCGGTGCTCTGAGCACCAGGAAGGCGGGCAGCAGGGCCAGTGCTCCTGCACTTAACAAGCATTCGGGCTCCAAATTCCACGATGAGTCTCACGTATCACACTTCCCTCAAGAATGTGAGCAGGCAAGTTGGCCAGACAGCTCTGGCATTTGGACATGGATATGGCCTGATCGACAGCTGAATGGAGCCAGAGAGACTCCTTCTGTTCGTTACAACCAGTTGTAGAATTGGAGCCTGTGCTGCACAGACTTAAGACCATCTTTGCAGTGATCACCCCCACTGGTGTTAGTGTCCATCTTCACATACCCTCAGTGACTAATTACCCATTCTGAAAAACACCACTAAGGGTGCATCTCATCCTGGTGAATTACTGAACCTTCCCTGCTCTGACTCATGCTCTCCCACCCCAGAAAACCCAAACCAGCTGAAGCTACCTAGTGGCTGGGAAAGGGAGGCATCAGCCTGCCCTTCAGGCTTTCCCTCCTTCTCTGATTTTCTCAAGTGCCAAAATCTGCCTTCCATTTCTCATGAGAGACATGCACTTCTATTTGTAAACAGAAGCACTAAGCAGCAGCCATTAAGAAAAAGAGAGTGGGAGGAAGGATTTCCTTCTGTTGGGTTATTTTGTGTAGCTGGCAGGTTCACTCTGTATTTTCAGTCTGCCTTCACTTTGGTTCTAGCACTTCTCTCTCTCCTGCTCCTCCCCTATACACAGTGACAGAAAAGGCTTAAAGAATAATTTGTGACTGTAAATGATCAGGAAGCCTACAGGTAACACGCTTTTGTAAGTGGTCGGATTGCAAGTTGACTGTGCTCTTTTAATACAGTAAACTGCAAAACAAAATCACAGGTGCCGTAAGAGCCTATAGATTGTTTTCTATAAGGCCACATTAATATTTTATATCACCGTCATCTCTGAGCATTCTTAGCTGACTTGTTATTTTGCAGAATCTGGAAAGAGCAGTTTGGCAATAAGACATATCAGTGGGGGCAATGTGGAACAGTACTTCAGCAAGAGATGTTGCACTCACGATGCAAATGAGTCTCTTGACCTTGAGCTTCCCCAAGCGTGGTGTCATTGAGCGGGTTCATGACAGTGTAACACTACACACACAGCAGGGCTGTGGACGTGGCTGAACAGAAATAATCCGTCCTACATTTTCTTTATGCACAGAAGCCTTTCTTATAATTACTAAGCACAAGGCATTTTTAAGGCAGCCCAGGCTCCAAAACATGTTATTCTGAGATAACACAATGTGACTCAACACAGCAGCATGATACAGAGGGTGACATGTGCAGGTAAGTTGTCAAAACAGGTGACAGATGGAGTTGTGCTAAAAAACATTCAAGATATTTGCTTCTTAGCTTTTCTTCAACATGTATCTCCCACACAGTTTTAAAAATTTACCTTGAAGTGCCTCTACATAATCTAATGTGATGAAAGAGAGAGAACAAGAGTGAAAGAACGAATTGCAGAGTTGTTACAGATAATATACGACATATAGCAGATACCAGCACACAGCAAATAGCCCTGTTTGCTGACAACCTATATTGCTTTGGAATAGTTTGGCACAAATTGCCTATACATGCATGATGTGTATTTTCTCCTTTTTCTTACAGCTCTAGTGATTTGAAAGGTAAACTACTCAGTGATCAAGGAAAATGAAATCATTCATTACAACAGTATGAGATTTGGCACAAATCAGCAATGCATGTTTTCTTGTAGGACACATTGTCCTTCCACCTTTTAAAAGGAAGTGACATTACCTCCTATTCATTTGATTTACATGATTGATATATATGTACATATATAAAACACTAATACATTGTACTACACTATTCTATTTCTTATACATGTATCAAGGGTAGATGGATGCCTTTCTGCATTTCTTCATATCTGGAAAATAAATACTTTGCGATGGGACGTAACATCTTCCAGTACTGTCTGTCACTGTAATAGACCATTATTTGTTCTGCAGAAGCACCTGATATTGTAACAAACTCCATCCAGACTTGAGTTCAGCTGGCATCAGGTAAGCAAATACCACAGGATCAAAAGGCCCAAAACAGTTTAAAATACTTCAGTTAGGGAAACTTAAAGGGTTTATTGAAAGCTCTGCTTCATCATAGATTTATTACTTTGTTCATAACTATAAGAAGAAGAAGATGCTCAGCCCAGATATTTACGCATTTCAGTACAGATTTGCTCCTACTAATGTCTCATGACATAAATATTTGAAAGTGGGTATAAGGGAATGTGGTATGCCCCTTTAAATAATCCACCATCTCTTTGCTGGTTCTCACAGTGTGCTGTATTTTGGGGACCCCAGATCCACACCAGTGCATCAGCGTGTATTTGGAGGCAGCCTTGCTCCAGTAGCTGCACTTATTACCAGGGCTGTTTGCAGCCTGTTTGTTTATAAAGAAAAAGTAACATCAAAGAGGACATTCTGACTTAGAGGCATGGCAAAATGGAAAGTCTATTGCCATTCAGGAGATGAAACACAGAAGTAAACCTGTAAGTTTAGCGAGCAAAAGAAAATGACTTTAGAAAGAAGTGTCACACCTCAAGGAAACAGAACCACCTTGACAATGAGAGAAAGAGGCAAAGAAAGGGATTTCAGTAAAGTCCGTGTGTTCCTCTAAGGGTGGATTTGTGTCTGTTCTGCTCATCCTCATGCCACCCCTTGTAATATAAACACTCTGTAGTCATGCTAATGCAAAATAGTCTAGGCAGGGTTTATCAGCTCATGTTCAATTTTATGCTGACCACAGCCTTTCTGCAAAACACTGTGGCATCTGGCTGGCTTGGTTATGGGATGGTGTAACCATCCAGTCATTCCCCCATCAATGAGCAGTCAGAAAAGGCAAAATGCTCTAGGGTTTGACAAATCATGTTTGTAAACTGTGAAAAATTACCTGTCCCCAAAACCACAGACAATAGTTGTTGTCAGTGAACCCTTGCCACTACAAACAGAAGCAACAGGGACAACACTGCAATATAATTTCTAGTATGTGGCTGTATTATGGAAAACAACAATCATGGCAGAGACCTGTGAGCGTGCACTGGGCAAAATGGAGCAATCTTAGAGCAATAGCTGAGGGGTTGATATGATCCCATTCCTGCAGGCTTCTGTGACAGAGCATATGACTGACGAAAGTCCAGGAAGCAGGAAGGAAAACACAGTTTGTGTAACATCTGCCAGGCTCCCATATGGCAAGTTCCAAACTCACTATTGCCTGATGACAGCATGCAGATTAGGGCATCACTGTGGATTGAACTGGAACTGATCTTTCACTGACTTTTGAATAACTTCATGGCAGGGATTAAGAGGGGCATGAAATTCATCTTCACAATAATGTTGGTTCCTTGCCCATAAAAGTTATTCCAAACTCAAGAGCATTAACAAAGGGTATTTTGAAAATGCACATAAGGAATTGAAACTATTTGGAGCTTTTTTTATATACAGTCTGCACTCAGCATAGTGCTAGATGCTTAATGCACCTCTTTTGTAACTATGAGTCCTTATTGTATGTTGTATAAACATGTATTTTAAGCCTTGGTTAAGACTACCAGTAGCATCTTTTTAACCCTTGTAGCATTAAGCCCTTAGCTCTCAAACAATTGTTTCCATCTATTTAGCTCAGAGCACCGACAAGGGCTGGGAAATGTTCACCACCTCAGTTAGGGAAACCAAAGAGCAGAAAGGCGATTGGGAAACCAACTCCCCCGCTCGCACACCATGTCTGCAAAAGCATTTTTTTATGGACAGTCTGAGGCACTGACCCCAAACCCTGGTAATGTAAAAGCTATTTACATCTCATGTTACATCTACACTCATAGTATGACTGAGCAACCTGCAACACCCAACAGGGGTGTGCAAAACTCGTCTGTCATCATGCACGTTTCCCTCAATCTTTCATTTAACTTTCCCTTGCCTGTGAGATTGATAACTGGTATTTGTGCTGGTCCCAGGGACTGGAGTCTCACAGTGCTATGTCAGCCAGAGACAGGCAAGCTTGCTTGGCATCATTTGGTACTCAATGAAACTTTGTAAGTTGGAAAGTTTCATTTGAACTCAAGCATAAATGAGTTTGTCTTCCCTTAAATGAGGGCTGATTGAGTAAATGGAGGGAGAAAGGGGCAGGGAGAGGGAATACAAGAAAAAAGCCAGCTAGTCTGCAGACCTGCTAGTCCTGTTTGGTTTTTTTTCAGGAGTCTCCTGTCAAGACTTGCTGACAGATGAGCTCTGTTGAGTCTTACAGGGGTGATTTAAGATGTTACTGCATCCCTTGCTCCCCCCACCCTTCTGCTAGAGGTTAGAGCCCACAAAGCAGGACTGGCAGAAAAGAATATTTTTCTCTCTCTTTGCTGTTCCAGTTTAAATTCTGACATTAGCTTAAAATATTTTGAATCAAGGCAAAGAAGGATGGGACTGTAAGGACCACAGAGGTCATCTAGTTCATGCTTCTGCTTGAAGGCTGAATCAACTGTTCTGTGTCACACCTGACAGGTATTTGTCTGGCATCTTCTTAAACACCCCCAGTGTCAGGAGATACTATAGCCTACATGTTCCATCCAGCTAATGAAAATACCAAGAGGTGCAGGACCTGCAGCAGGCTCCCACAAAAGCCCACTGGTTTTAACTCCCTGTCCTTTTGCTAGCAACTGTAGCTTTTCAAACTTTTTCAACCAATTTCTAAATTTCAGCTGTAAATAGCATGTGGGATGATGTCAAAAGCCTTACAAAAACACTGTAGGTCTAATCCCCTTAAGAAAGACACCATATTTGCTATGCTGTAGCCCTGTGACTACTCTAGTTTCTTACAGGAATTACAAGGCAATTTGTGAGGTTGCTGATGTCCTGGTTGCATGGCATTTTCTGCACTGGTCTGTCTAACTATATCCCATTACACTTACAAATCACAAATCTTTGACCTTAAGGCTACACTCCTCTCCTCCTCCTAGCATTTGAAGTGAAAAATTTGTGATTTAGCTCAACTGGTTTTTCACTATCCTTCCTCTCTTTTGTTTGCACAGGAACACTTTGCACTTGTGCTCTTAGTACTGTTCTTGAAGGATCTCTTAGATCATTTTAACACTTTTTCCTTGAACAAGATTCATAACCATGCTAATGTTTACCTTCCTAAAACTTTACTTTGAGGCTACATGAAGGAAAGGCACTTCCTGTCCTTTGGATACAACCCATGTAGCTGTTCTTTTCCATGTCCTCCACACAGGACAAGTTTCAGTATCTTTCAGTAACTGCCTAAACCATCTGCTCCCTTTATTTTCAGTGGTTGTCCAAGAGCCTTACTTTATAAAAGAGCCTGTGCTCTGTAGGAGCTAACTGACTGTTCCCAGAGAGCCTTATATCCTGGATCTTCCTGGCTGCCATTCCAAGCTCACATGGCAACTGCATCCAGATTCTTTTCACCCTTAAAACTTTAGCAGGCCTCTCACTCTCTCTAACCTGGCCCTGAAAGCAGGTGTGTGAACCCTTCAGACCCAACACATCACCTCTCCCCATGCCCCTGCACAGTGTGAGCTGAAGTGCCGACACGTGCCCCACCTTGCCAGCTCTCCAGGTAACCTGGAGCAGGAAGGCAGCCACAAGCTGCTGGGCAGCTGGAAGGGCTGGAGAAGAGAGCCAGGGGACTTGCATCCCTTGCTCTGTAAAAAACATGGGGGGGGCTCTTTGAAATGAAATCTTCCTTGACAAAGTTTGGGTTGAATTACAGGAGCGAGATCCTGTCAAGAGCAGCAAACAGAGCTGGGTTCCCACGCAGCACTTCATGCCTGTGCTTCAAAAGCATATGGCAAAAGCAGGGGGACAGGTGGGTGGGGGGCTGGCAGAGCCTGGGGTGCCCCCTTCCTAGGGATACGTGTCTCTGCCCTGTGAGACACGTGCCCAATCCTGTGCTCAGCTCCCTCTCTTTTAGATCTGTTTGGGGTCACACTGAGGACCTTCCATTGCCCTCATAAGTAGACCTTTAACATTGTCATAGGAAGCGTCCTCTCCCTGGGGTGGTTTTCCACCTAATGTTCAGTCCATGTTTATTTCCCAGGCTCTGGGAGCTGCTCAGGTGATTTCTGGGTATTTTGTGCTGCCGCACTGTAGGTTTTTATTAAATGCCAAACAGAATTTTCCTTCCCTGGGAGATGAACTAAAATGATCTCTGGAAGTATTGGTATGCACAACAAAACTTTTACATCACCATTAGCAAAGCAGAATATTTCTGTTCGCATTATTTCAAGTTGAATAATTTAATGTTCACCTTTTTAAAATTTACCACTTTTAAATTAAAAACTCATTAAAATGTTTCAATAACAGTTAATATTAGCATAGCAATAAGACATACCAAGTGGGCATTACCAGGAGATAATTGACCCGATCTGTAAATTGGTGCCCTTGGCTTTACCTCTGGATGTCAATCAATTAAAGCAGTCAATCATCCCTGAGTAGTGCCTGCCTCAGCAGGTCTTACTGCTTAATCATATAACTGTTGAGCTAATACCATTCACATTTCTGGACAAAAAATTCCACTAGGAATTCCCATTCATTATCACATCAAAATTAACAAGATCTTGAAATGCATATTATATTATTCATAGCATAATACTCTGCCAAATGGAAAACATAAAAATATATCTCCCCTTCTTTCTTTCCATTTTTTTTAAAGGATGCAGTTGTTAATTAGCCATTCTTTAGGATGATCAAGTAATTGAGATACAGGTTTCAGATCAGGTTCACAGGGAGTATGTGGTCAAGTTAATGAGTCATGAAGAGACTAAAATGTCAGTGTATAGAAAACTGACTTCTGCTCAGCTGATATTAATTGCAGTGGCACTTCAGGTGAAGATCAGGCCTTATGTTTACAAGAGTGTAGAATTTAGTGAATGACTTTTAATCTTCTATATAATGAAATTTAGTACATGTAATTTTTTTAACTCTTCGGATTCTGCCTAAAAGCCTTTACTTGCATGAATTGTTCTACTTAAGCTAATGACTTGGCAAAATATCACATGAATAGAGAATTTAATGGATCTGCCTGTGCCAGTTAGAGCTAACAGATTCAGACCCTTTGTGAGTTGAAAGCTGGCTATACATACCAGAAAAATCCTTGCCTTCAGGACAGCTGTGCAACTAAGTGGAGCACAGGACTTCAGTCCTGCACATATTTATTCATGTATATTGCTTGCTGGAAGGGGCTTGTGAGTGCCGAGCTAAGCACGTACATACACATTACCAGGATGAGGGCCTAGCTTTCTCTTCTAGATTCAGGGATCTAAGTGTGCCTCATTTTGAACATTAAACAGGGTGTAAATCAAATAGGCTTGATCATTATTGAAGTGCTGAAAAACTATCATTTTGAAAGGAAGCATCTTGCTATTTTCTCCATAATGAAGCAGCAGACACAACGTTATTAATGATAACTGTGTCTGGATTGTGCATTCAACCAAGATAAGAGTCAACACATTTGGTAACATCAAAGAAAACCTGATACCTTAAGTATAAGAAGATTAGTATTTACAGTGATCTGTAGCGTTGGCAGTTCCAAGAAGTTGAACAGACAATGCCAGGAGGGACAATTAGTAATAAATTGGCACGGGGATTCTCTCCTGTGCTTGAAATCTGGCACTAAGCATAAACACACATTTTAACGTTTTGTTTAGAACTTCCTGCCGCAGCCAGCAAGGCAATGCAGCCTGAGAGGGGCTCAGCAGAGTTGTTACAACACGCTGGGAAAACAGAGACAGGTTCTCCCATTGGCACTGAAAGGTGTCAGGTATTTTGTACAAAGGCTTCAAGGACAATGTCTCCATCATGTTCTGTTAGACGCACCCAATCCTTTTGGACATGCCACTGCAAAGCTACTGTGTGAAAGTTCAGGGATCTAGAGAATACCACACAGAACACATGTTCAGCCATAAACCATCTTAGAATCACAGGGTGCATGCTCTCAGAATAAAGGTCTCCTTATATTTATTCACCTTTTTTTTTTTTTTTCCAGAGATATAATAAAATAAAACCATCCAATTCATTGCATTCACACTGACTTCTAATACTTTTGCACTGCCTTCAGCACCAAAAATACAGATAGACCCCAAATTACCATTATGTGTGGTTGTAGTGGCTGGAATTTACAGCCCTGCTTGGAGATGGGCAATTAGCTAAACACCACACATTACACATACTTGTCTTTGTTTTGATTTAAGTGGCACTAGCAACTTCAACTACACGTTAAAGTAATTTGTGGAAAATTCCTTTGCCTGACACTCATGTGTGCTTGGCATAGGTCAGTGTGAAGAGAGTCAAATCAGTAATCTTTACAGGTTGATAAAGGTGAAACTAACCCATTGCAGATGGAAACCTAAGAATATTTCTGCTAAATTTGACATTTGCGCTTCACATTATTACTGGATGCTTTTATTATTGGATTACTTTCACTGCAAACCTCACTGAAATCAATAGGAGGTATTGATGGCATTGAGCCTTGGAAATTACCTTTTGATG
This sequence comes from Empidonax traillii, assembly GCF_003031625.1. Lineage (NCBI taxonomy): Eukaryota > Metazoa > Chordata > Aves > Passeriformes > Tyrannidae > Empidonax > Empidonax traillii. The sequence goes on along the minus strand of NW_020955242.1, from coordinate 204,951 downwards.
GAACATCTTTACAACATGAAATGGATCTTCATGATATCTCTGTACAATAGGTAAATGTCACTAGATCCAGTTACAGATGAGAAAGAAGTTTAAGTGACACGAACAAGGTGCATGCTGGAGGTAACTCAATGCACATGCTAGAAAATTCCCTTTTCATTTAAGGCTAAAAGTCAATTAATTGGTAAATACACAATCATTGATTCTGTTGTTAGTGTCTTCTCAAATACAAAAGTCAAACTATAATGACCAGGTGTGTCACTGTGAAAGCTAGAAGCCTCTAAAACACTGGCTGCACTATTAGCAAGCAATATTTATTTCCCCTTTTATTTAGGTCAACATTGTCAAAGTTTTTAGCTACAAAACCTTTCACAATAAAGAAATTACAAAGAAGTAGTTACGGCTTCATGAGGTTAATGTAGTATGGGCCCATAGAGAATCGCAAGTCCCTCTAACTATTCTGTTGTTTGAGGAGAAGTGACGTATATAGTTGCTTTTAATGTAATTTGCAGACAGAAACAAGGAGATGAATAGTTTGCAAAAGCATTGTAATTCAAAAATTTTCGTGTTAGATAAATATTTTAAAAACACTGCACGAAGAGCCTATTGATGTTTCCCTTTTCACCAGCAACTGAGCATGGAGAACAGGAACAAAGTTCATTTAAACACTGGCATAGCACTAACTTCAGAATATTTCAAAGGTTTATATCAGCTTTCCTAGATTATATAAACTACAAAGCCACAATTACACAACTCATGGCTCTTTTCAGAGTGATCCTAGTTATACAGTTATTACACTTGTGTTTCTTTTTGGCTGAAAGATATTAAATATTTGCTGGTGCAAAAGTGTGTTTATCTAAGAAAACAGCTATTTTCATTACTGAAAAGAGAGAAAAAAAGAAACTAACTACTCAGAAGCGTACAGTTCCTTTCCTATCACTGAAATTAAGATTATGAATTCACGTTATTACAATGCATTCTAAGGAATTTCTTTTGAAACAGTGGTATAGCATATAAATTTTTGGGTTTGAAACTCATTCATCATGATGTGTCTGCATCACACTTTAGCATTAAAAGCTTCTGGGAAATGCAATATTATCAACATCACTGCACACCATAACATATTGGTCTAGGCATCAGGGGGGCGATGGGTCAAACTTCTGCCACAGTTCAGATGTTTGGGTGTACACCCCACAAAACCAATAGGAACATTTGGGACATATCTGAACAAAACAGCATTAGTTCATTTGCAAAACTCAACTGAAGGAAATCTTAAGAACAGCATTTCTCACATGAGGTTTCAGTAATTCTGCCTTTGTTATGGATACGGCTGTAACAGCCCTCTGGCATTTGGGTAGAAATCCGAGTAGAGTGTTCTGAAATGTGTAGCATTTAATATGAATCAAAGTACTCTGATAAAAAAAAGTTTGGCCCTTTGCTGCTTCTTAGGTTTCCATCTATTAACTGACCAGGTTTCTCCAGCTGCCAGCACAAGTTACGTTGGTTGAATACAACAGAGAATTTCTTGGGAAATCTTTTGCCACACATTTCAGCAGGTGTTAAACCTCTTTGCTGGACAGTTTAGGAGCTCATCATGTTTGACCATTGGTTATAAAAGATGGACCCAATGTCAAAATGCGTGACTAAAAACTCCTTTAATTAATGAGATAATACAAATCCAACTCTGAACTTCATTGCTTGAACTTTTCTCCGTGGCAGGGTCAAACCAGAACTCAACTTAAACATCCTCAAATTTCAAGAAAGCTTGAATTCAGCTCCAGTTTTGGATCTAAACTGGATGGCTTTGATCCACTTGTTATGAAGTCTGATCTCATCCTGGATAAGAAGCAGCATTACTCAATAAGGAGAGTTAATACTGGAACTGTGACTTTGGGAAAACCTGCTTGACAGGCAAGCTTGTTTAACCAACAGAAACAGGTTGCCAAGACCATGAGCCAGGAAACAGTTTAACAAAAATCAATGAAGAAATTACAAGTGACTAATAAATTCACACAATGAGTCTAAGCAGCTGTAACTAGAGGAGAAGCCGAGATAAAAGCTGTAAACATTTTTCGCAGAGGGCAGCATCTCACCCTTGCTGCACCGGTAAAACCACAGCCTCATCAGCTCTGTCACAGTGATTGGGTTCCACCTGGTTAAAACCCAGGGGATTTAGCAAAATCTGCAGAGGTTGCCTTTGATGGTCTAATTGCTAGTCTCCTTTCCCCTACGGTTTTGACTTTAATCTGTTTATCAGTTTCTCACCTAAACAGAAGTATCTGACAGAAGCGCCCTCTTTTTAGTACCACAACTACACCACATGAAGCCAGAGCTTGAACACAGTAAGTCACAGAAGCAGCTTTTCTGGTGGAAACAGAGATGTCCTGATCCTGAGTTGAGAGGTGATTTACTAGAAAGGTGTTGCACAGATGAAGAAAGTAAAAAGTTAACTTTTTTGAGAGGGAGTTTGACATTTTCACCTTCCCACAGAGCTCACAGCACTTACAGAACTGTATGAGCAACAGCTATGGCATGAGCCAAGGCATTTTGTTCCTTCGTCCTGTTGGCAGGTCAAGGTGTGAGCAGTGGTTAAGAGTGAGCTCCTGTCCTACAGCTGTTACAACAGAGTAAGTTTGATTTAAGTTTGCATTTCTGACCCTTATGTCTCCAGGTCATAACAGATGTTTCATAACATCTGCCTTGATTGAAAGGACAGAGAATGGGACCACAATGAACACAATTTACTCCATAAAAACACAGCATGCTATGCAGAACCCCATTAAACATGAGATTACTGTTAATACTGTTTGTGCACCCACTGCATTCATATATTCCACCCAGCACCAAGGCTACAGTTACCCAGCACCTCCCTTTGTGTGACCCAGGGCATGCAGGGACCTGCACTGTGGTCTCATCCCATAAGGATGCAGAAGTTGAATGGTGATTCCTGCTAACCTGTTAGGTCAGCATTATCCTACAGCAACAGGGGTGCTGGGATGGTCATGTACCTGTTACTCAGCAAGCCACACCACCACAATGAATACAGAACAAATCAGTGAATAAAATGACTGCAGGCACTAAAAGGCAGAACAAGGTAAAAAAAAAAAAAAAAAAGCCGGCACTCTGGTTGCAGCATGACAAGAATAATGTTTGCTGCATTTAATATATTTTGATGCATACTGTTTATATTTCCCAGCCTCTGGAACTTCAAACAAGTCCCATGTCAGCTGTTTCCTGGAAACTCTCAGTAGCATTGCATATACCCATTGCATGCTCTCCTTATCTGGACACTCCAATCTCAAATACCCAACAACATCTCTGGAAGCTTTCCCCCATTGATTTAGTAACAGTTGAAACCTGCTACCAGTCACCAGACAAGTTAGTTTGGATCATATGGCAGAGTATGTCTCAGAGCTGTCTGAAGCATGTTCAGGGCTGCACTGGGCCCTCTCCCCAGATCCCACTGAAGGGCTCTGCAGCACTGCCTGCTCCTGAACTTCAGATTCAGAGAGTGCCTGGGATGAACAGTGACAGGCCATGGTTGATTCTCCCCTACCTTTCCATAAAAAAGTGTTAATCAGGGTTTCCTCTTCTTACCACTGCAACAGCACTAACAAAAATGCCATTTCATTGTGGTTTTCAGCAAAGGCTCATTTTCTAATAGGAGAGGAAATACTCTCTGCTTGGGATGTTAGAATGAATCAACTGCAAGCATAAATAAAGCTATAAATTTGACTTCCAAACATGTTGAAAGGTTAGATTTGTAAAAATGTAGGCAATTTGACACCTCTAGATCACAGCAAACACGAGGCCACAAAATTGGGCTTCCAGGCTGTCAGTTAATTCCAGGCTCCTAAAAGTGTCTCTTGGAAACTATTTCCACAGGGAGCAAAATAACTAACGTAATTGGAAACACTGGAGGAGCAATGAGGAATGAAAGAGGATAAAGAGAGGCGGGAAATACACACCAAGATGCACACACAGACATACAGTATAATTAGCTTCAGTCTATTGTATAACAGAGTCATAACAAATGAGTCAACTCCTTAGGTGGTGTAATTGGACTTCAGTGGACCAAACCCAATTTATAGCAGCTGATAATTATGATATATAATTATATGGACTGATTCTGATCTGTATAAATTATTAGTAAACTTCAATGAGGGCAATAAGGTCAATCTAATAAAAAATTGTGCAAGTGAGATACAAACCAGATGCCCAATAAAATAATGAAGCATCTTATGTTCACACAGCTGCTCTTATCTCAGTCATTTTTTAAATGAACTTTATGTAGACAGGAATTGCTTGGGGCTCCATTAAAATGTGGCCATTTCTATGATGCTACTCAGCAGCTCTTGACTAGTTGCAGAAACTGTATATGCTAGCTTGGAATGGCAGGGCAGGAAAATGTTACATCCATTTGGAAATGCAGGGGAAAGCCTGTCTGGGAGGAAGAAACTGGCCATGCCTGACTTAGGATGGGGTACAGCATCTGATTTCTATGTGCTTTCAAAATGCATCACCTAACAACCCACTGGAGCTCAGTGCCTTTTGCCAGCTGAAACCGTCACCCCCTCAAAAAAAAAAACTGGAGGTGTGAGTAGAGTTGCCTGCAGTTCTCTTAAGATCTCCAGTATGAAATGAGTGCAGAGACATACCTTAGACCCTGTCTCCAATATTTATGTCTTTCAGTCTAGTCTATGAATCTTTCCTATTAGTAACAAAAACAAAGAGAACTCCAGAATAAGCTGTTGGATTTGGTATGTTGCCGGCTGTGAAAGCAAGCCAGGGTTCCTCTGAGAGCAGATAACAAGCACATCAGGAATTGCTTCTGATGTCAAATCCATGTCCTTATAGCTGACCTCATTAAAGGGTCTATCTTGCTCCCACTGAAACCAATGGCAATGATTTCTGCAGTTTGCTATGGGATGTCTATGTACTAGTTAGACTTGGAAGTCAAAAAACGCTTGGCTGTTTCTTTGTCTGCCACTTCCACCAGACTTCTTGATGTATTTAGGGGAGGGCTGAGGTCTCTGCAAGCATGGATGTAGCTTCAGGGAGTGCCCCAAGGTACTATCAGTGAATAGTAGATGCAGAGAGGATGTGTGTGTTCTCTCCCTCTCCTAGGAGAGGGGTGAAAAGGGACTTGGTGCACGGTGAGCCCCCACAAACACAGACCCAGGAGCTGCCCAGCTCACACCAGAGCAGCTGCTGTGGCTCCAGCTGAAACGCTGCACTGCAAAAGTACCATGGGTTGCTGGGCCATTGCCTAACACTCTCACTGCTTTCAAAACAACATCCTTTAATTTGTCATCCACTGTCTGATACCAACACTATTCCCCATCTAAGGGTTCAAACCCTTAAACCACACCTCACTGTGGAGGTCCATTGTGCTGAGCTGGTACTGCCTTGCCACTCAGGACACAGCAGCTCTGCATTCCACCAGGCACAGCTGCACCTCTGTCTGCTGCCAGGGCTTCTGTATTTGGAGTTACAACACGTGTCCCACAGTCTCTGCATCCACCTTCTCTTTTCTCCATGAAAGGTGCTAAGACGGGTGAGAAGAGACAGCAGAGTGAAGTCTCTCACGCTCAGTGTGAAAGAGAGAGCCAGGAAGTCAGGAAATTGAAAAGAAAAAGCAGTAGCAAAGTAAAGCTGCTGCATCTCCGCTCGCCTCTCCTGTCCCCACCCAAGTGTAAAGAAGCACTGTGCCAGGAAAAAAAACTACAGCTCAAATCTCCTGATAAATCAGAGCTTCTCAGGAGGAAGAAGCAACTAAAAAGGAATGTAAATGATCTTTGACCAATGACTTTTGTCTAGTTGTGGTTTCTGGTACAGTATATGTGGTTTCTTATTCAGTACGGTAATGAGTGTGTGTACAGCAATGTGTTCAATGTGCACAGTGCTGAGAGATTAGAGAGTGAAGGATGGCATGGGACATGTCAATATGGATCTGCAATGATCAAAGGATGCTGTCTCTTCTGGGCACAAGTCTGGGTTGGGTTACAGCAAAGGAAAAATGTGAAGTGCTTCTTAATGTGTTTTCTCTGTATTCTCTGCTCTAGGATCACTGTAAATGGAAGAACATCTTCTCCCCTAATAATCTATTTCCTGCATGTGGCTCCCCCAATAAATATATTAAAGTTTTGTTTGAACTATACAGTTTGCTAGGAAAACAGACTTGCCATTGTTTAAAACAACAATAATCATGAGTGCTGTTTAAAAGCTAAAGTAAGGTTATGCGCATATCTTTGCTCTGACTAGTTATCAGCCATGAATCTTGTACTTAGGTAATTATTAGAGGTTTCTTTTTTAAAGGGATGATTTACTTACTCTGTATCCCTGCCAGATTTTCTTCCTTTTTTTTCAATATTTGAATTTTACACATTAAGTAGGGCATGCTCATTTTTCTTCTGCTTCTGCCCTCTTTTGAGTTATGAATCCCTTCAGTGAGTAATGAGCAGTTGGCAACTTTTATGCATAAGAAAGAAGATTCAATGAATTCCAAATATGCTACACGGACGCTCCTTTTCCTACATAAAAAGTATAACATTTTTATGAATTGGGCCCACGATGATCTGGCATTAAATCACTGCCCCCTTTCTTCTTTGTGCTCTATTTATGCTCAGGGGATGTGCAGTCGCAACGTGTTATAAATTCAGCAGAATTACTAATTAAAAAATCTACTGTACAGAAATAGAACAAAGGGTGGAATTAGAGCCAACAGGATCTGAGCCAGTGCAGTGGTCCTGGGGAAATGGTCTGGGCTGCAAGGCAGGTGATCTGATCCTCATCTGGGATTAACTAACGTAGCTCTCTTGCTCCAGATGATTTACAGTCCTACAAACTCAGCCCCTCTGCAGACTTTTGGCAGCAGGAGCCAGCGGGGCTCCTGGCCTCCTGTTTCCCATTCTTTCCCCAAAGGGGATGAGTGGCTCCCATTGGCGCCATGAGAATTAGAGCCTGTAGGAAATGAGCAACACTTTTGGTCTTCCCAGTTGGCTCATCAGAGTTTGCAAAGACCACGGAGGATTTCCAGTGATGGAAAGGTTTGGCACCATTCAATGGCCAGCAGCCTGGTTTTCCAGGGAATTGTGCTGCTGAGCACTGAGCCCTCTAAGCCCTGGAAGAGCACAGCCCAGCTAGTGCAGACATCAGGGAGAAGAGAGTTCAAACAAGCATTTCTTAGGCTCTCAGCAGAAAAGTTGCTCTTCCCTTGCTAGCTTTCCTAAGCATCTGCTCTAAAGTGGAAGCATTTGATATTAGGGCAAAACACTAACTCTAGAAAAGCAAAATATGCAAGGATACACAGAGAGCTGTATTCTGCACTGAACAAACTCGTCCTTTTTTCCCCACTTCCAAGTACAAAAAGGTGCCCTACGAACAGACGCAGTAAAGGCTGAAAGGTGCCTGTGAGTTGCCTGGTATGTTGATCCAAACAGCACCTCCTGGACAGTGCCTGTGGGCAGACACCGAGCTGACCAGTGGACTCAAGGAAAGTATGCCTTCCTTCTGCCACCAGTCTTCAAAAATAATTATATAGGAGTGATATTTACAAAGAAGTGACCCTGGTATGTCTAAGGTCCAATAGAACTAAGAAAAACTTCCTGGAAATTCAAAGTGGAAAAAAATTAATTCATCTTGCAACTTTCTCTGCATGGCCAAATCTCTCACTCTCAGTTTCTCTGCTGACTTTGACTTTGGTGGGTTCTGTGCATGCAGAGAAACACCCCCTGTGCTGGGGAAAGGCAGCAAATGAAATGGCTTCCTCTCTGAGGAAAGGGAGAGAGCACGGGTTGTGTAGGGACAAATACAAATACAAGCTGTAAGAGCCTTAATCATTGCCTCACACTGCACAAATAAAAAGACACCCAGCATCAGCTCTGCTTGATAAGTAAGGAAGTGTTATTGTCCCATACTGTCTATCCCAGTTTTGATACGGCAGCATCCAAACCACTTCTGCATCGTGGTTCTGAACTAACGCGCAGGTTAACCATGAACAATTTCAGCCCGCTTTAAACCTCTGTGCTGTAGGAATCAATGGCTCAGCAGCTAATTCACAAATGGCTCAGTTGACCATGCAGTGGGGACACAGCAGATAGCTGAGGGCAGTGACCTCGTCACTCAACCTCGGCTAATCTGTCCCCATTTGCCAGAGACAAGAAAGAACAAACACAAAAAAGAAAGGCCTACTGTCTGATGTCCCTTACAATTCAGCATCACACATGCCAAAAGAAGTAGTCCTCCAGAATCAGAACATGAGGTAAAAGTCACAAAACTTAAAAGCATTTCTGGATACTTAGCTAAGCATTGTAAGCCCATAGGGTTCCTTTACTGAAGTGTTTTGCTATGAATCTGAAACAAAAACCTGAACTCTTCCTGAATTGCCTGACTTTTCACATAGCTAAGGCTTTGGCAAAGGAGAGGCTACTGAAGCCATACCAGAATATACCTGAGTGTTTGATATGTGGTACAGGCACAACCCATTTCTCTCATTGCAAAGAGGTTTCACTTACACTCTAAATTCATTTTTCCCCATGTTTTCTCTTTTTTTCCTCTAAGTTCAGTCCAGAAATCAAATATATTGTCACAGAAGTGAATGGATAAAATCCTGCCAGAAGTACAATGAGAGGCACGCAGGCACAGGGCTTCTGCACAGTGAAACACACAGCTCATCTGCAAGTGATGGTGCTAATCAGCACAGGGCATAGGGCAGAGAGTCCTTCCCAAATGAATTTATTAAGTACTTAATGGAGCTCTCCTAATGGGCAGAAACTTCAGAAGGAAAGCAGCAGAGGTGATCCTGCCACTGAAGTCTGCCTCTCTGATGCCTTATGACACTGGACCAGTCTCTCCTTTACTCCTTGTGGCTATTAGTCCTTCCACATTTGTCCTCTTGGCCCAGGATAGGTATTCATGGGGAAGGGATTCTGCTGTATTCGGGTAGGTGGGACCCCTGGGTGGGCTGGAAGGTGATGTGCTGCATAAAACTCTTGGTCACACCTGCGTGAACCTGGAATAGCCAAGACCAGTGGAACTTCTTAGGACTCCATGATTTAGACTGAGACTTCCACCTCTAGACATCCATGATGCAGATCTCCATCTCTAGACTTCCATGATCTGGATTCACCATCCAGTCATCCAAACTCCTCCACTCAACCACTCCAAAACCATAGGCTATTTCAGAGAAGGTGGTTTAACCCATGCAACGGAATCAACTTTTCATGAAACTACTCTTTCTTATTTCATTAATAATATAATCTCTTTCCCACTTTTATTACAATCTGTCATCAACCTCTGTAGTCCCTCATGATAAAAGAAGTCAATTGCTGTAGCATAGATGAGCTGCACACGCCCTTGCACAAGTTTTTGTCATTTTGGTCTCTCCTTGCCATGTGACACCTGGCTCACATCTCCCCAGTTCACAGACAAATGCCTGGACACCAAGCAGTCACTCAAATGCCCCTGAGCACTCTGCATTTTTGAGAATTATACCCTTTTGACAACACACTCTCCACTCAGTATAGCTTGGAAAAGCCAGACAGCTGGACCTACTTTAGTGTAATTTAGCTGAGATGTCAGCCCTCTTAAGGAGGAAAACACTACTCAGTGTGAATAAAAGTGGCACCATCTGTTCCAAAGTGAAGAGACCTTTGCAGCATGGCCTGAAGGTCAAACCCTGCTGGACTCCGAATCAGAAAGTGCTGTAGCAAAAACAGTTGTAAATGGAGAGTGCTCCAGCAAATCCCTCTGTCGAGTGCAGCTCCAGGATCTGCAGCCAACAGCCCTAATTGAGGATTTACTTAGGCAGCAACTGGTCTTCTGGAGTGATGAGAGGTGTCAGGTTTTTGAAGGAATAAGCTCTCTTCTCTCTTCTCCCCATCGTGACCAGTAGTTTCTCAAATCTCAAGCATTTTATTCAAGCGACCAACCTTCACAAGCAAATGGCTCGAGTTTTGATGTTTAATGTTGCAGGGATAGCAGTAGGCAGCTTTTCTTGTTTTCAGCTCTTTTAGCACACTGTTTTGCCTAAAGCAAAATATGGTTTCAAGCAGTCTCACTCCACCAGTACTTTCTCCTTGCCTCAGCTAACAGCACTTGTGTATGTATTAAAGATGCTGCAGCAGAAGTTGATGCTACAGGGCTCGTTCACTTATTTCAGATAGTCAGCAATCCAACTTTTTTAAAATGCACTTTTTATACAAAGGAATTATTTGTTCCTTTTTGGATTTACAACCCAATTTCAAAGCTTGAGAAAACTTGGAGAGGGGGGAGGGAAGAGTTATACACTTGATTGAGACATCAACATAACATGACATTTTACAAAGACTGTCAATATGCCTCCTTAAAGAGACACTGACATATTAGTTTAAGTGACTGGGTTTGCTGAGATTTCTTTAAGGTTGACTTAAATGTCAGATGCCATTAGCTCTGGAAGTTCAAACAGTCTACCACTGTGAGCATCTTGCGCAGTGGAGGTTGAAAGGGTCACAGGTAAGCAAAGCCACACTAAAACACTGCCTACCATGCCTGTGTAACATGTAGCTCCACTATGAAATGAAGAAAGCAAAGCCCTGTACGTAGAGAGTTTATGTTAATGTCTTCTCAAATACACCACCAGGTGTAGATTTGTACTTCTGCAGCTTCCTGCTCCCTAACTGAAGTCTCACTGCTCTACTCATCTGCATGTAAGGGGGAAGTCTGCTTGTGTTAAAACTTCAGAACACGTGTGTGTCTTTGAGGATAAGAAAAGTGAACTATTGATTAGCAATTGACAAATGCAATAGAAATTTTATGTGGGCCAAGAAAGACCCATGCATAATTTATAGCTGTGCCAAATATGAGTGACAGCGAACAGCAGGAGGCTTGAGCACAATATTGATTACTTTAAAAAACTGAGAAAGGCACCGTGCTGAGGACTGGGAGGATAAAGAGGAGAGGCAACAAGCAGAGAAAACAGGAGCAAAGCCATTAAGGATGTTGTGCTACCAGACACTGCCAGACTAGGAAACTGAGGAGACAGTCAGGTGGAGAGCACTGCTCTCTCCTTTCCAATCAATAATACCATGTCAAAACATAAAATGCATGCTTTTGCTCTTAAGTAAAATGTGTCCAAGATTTTTAAAAGCATTGATTCAAGGTGGATCAATGAAAATCTAGGCGTATTTTCCTGTGCAAAAAGGGGGTAATAACACTTTGTAGATAATCACACAACAGAAGGGATTTCCAATGCTAGTCATAAATGTCCTATTTATATTACAATCTTTTTGTCAGTTAAGGTTAAGAATAGTAGGTCAAGGAGTCTTGCAATGTTGAAGGGGGGCAGGCAGACATGTAAATGTGGGAGCATGGTATCTCTTTAAAAGATGAATGCAGGACAGGACTGAGCTTGGGCAGGAGAGGCTGTGAAACATAGATCCTCTTCAGCTCCACTTTCAAGGTGCTTCCAGGGGCTTTTTTGCTAAACTTCTTAGCAGGTTCAAAACTCCAGACTCCAGCAATGCTCAGCCGAGAGGCAATGAAAGAATGTACTCTTCAAGGCCTGTTCCTGGGGGTGCTGGATTTCTTCAGCAGCTGCTCAGCTGCAATGTCCTGGCAAGGCTGGGATGGGTGTTGAAAATGCTCTGCTACTGTAACTATTCCAGCAAAATTTGTTCTAGCAATTCTCTTCTCCCAAAAGTATGTTTGGTGGTAGAGTATACAATGGTCCTCTAATTAAGCAAGCTTTGTGAGGATAATTGCAGCTGCAATTAGACTTTTGCCTAACAAGATTTTGGCCAGCATTGAGATGGCATTAAAACCAAAACAGAAAACATATTTATAACTGGCATCATCTTACTAGTATGGAGAAAGAAGGCTTTAAGAATGAGGAAAAAGTGGAACTAGACTCCTAACTGTCCACTTCTCCCCCAGAGAGAACCCAGCTTGCATTCCCGAGGATGAGTGGCAAACTTAATCAAACAAGATGTGCATTTCAAATGCTCAGAGAGAAACAGAAAAAAGGAGAACTGCACCTGCAGAGGGCAGCTGGGGATGTGAAAGGTACCTCAGAGATGGATCTCACTGTCCTTGCAGCAGATCCTGGCATCTACACGGCACGGGCACCTGCTTTGCAGGGACCTGAGCAAGGTATTCGCTGAGCAGACAGCGACTGCTTCTGGCTCCTGAGCTGGCACCGGGGTCCCAGCACAGACCTGCACCGCGGCCAGCGCTGCCCTCGAGGGGAGCGTTTGTGCTGCTGTTTGCAAAGCAAGGCTCTGGGTTTGTGAACATCACACAGGCTTGCTCTGGGCATTCTCTCTGTGATCCATCAGGAGACGAAATTCGGCTTTTGCTTAATAGACTGGAATACTGAAATGGGACGCTGGCAAAGGAAAAGAGAGCACTCCTCTTTCTTCATTAAAACAAAAAGCCTTGGAATATTTTAGAACGCCATGAATTGCAAATGGCAACTTGAAGTGAATCTCATCCTTAATCACACATTCTTCAATAGATACTGACTCTTAAGGTTTTTTTTAAATGCGGGTGAAAAATGATTTTTTTAATGAGCTATCCCAGAACTATAGGTGAAATGCATAAGAGGAAGGACAAGAAGAATTGTCCATAATCCACTCCATCAACAGCATGTTTCTAAGTCACTCAGATAGTCATAGAAATAACTTTGTTTCAACACTTCAGTGCTTTCTTTTCCCTCTTATTCAAAGGCACAATTTTTCCATAATAATGCAATGTTTCACTGTCCCGAACATTTACATGCCCCTGAAGTTCTAATACTGATGCAATAATTCCTTGGCATCAATAAAATATATTCCCTTAGTGAACTCCTGCTGGTTCCCTCATCATTGGTAAAATCTGAAAAGCCTTACAAAAATAATTATTTTGCTGCACACTGTTTTTCATTTTTGATAGAATCTTAACCACAGACTTCTCTGAATGCACATCTAAGAAAAACAGTGTCATTATTTCTACTGACCTGAGTAAGGAGGCAGGAGCACAAGCCCCCTGCCTCCCGATTGGCGAGAGGTGCCGCACAAAGCACAACCGAGCAAGTGTCCCCTCCAGCAGCCAAACAGCACAGGGTATGGAAAGCAGAATGGGAGGGAAGCATTTGGAAAAGTGAGGGCTACAGTTAGTGAGGGTGAGTTAGATTGTAGCTAGAGCACCAGGGTGGGGACAGACAGCACAGGGGAGCCTGTGATGGGGGCCCTCTGGAGAACAGTGGGTCCAGTGCATTCAAAGTGCACCACGTACACTGACTCTCCTCCTGTGATCACCATGGTCGCCTGCCACTCGTGCTTCCTTAGGATTCCCTCCAAAAGGGGCAGTTTCCCCCACCCCAGATATTCCCAGTGAGGTATCTGCTCCAATCTCCATGCTCCTGGATGGCTGTGAACTGTAGCAGGGCACACATCTAGCCTCTTCTCAATTTTTATGCTGGTGTTATGAAAATGACATTTACCTATTCCCTTTACAGGGCTGTGAAGGAGATTGATCAGGCAGCTTATATATCTTGCTTTCTGTAATCTCCCAAACTAATTAGCTCCCAAAGAGATACCACACTGGCAGGCCAGATCCCTCCAGCTTCACCAGTAAGAACAGCAGGTGGGAGAATAGCTCCACACACGTTCCCTGCTTGGCCCTCTCTAAAACTGCGTGTGACACTAATTGATCGGTGCCAGTAGCGCTGGTGGCAGAGACACACACAACCCACAGGGAAGCTGTTCAAAGCTGCAGTAATGAGTAACCTATTGCTGCTTGAAAGTACAATAATGGGCTTTGAATTCAGCTATGATTACCTGGGCTAGCCGGGCCTCTGTCCCCTCACAGTGTTAGAGAGCAGAAGAATATTTTAAGCTATTTGAATTTTATGCTAACAACCTGGGGAAGAAAAAAAGACAACTCACTTCAAACTACTTAGTGTTTAGTGATGTGGCAGAGGGACTTCAGAGAGAGCCTGCCTGGGAGGAGGCACAGTCGAGTCAGCACACAGAGGTGCTCCAGGTTGCTGCCAGTGGGGGACATGGAAATCCTGCTCTGCTGGCAGCGCTGCTCCATGCAGTAAAGCCCATGCAGGCAGAGCCGCCCCAGCCCCAGCAGCAGGGGATGCCAGGGCATACACACAAGCTTCCGATGTTCTGGCAACCTTAGGCCAAAAAAGCAACCCTTCAGGAACCGTCCCTGAAAGCATCAGCTACAACAGCCCTGAGATTACTCCAAACTGTGATGAGGGCTGGCTCCCAGCTGCCTCAGTGGGGAAGGTAGAACCTGCCATTCTTTAGAGGTCACTGGGAATTTCCTAATCAAAGCAATAAACTAAAAAGCTGAGGAGATCAAAACAAATGGAAACTATATCAGCAGTACAGCTCTTTTCTGGTCACTACTGCCCATAATTTGCCATTACAACTGGAGGTGATGCAGCTTACAAAAGCAATACATGGCTCTGCTGAATGAGTCATGCAGCATGGGTTGCAGCAGACACTGACATTAAGAAAAACTCCGCAAACTAGCACAGTGATTAAAAATAGAAACAAAAACATACAACACCACATTCAGAAAAAAGCCAGCTCACAAGTGTCCTAAAATACACCTGCATCACTCTGGATACCTCCAGCCACCACTTTAAAGTATCACCATTCCAGGAATTACTGCATTTGGGAGGGAGAGGTCTGTGCTTCTGGGAAGCTTTGCAAGACCATGTCATCACCAGGTCAGGAGTGAAGTTGTATTGGCTGCAGGAAAACATCAGTGTCTCAACTGCAGCAAATACCTCCACGGTAAAAGCTCAGCATTAAAATAAGCATGGATCACAGTGGAAAAATTTCCTTGAAATGACAGTCTACACTGAGTACTATGTTAGTAAATAGGGACTCTACTTCAAGAGCACCCTATTTTTTTCCAAGAATGAAATAAATTGCTCACTTAATTCTATTACCCATTAATACAAAGAATTAACAATTATTGTAATAAGCCAACTGCTGTCTCGCTTCAGCCTCTGTGCACAGAGGAAGACAAGGCTGAGTCCTGGCCAAGTTCTTAATCTAGAGAGCATACATACAAAGTTGGGTCCTTTATGTTCCCCCTGCTCTGTGTGTGAACACAGCCCACTGGAATAATTTAGCATGAAGCTTGAGGCAGTTCAAGCCACGGGTACTGCCAGAACCCATGGAGAGCTAGTTCAGAGCTGAGACATCCCACCTACACTCACGTTTCCCAAAAACCCATCTGCTTCCACCGGAGCAGGTGACACAAGTCCTCCCCTACCTCACAGAAAACACCAATCCTCCCTCACAGAGGAAGCCTCAGCGTGCAGAGAGCGGAGCTGTAAGGTACGCTAAGCAGGTTACATCTGAGCTCAGCGTGGTGCCGTTTGCTTCTGAATGCAATTCAGCCCAGTGGCTTTCATCTGCAAAACCCTCCAGGTCCTCCTGGCTCTCTCAGAGCCTGATCTGCTCGATAGCCGAGATCAGTGCCTGCACCATTGCAGTATGCCACGATACTCCTGTTAACAACACATAACAGCAACCCGGGGGCCGGGCGGCTGGAGGACAACACACAAAGGCTTCAGATTAGTTTTCTCACCACAGACTGTCTGGCTTTTGCTTGCAGGAGGCACTGGTCTAAGGGAGCAAGAGTCTTTCCTACGATCATCTGGCCAATTTAATGGGTATTTGACCTCCTGTCTCTGATGTGGCTGCTGGAATGCCCTTACAGATTGCATATTCCTGTTAATTCCTGCAAGCATTTGGTATTTTCTTCTTTAAATAGCTAAAATGTTGTCAGGGGCATGAAAATGCTCTGTCAAAGTTATGGATGTGCTATCAGTAGCTGGAAACACATTTAGGTTTCACATCAGTTAAACCACTACCTTAGGAATATTTAGATGCCCTACAATTCTCTGGAGCATTTAAAATGGTGACAAGACCCAAATAAGCCTATATATACATATATATATTTATATATTTATATATTTATATATATTTATATATATACTTATAAGTCTTTTTTTTCCCTGATAGGGCAGCAAAAACAGCAAAGCTCCATTCTGAGAGAATGTGGAGAGAACCACTGCAAAAGGATGGGTAAACAAGATGCACTGGGCAGCAAGAATTCTGGGTCTTATTTTCTGCTCAGCACATGTTTGGGGGATAGCAAAGTAGTGAGCAGTCATTTTACCAGTCAGTGCTTCAGTTTGCCCTTTTTGTTTTGTTTTGTTTTTTAGCACTGTTAAATTATTTTTTCTCCCTTTAAGGTTATATTTTCCAGGGCAAAGACTCTTTTACTCCACACTGGAGCTCAGTTCAACAGGGCACCAAATCCATTTGGGACCTTGCTGTACTACTGTAACACAAACCAGTCAGATTAGAAACAAACAGTACTGGGTTCTGCAAACACATGTTTTTCAGACTTCAGAGTTTAGTTGGGCACTAAGAGTAAAGCTGTTGAATAGCATATTTAAGACTCAGATGGAAAACAGAAACTTTCCCAACCACAAGTTGTACAAGACAATATACATAAGTCATTGAATGGAAAAACAGACTGTCTTTATCATGTTAATGATGATTTATAAAAGCAGATGTTCCACAACCCACCAAACATTTAATTTCACTATATTTATACACAGCTTTAATGATGGCTTTCTGTATTCTTGGTTATTTTTTGCCTTCACATTCATTTCTGTTCCTGTGCCTGAGTTAATCACTGTACACAGTTTTAGGCCTGGTATCTCTCCGGTTAAATGGCTCTGAGGTTGCTCCTGAGACAAGGAGGTTTAAGGAAAAAAAAAATCCATTCTAGAAATAGCATCACAGCAGTGCTATCTGTAAGCATCCCCACAATTATTCTGCTGGTTATTTAATTAGCTCAGACAAAGGTTGCAGAGTGCACAGAAATCTATCAAGGGATCTGCAGTAATATTTGGAGATCATTTCTTTTACTGCTTCATCATTAAAGTTTTATGTACTCTTGCAATTGATAGAAGCAATAAAACATTTCTGAAAAATATAGAAGAAACAAAAAACTAATATACATGAAATAAAACCTCATCTAAAATTCTACTAGCACTGCACCCCTGGCATCATTTAACAGTTTGCTAGGTCTGGTGTACAGACTACACTTCACTGCATCATGACAAAGTCCTTAGATCTAAATACATTTCCTCTATTTATCCCTGGTGGAAAATCTAAATAGAGCTTTTTGAGTGAGAGTGAATAAATCACTGTTTAGTTTACAAAACCTGTATCTTGCTCCTCTGAACATGAACCTGGAACATTACATAAAATAAAGAAAAATATTTCAGTAAGATACATCTCAATTCAAAAGATAGTTATGGTTGTAATAATATGGGTAAAATTACCTGCTGAAATATTTCAGCATTACCCACATTTCAAGTGGCCTGGACAGAAATCCTGAGTATGGTGAAAAATCAAATTTTCTTTTTCTTAAACGACACTCAAAGTTCAAGTCTTTCTGCAGAATCCTTCTGCAATCCTCATAGCCAAAGAAAACAGAAAGAAGATGCATCATTTTAGTAGCATCTCTTTCTCTTCAAGTTCTGTAGAAAACACCACAGCATCCAGCACTGGGGTAGCTAAATGGCTCATTTCATTTTAAAAGAGTCTCTTCATCAATGAGATAAGTGCTGGGAGAAGGAAAAGTGAATCTGATCAGTAGGGTCTTTACTTCCATAGAGAGCCCAGCTTAGTTCTTAGTTCCTAGACTAAGTTCACAGCTACTAAAGGCCCATCAACCCTTTTATTTGGATTTGTTGTTATTAAAATACTATAAATATAGAACACAGCATGGTCTTTTTAAGGAAATATATGTCTCTATTCATTTTATTTTTAAATGTATACTTGAGGGATACTAAATGCTAAGCTCAGCAGCACCAAATGCTGCTAAGCTAGTTATGGAACTTTTGCCAGTAAGTGTTCATAGTTTAAAAGTAGTTCGATCAAATAACTAACATCAGATACAGTAGTCACAATGCACAAACAAAAGAATGGACAAAGCTTGTTGTCCTGGAAGTTCAAAACACTCTACAATCACAGGAGGGAAAGCAGGAAAACTTAAGCAGTGCATCACCATAATTAAGTCAACTATTTGTATAGGTGTAAGCAGCAATGTCAGCAATGTCGCATCAACAATGTCATGACTTTGAAAGACAGCAGGGACAGAATGAATCACTCATCAAGACTCTTTAAACACAACATACTTGATAATAATCAGGGATTTTTCCTCATCAATAAGCAGCAGTCTCAGCAATATTCAAGACTTTCTCATGCTTATCCCAACGCCAAGTCCCTGATGGCAGCCAGTATCCCTGCTCCCACATAAAAACCACACATAGCTCAGGACGTGCATACAGAGTGAGCCCTCCATCCTGCCTTTGACATCAATGCTACTTTTCTTACATATTCTGACTTTTTTTTTTTTTCTTTTAACTAGAAGCCAGCTGTTGAAATCTGGACTCAATTCATCTAAAGTGTGAAAGATCATGTCAAGTGCAGGCAATGACTCACACCAGGAAGAAGGACACTTGTGATTTCCCAACTATCTGATCAACTATGGTTTTAGGCAAATGACTGATGTTAGATATTGGATTATGTGTTTTTGAAAGTGTGCCATAACCAAGTCTAGCTAGAAGCTAAACACACAGCTGAGTAAGGACATATGGAAAGGTCTTTGTGCTCATTCTTTTTGGAAATATCTTAGCTGAAGAACACGGAAGAGAAAGAGACAATGCTTTTTTTCCAGTGGATTTTCTTTGCATTTTATAAAAACACCTTCATGACAACCATAAATGGGCCTTGTAAGTGCTTTCATTTTCTTTTTAAAAGTTGCTTTAAACTGCTTTTTAAGCTGCTATTGTATATGAATCCTTACACAATAGAGCAGAAAAAGGAGAATTCACTTCTTGGCAATAGCTGACACCACTGTTGGAGAAGGCTGGTGATGGGGCCATTAGGAGAAGACCTAGTGGGTTACTTTCCTGTGTCATTACTTTTCGGTTGTTACAGCACAACCTGCACACAAGTTTTGTGCACAGCCTTAGGCAACTCCTTGTGCTCCCCTGTGCCTTTACTGCCATCTATATCTTGAGAATGATAGCACTTGGCTTTGTCACAGAGGTGTCACAGATCCTTTAAAGATAGACATGCATTTATTTACTGGAGCAATGGGTTTACTTCAAGTACCTGAGAGAGGTCGTCAGAAAAAGTCAGAGTGCTCTGTGGACACACTGCCACTGCAGTCACTTACAGTGGCTTTAGGCCACAGAGTGACTTAAAGGCTTTGTCACTGTCAGAAAGGGAGAACACAGTCAAAACCTTTTTTCTGCACTGATATCAGTGCTCTGTGGAAGAGAAAGTGAGCAGAGAGAGGCCAAAATAAAGCCATCCTGCTGCACAAAGTGATGTGGCCTAAATTTCTCCAGTTTCTGTACAGAAAAAATATTGAAAAGTTTGCCTAATTCAAAATGTTAGGGTTCACAACAAGGGATTGTAGTCTTATGTAAGGCAATGGTCTCTTGGAGAGATAGGACAGCACAATCGTCCTGGAGCTCAGTTTTTGTTGAGCCTTGATGAAATATTTCAAGGTTCATTCAGTTCACAGCAAAACACTTGAAATGACCGAGAGAGCTTGAGGTATTGCAATCATAGAATTTCCTGTTATAAATTTGCAGTGAAGATAACTTAGCCTCCTATCAGTTTCCAAATGTTAATATCCATATCCCAAAATAAAGCAGATACAAGAAACCAACAAAAAACCACTGGTATAGAAAGACAGCAGCAAGGAGTTTACAAGTAAATCAAATAATCTTATCCCCATGTATCTATGTGCTCCTGCATTTGTGCTTTATTTATCTGTAACTCTTCACATTGGTAGAAAAAAATATAGGCTTTGTCTGGTTGGAGGGACTGGTTTATCTCTGCTCCTGACCCTTTAATTTGTCATCTAGCCAGCTTCCCCTTGGTGAGAATGTTTCTGGCACTCCAAGTCTGCAGTTAACTTAATAAGGAATGTAAGCACAGTTAGATAAATTAATTTCAAGGTCAAGCACACTGACAATGGAAAATGGATGCAAGTGCAGGTAATAGAGGAAAATTCGCATGCATACTGATACACTGTTAAAGGCAGATGTTACTAGATAATTTAATCTCAAATGTAACCGATGTTTTCAGTTGCCCTTTTCCATTAAAGGAATTGTAGCAGATGCAAAAATCAAAGATTATTCAAAGAATTAAGATATGAAAAGCATGTTAGATCACTAAACTCCAATTAGTTAAATTAAATTGTATACCATTATCTACCTGTAGTTTTATTGGTAGCCAGCATTAGCACTCAGCTTGAGCAATAATAAAATTAGAGAATAACACTTTAATTGAATTGCACTTAAAAGGATCATGCTGACAAATGTGATTGTATCTGGCTGTAATGCACACCTTTTCCAACGATCATTAAATCCAATGAAATGAAAGTCACAGGATGTTGACAGCTCTCTGAAATAATCTGTGAACCGTGCTGTATCTCGCAGTTCCTAATCAATTTAGAGAAGCCTCATTAAGGCTCTGCAGCTAAAGAACACTTAAAAATCAAAACAAATTACAACATGTTATGGATAACTAGCTAATCATATCGATACAACAAGGATGTATTGTGTTGCAACAATTCATTTCCTTTGTAAGAAGGGTTTGCCATGGATGATTTAGGAATTGTTATTCATAACTGCAATCAGCGAGCCCTAATGTCAAGTTTTTTCATCTTTGCTCATAATAAACATTTTTTATGCTGTGTCTTCACTGCACTCTAGATCTAATACTGGACTCTATGATCGCATGCCTGTTAATTATTTGTGTGTCTATGTGTATATTTGTTTCTCTCCTGTGCTGTTTTCGCCTCTCTCTGGAGCATGGAGAAACAATGATGTGTGATTCTGGGAACAAATTAGACATTATCAGATACCCATGTGAATATTTCTCGGCAATTTTTGTTCCCCGTGAGTAAGTACTTTGTTGCTGGATTATTTAACAGCCAATAACTCACCCTCACTCTCTCCTACCTTCGGTGGCTGTTTCCTTTTTATATGGCAGCTAATACAAAATAGTGTACCTTGATGTAACACACATAAGCAATTTGAGCTGGGCAATTTAGCAGATTAATGAGACCAGCCAACAGGCATTTAAAACTGAGACATATCTGTGGCACTCGTTCTTGATCTACTTAGTCAACATGGACTTGGCCAGTCACCTTTCCCAGTGGACTTTTCCCTGTCACATGATAAATCATCCTTACTCAAATATTTCTTTTTAAAGATTCCCCCTCAACCTTAGCTGATAAAAGTCCCAGGCATCAGATGGAGTGCATGGAAGCAGATACAATCTCTTTTCCTCCAACATGGACATTATATTTAGTCAGTTACTCTTGCTGTTGATTAATGTTCCTTTAGCTTTGAGCCTTTGAGGGATCGTTATAGTGTGACTTCTGCTCTCAACAAAGCATAAAATTGGATATAACACTAAAGAGACACTATATAATACCATCCTGTTTCCTATCCACTGGACTGATTTGCATGGACCACTCCAGACTGACATGGGAACAGAGTTTAAAATGCAACAGTAGATTAAGACAGAATATGATACTGATGTTAAATACAATTTATAAAGCAGACGTTAAGCTATCTGCAGAAATATGGTTTTAATAAATATATGCTCTTTCTTCGTTCTCTTTTTGCATGAAAAGTAGAGCAAGATTTCAGACAACATATGGATTTCTACATAGTATTTAAAACAGTTTTTAATACTTACCCAAGGTATACAAATTGGCTATTACACTCACAGCATAGTGCTCAGCAAAATGAGTCCATAAACATTTGAGAGGGAATTAGAGATTTAAACATAAAAATAGGAGATCCAATAATTGACCAGAGGTTTAACACTAGTTAAAGTTAATATTATTGGCATCATGGGAGTGTCTAAAGGTCCAATCACACCAGAATCCTTTCATAAACAGCAAAAAGCAGAAACAAAAGGCAACACAAACATCTCAAGATGTTCTTCTCCAGGACTGCAAGAAGGGTTTAGGCCATAAAAAAAAATAAGCACCCTTATCCCTAGGAATCTTATACAGCTCTGAGCAACTCCCACTGCTGTAACCCCCTTTTGCAGAGGGATGCACGTTTGCCTCCCTGCAGTATGAAGAAGATGAGCCCTTTCAGTGTTTTAGCTCAGCAGTTGAGTGTGTGAGTTCTCCCGGAATACACCTGAAAACTGTTTTCTTGACTCCCCACCCCTGTGGCTCCCATGCTGTACCTGTGACTAGTTTCACCACCTGACCTCCTCTGGCATAACACACTACACACACATTTCCATAACCTGGCAGACACAGGGCTCCATCCTGCACTTATTCATACTTCTGATAGCCAGGATAAACACCACTAACCCAGTGAGAGTCATGACATGGAGATCAGGATGTCTTGGACATGCTCAGCTGTGTCCTTCTGTCTGGGACCGTCACCTCTGCCACTGCAAAAGGTGCTTTAAAAGAGTGGCCATTGCTTCTAGTGCACAGACTTACACTTCATTTTTTCTGAGGCATAAGTGACTGGCACTGGAAGCTGAATGGATGCAGGACTAGGGACACACAGCTTGAATATCGGTCTGACAAATAAAAGAAACCCTAAAGATGAAACCAGAAAATCTGGGAGGGTAAACAGTTGTATGCAACCACCAGTATGTCTCTCTCTCTCATTATATCAGAGGGGTCTCCAACCTCATTCTCCAATGAGGTGTTGAAGGGCTAATGTTGTGGAAAAAAATATCTGTTTATAAATATCTGCACTCTGAAGAAATACAGCCTTCCACTGGAACCGTGACTCACTGGGACCAGAACAGCTACTAGAGACTGGGATAAAAATGGAGAAAGCTCAGCAGGGTAAGGGAAGGAATCTAAGGAATCTCACTGCTGTGTCAAGCATCCCGCTCCATTTCGCTATATGGAGCACTCTTTATGTAACCCAGCAATTAATTAGGAACAACACACATTTGTGGTTCCCCTTGAGGCAACAAAAAATAACTAATGTATATGTGCAATAATTTTCCTTTTAGCAAGAAATTTCATGAGGCTATTTCTGTTTTGAACCAAAACACAGCGTGTGCATCAGATGGCAATGACTCTGAAAGTGGTGAGACTGGGCCCAGTAACAAATGGATTTTGAATATGCTTATGAACAGGAATCCTGTCAATAATTCAAGGCCTGTATTAGAGAGTGAATGATGACTATGCCTGCCAGAAAATATATGTTAAAAAAAAAAAAGGCTGCTGGGCCCATGGGATTTTCTGTCATCCGAGTCCCTGTTATCACCAACGTAGTGCCACACACGCACCTCCCACAGGCCCCTCTCTGCCTGAACCTGATGACAGTAACTTTGAGTTTTTTCAGATTCAACGGGGAGCCCACAAGGGCAGGCAGGCCAGGGGTTTGTAAAGCCTCCTTCCAAAGGAGGGCTGTACCTACCAAGGAGTTTCTGTCCTTTCCCAGTGTTTGTGTCCCCCAGAATCAGCAGCCATTTAGCAGATGGCACAGCTGGAATTCAGCACGTGCACACGGTGTCTCTTTGCATGCACGATTTTGGTTCAAAAAAGGCTGCTAGTCCTTGACTGTTACACAGTGCCAGTTCTAAGCCTAAACATAAATCAGCACTTAGGTCACTAGTACTGCCAAACACAAATCTTCAAAAGCTTTTGAAAAGGGCTAGCAGACATTGTCCTATTAGGCAACAAGAAAGGGATTCGACATTTATTTCCGCATTCCCATGGACTGCTTCTCTTAAAACCCTTAGTGTTCACCCTAACCACAAACCGAAATCTATCTGTGCAACCACGAGTCCTAAGAACTTTATATATGGAGAGGCTATCACATTTTCACTTATTTTCAGAAATACAAATACTAAGAAAACCACCAAACATTCACAGATTCCCACTAAGATCACCACAGCTGTCAATGTTGAACAATTCTAGAGCTGCAATATAAGCTAGGCCTTGGCTCCAGGCTTGCCTCTGGCTGACCTGGCAAAATTATATCTCAAGAAAACCAGACTAATACAAGCCATGCATTTCAGGAGATGGGCTCTGTGCTCTCCCTACACCCCCATGCGGGACACAGATGGTGCTGGATGTCATTTTAAGCTCAAATCCATTTGTAACACCCATAACTTCAGCACAGAACTGCTCTGAGCTGTTTACAACTTTTCCCTGAGAAAAACCTTCCCTATGAAGGGGTTAAAAACATATGTCTGTGAAATATAATCATAGACATTTTTCATTTTCCACAATTTCTTTCTCTCTCTTGCCCAACTCATTTTCAAGATATTCTATCTCATACCCATTCTCAGCACCCAATTACCATCCTTCTGAAGTTATTCTCCTGCTTAAATGATGCTGGAAGAATGTTAACATGATTTTTTTTTTGATTGTCAGATTACAGCTCACATGTGAATGAAAATTGCGTTAAGGGTCTGATCCTGCCACCCTTGAAATCAATTGGGGTTTCATTCAAAGAAACCCAAAGGTCTCATTCTTAGTGAGCCGTAACTCCAGGCCTAGTGACCATTTATTATTCATAAGTACAGTCTGGGACAGGCTGATAAATGACCCCTAACCATCCCACTCAGTTTCAAAAGAACCAGAATGGACTGATTAATGGCTCCAGCAATCTCAAGTCTTGCTAACCTTACTTTTACAGGGATAGGGAGATGCCTGATGGTATAATATTTATATAACAAAGCAATTATCTCTGTAATATGGATTGTTTCAGGATGCATTCACTCCAGCTCAGTGTAGTGGAATGCTGTGGAAGACATTACCTGACACACCATGTAAAATTGATAGATGGAGGTTTGTATTGTCCAGGTTGCCTACAAAATACAAGAAGAGACAACCTGCATGACAAACTTTGGACAAGCCAGGGTACAAGTAGCCTTTGCTTCAGAGGGCTGGGCCCAGGGAGAATTCATGTTTCTTTGACTTAAGACAGGTGGTTGTGTTAAAGCAGCAAGCAATGATGAGATTCCTGGCCAGGATGTGAGAAGACCTGAAATAACTGGACCATCCATACCTTAGTCAATAAAAGCCTGAATCCAGAGCATGCCTCTCTGTCTGTGTGGCCAATGAAATGTCCTAAATGTGGTTGAAGGAATCCAGTAAAGTCAGAAAATTACTGGTGAGAAGGCATAACTCAAAAGGACATGAATGCAGAAGCCAATGGCTAAGAGAAGCCTCCAGGGACTCAAATAGACAGCAAAGAGGAGATTACGATTATTAAATTCAGTAAGAGAGGGGGAAAGCAAAGAGAAAGAAGCTGTGCTCTGTAGAGGACAGCAAAGCACTACTGTTAGGAGCATGCAGAGAGGAAAGAGCACTGAACGAAAAGCAGGAGCTGGAACACACCATGAGATGCTTGGCTGCAGGACAAACGCCATTAGAACTTGGCGGTACCTGGGCAGCGATACAGGGCAGCGATACAGGGCAGCGTCAGCTTTCAGCATAGGTGGAATGGTGTCCCAGCAGAGCACAGCTGGGTGGCCACAGCCCTGCCTCTCGCCGTGGGGTGGGGACTGCAGGGAGGGGCAGGCTTCCCTGGCTAAACTTTCCTGTTCATTCTGCTGGCGTTATCTGAAAAGCTTTCAGCTGGCTCTGAAAAGGTGAAGATGGTGTCTTTTGCTACAGAATGTTCTGCCAGTGAGGAGTGGGGAATGGCCCCAGCTGCATATGGCATTTATCCCCCGGCTCCCCAAGAGCCGCCTTCCCACATGTGTTCCCACCCCTCATACTGCTCCAGTACTGAGAATGAAGCAGAAAACAGTGGTGACCAACTTGCAGTCATCTGTGACGAAGCTGTCTCATCAAAAGCTCTCCATGAGCCCAGCTCAGTCTCAGAAATCCAAACAAAGCAGAAATGTAAGATGCAAAATAGCAGGCAGGTTTCTCCGCGAGTGGTTGACAGGTATCTGAGTGAACTGGGCCCATTAAGAGGTGCAGGAAATAGTATATTAATTTCACAGACTGTCTCGGGAAATCCTGCAAGAAGCAGCTGTATCTCCTCCTGCAGGTAGAGCCCTGCAGACACAAAGAGCACCTCACCCTCCATGAGCTCCCTGCTGGACTGAATTCTAATACAACAGAAGTTGCAGCAAAGCAGGTCATTTCAGAATTGTAGCAAACATGATCAAAATGAATAGCTCTGGATTTACGACAGAGAATCAGTGACAGTAAACCAAAGAGGAGAGTTAGAATGATAAAAACAGAACATTCAGGAAAAAAAACAAATGCTCTTTTAAGAGATCTCAGCTGTAACAACTAACATGCACCAGCTGTTACAAGGTGCAAACTGAAAGTCCTGGGCAGACCAACAACTCAACTAGTTCTATTCAGCTATGCAGGCTGCACCTAAGACATGTGCCAGTAGATGGTGTGTTTATTTTAACCAAATAGTTACCTGAACATATCTAGAGCTTCCTTTAGCATTGCTGCTTTGTTTTGAGTCCATATTGCTTGCTGAACATGCTTCAGTTTTACCCTCTGAAGTTTTCCCTCTCCTATATCATCCCCTTGTGAAATGTCACATCACTGTGGCCAACCTGATAGGAACGTTTGGATCACTGAGTGTAATGTGCTATTCATATTTGCACTTCAAAGCATTGTGCTTTTGCAGTTAAATGTAGTCCCGGGCCATTTTTCATATGATGAACAATAGAAATATCAGGACCCTTCCTCATATACTGGCACAATACCTCAGCTCCAGGTTTACCTCTGTTGGCTTATACAGGTCCTGATTTAGTTTTAACAAATGTCCATGCCCCTAGGACCAAGTGAAAGCAGAAGGAAACCAATGGATTTCAGTGTCCTCATGACATGCAGCGCTCTTTCAGAGACATCTTGGCTCAGGCTCCAGCTCTTGCTTGTTTTCACAGGAGATTTCAAAAATTTTGAGACATCTTTTCATTTGCTTTTATTTTATGAAAGCTTGTTCATCCCCCTTTACAATTAGGCTCTGACATTTTTATGGCTCAAAGTGGCTGCATTTTTTTCCTTTTTTTTTTTTTTAAGTAGGTCATGTGCAACATGAATGCGTTGCATCAACACATCAAGAAGGCTTGGTGCATCTCAGTTCAGGCACTCAGCATTTGAGAGCACTACTCTGCATGCTACCCAGCCATCACATCCACTGGGTGCCCCCAGCCTCACCTAGGAGATGGATGGAGGGAAAAGGATTCTTTCTCAGAATAATTGGCAACTCATAGGAAGGGGCAACAGAGAAGAGCCAAGGACCAGGAACTCTAGATTTTCTCATCCATGACTGCTGCTTGTCACAACCTGGCATATCTCCTACCTGAAAGCCACAAGAGGTCCAAAACATTTCTCCTGGCATCAAGGTACCAAATGATGAAGCAACTGACATTATATTTATTTTCTACTTCTCTACCACCAAAAAAACAGCCTACTTCTGTTCTTTACATCAAGCAGCAGCGTTACTGGTACACATTTTAAAGCCCAGACTTCGAAGCTGATTTGTGATCCATGAGAAAAGAAGGTACGTGATTAATTCTGTAAGATAGTTCATCAACTGATTGCATAAAATTCCTAAGAAGCACCAGCACAAAACTTGAAAGCTAAGGAACATGCTCCTGCAATGCACATTCAGAACTTCAAAAAACACATACTTGTTGGACTGAAAGGACTAACAACAAAATTATATGCTGAAGCACTGAACTACTTGACTCACAAACAATTAAAGCATTCTTTCAGCGTACATTATATTTTGTAGGGTTATTTTTCTTAGGCAGTACATACAACAAAGTGGATATGCTCACAGGAGTGGTATCGAGCTCTTATATTTCTTTTCCTGTAAGTCTTGGTCAGTCTAATTCTCTTGAACTAAGGGAGATGTGGGCTGGACCCCCAAACTGAATTGCACTAGATCTCTCAAACTGATGCTGGACACTTATTCTCTGAAGCAGCACGGGGTTGTATGTTTTTTGCTTTCCTAAATTCAGCATATGGAATTCTATCTTGGACTAGAAGAAAAGGTGCCTATGGAAGACAAACCTCTCATTTCAGACCTACCTCTTCTCCTCTGGGCCCTTTCACAAAAGAATTAAAATTGCACTCATATATTTTAAGGTTGGTGTCATTCTGAATCAGTGTGGAAAGTCCTGTATCTAAGAGGTAATAAGTCTGTTGTGAATGTATAGCTAGCTGATCATACTATAAAATGGAACAACACTCAAAATTTAGTACTAACAGCTCCACAACTTCTTCTTTGCTTCTAAATGCACAAAGCAATTTTTCCTAACATGGTGTCCAACACAATTCTTACACTTCCAGCTCTCAGTACCAGGAAGGTCAGGACAGATTCTGAGTTTTACTTATTTTCTGACCACCTGCACAGTATTGAGGATTCCCGTTTGCCTGAAACACGTGAAAGCAACAACTCTACGTCTTCTCCATGTAGTAACAGTTCCAACATGTGCATAGACAGGGGGTCACACTGCCAGTGTGTTGTTTTTATCTTACAGCTGGTTTCAGTCCCAAAGGCAGCAAGAATGGAAGGATTTGTTCCCATCTGG
Organism: Empidonax traillii; assembly: GCF_003031625.1. Taxonomy (NCBI): domain Eukaryota; kingdom Metazoa; phylum Chordata; class Aves; order Passeriformes; family Tyrannidae; genus Empidonax; species Empidonax traillii. Next base: position 176,332 of record NW_020955242.1, on the reverse strand, counting down.
TTACAAAAGATCTTATAAACATGCCTGATGTGAGTCAAGGTTAAAAGGGTATCTATCTTGGATCTGAGAGTCCTCTTCAAGTAGGTTTCTCATTCTGTTTACTCTCAAGCAACATTTTTCAATCAGATGTAGCAACAAGTAGAATAAAATAGCCTCAGGATGCCCAGTTAGCACACACTGGCACTCAACTGCAATTACTTGCCTTTCCTAACTTGAGATACAAAATGTCCTGTCTGCCAAGAACAGCCCAGCACAGTTATGCCTGTCTTTGCTTGATGCAGACTGATTTTCCACTGTAGATTCATTATGTCATTGAATTCAGTCACGGGAATATTAACATTTTCACACATGTGGGAACTCATCTCATGAATGCAAAGCTCATTTATTACAGTGATTTCTTCAGAGGCTGTAGAATGCTCATTTTATAATGAGGTTTATAAAAAGACAGATTCTGAACCAGTGAAAGCATGCAAATTTACCTGAAATTTGAAGTTTACAGCCAAGACTGTTTATTACTGGTAATTAGTGGTTTGGGGTTTTTTTTGCATTTCCCCCTCTTTTTTTGGTGTCTTGAGTAATGTAAAATATAATGTAATAAGAGAAGCTTGGAGACTTTGTAGCAGAGTGGCTTTTGATTGCTTACTCTGAACTCACTAATGACTCCAGTAAGACTGAGCAATTTAAAGAGAAGGGCCATCTCCAAAGCCACACTGCAAGAGGTGTTATCACCTTTGAATGATGCCTGGGCTGTTGCACTAAAGCCTGAGGAAAGAACTGACTACGCTCTCTCTCCCTGTAGAGCAGAACGGAACATGATTTAGACATAAATGTTAACTTAATAATGTTATGCATTTATTGCAGCATCAAAATTAGAGCACATTTTTATTTTGGAACATAATATTAGTCTGCTTAGCAAATACAAACTATTCCTGTTTATTAACTGCTCGGTCAGTTAATGCTGCTATCTGTAATTCTGAGCACTGAAACATATAGGGGATTTTGGCCAGATAGTCACAAATTTGTGCAACAAGAGAAAAATGAAAAAAGATCAGCTGCAATTCTGAACACATACTTGTAAATTCTTTTCCTTAAAACATCAACAACTAATTATCTGGGTCAGCAGAAGAGGGAGCTACTTTTTTATTAAGAAGTTTAATAACACAGAAGCTCCTTTCACAGATGTCATAGCTGTGGTTGGTATTAAAATAAATAATAATAAAAAAGAACTCTTGTTTCATCGAATTAGTAAGAGATGGTCTCCCTGGTGATTGAAAAGAGAAAGCCCAGTAAAATGCTACTTTTGAGTTTCCTGGAAATGTGATGAATTTAAAGTTTCAAATAAAGCAAATGTTCCAATTCTAATAAACTGATCTTTTTCACTGCATGAAAGTAGATATTAAAGATATAATTCTCTTGAGTTTTATACCCACACTGTCACTGGTATGACTGCAAAGGCGCATTGCAATGTGGCTTAATACTTCCACACGAAAAATCAAACCCTATGTACATTTGACTATCCTCTTAATGAAGCTTATTTTAAATATCATATTATCAGTTTCACTTGCAAGAACAAAACATTTGATTGCATCATTTAATGTACATTCTAAAGCTGTAGGGCTAGGTTGCCTTGTCCCTGAAGCAGACATAAGTGCCTGAGCATGGATTAGGAATGAAGTTGAACACCCAGATGGTCTGCTCAAAACTGTTTTCACATGCACCATACCCGCATCCCGATGCTAATAAATACACAGAAGTGCTCGTAGAGTGGCAGGAAAAAAAATCACAGCCTAAAAATCAGCATACAGGAGGAACGTGTAAACTGGTCAGTGAGGGCACACTCAGGCTCTGACTCTGTGGTGGGTCGTGCTGTGCAGCAAGACAAGAGTAAATTACCCCGTACCTACACAAGGCAAGCACTGGGTAAGAATGGGCTTTCCAGTTCACCTGCACGTGAGTTGTGAGGAGTGATAGGAAGGCAAATGCCTTTAAAGTCTAAAGCCAACACAAGTACTGACAGCAACAAGAAATATCGTTGTTGGTCCCATCATTGCAGAACAAAGAAACACACCCAACCGAAAGGCTGAGAAGATAAACATCCAAAATTCCTAATCTGTTCAGACAGACCTTCACTATCTTTAAGTGAATCTCATGATTTTTGAATGTCTGAAATCTACGTGACTGAAGTGGAAATAAGAAAGAAGACCCTAAAAGTGTCAGGATGGATCTTCAAGCTCTTGAACACATGATAAAGGAGAAGTTGATCTACAGTTTACCCTCCTAATATTGTGTCAGGATAAGCAACAAGACAAAAGTAAATGCCGAAGGGTTAATTTATCCCTGAAAATCACGTGTCCATCACCTCTGTCCATGTAGTGAACAAAATTCAACCCCCCTCAGACCAGGGATCTATGCACAAGGGTCATATTTTCTTGTAAACTCCAGCAGATGAGTAGACACATCTGCAGAGGGCTCTGCCAGTGAGCAAAGCATTCACCCAGCCTCCAGCCCACAGATTGGGGGATAAACGATGCCCAGTCAGAATATCTGACCTCTACGGAAAAAGCCCAATTTATTTTTTTCTCCATACTGTCATCAACATGTGATCAGCATCTTTCCCAGGACCAGACAGTGTGGTGCAGACAGAGGGCCAATACAAGCACAGGCACCCCGTGTGCAAACCACCGTGCAGGGAGGAGGTGGGCTGACTGTGGGCCACGTTTGCCTCTGCCAGACCCACACTTTCAGTGCAGTTCCCAGGATGCTTCCATCCCCCTCTGCAGTGGGTTCTTTATGCACAGACACCACACTGTCCACAGGCACTCCAGCTCCAGGCTGAACTGGGGCATGCCTGAGGCGCTGTGCCCCACATAAGAGCCCTTCTGCAAACAGCTGCAGCAGGGAGACGGGCAGGAACCAGCTGTATCGGTGTTACCAGGGACTTTCCATTATCCGAAGTGTTCCAGCCCCGCTTTACCTCATGAAACAAAGCTGGCTGTGTTGCTAACCCTCAGCACTGAAAAACCATAAAGCAGGAGTCACACACATAAATCACACCTAAATGCCTTCTGGGGTTTGAGCCTTTAAAGTTCATCTTTCACGCTCTTCTCCATAACCATAGGAACGAAAACTCCTCCTTCTACATGACAATTGAGATACTTTTCTCACCATTGGAATCCACAAGCTAGAACTTTAGGCAAATAATGCAAGACTGGAGATGAACTCTTGAAGGCTGATGACACTGTGCTGATTGTGCAGTGGTTTCTGGCAGCCTGTGGGAGAGACCAGGTGTGAAGCCCTGTGATGTCCTTTGGGGAGCAGACCTGAAGTCCCCTTTGTGCTGGGGTTTGTGTGCACCACCAAAAGTACGAGTCTGAACTTCGCATCTCCACATGACACCCAGCACTAGCCCTGAGGGTCTAGTCTGGAGGTCAGCCAAGCTTCGACACAGATCCCTTTGTGAAGCATATCGTGGTTATTTTGTCTACCCTACCTTCATCTTGTTCTCATGAGATTGAGAAAAACCCTCCCACTGTACCGATTCTAAAATGGCTCTGTAATGGGAGCCTGTAATTTATCAAAGGGTCCAATTAAGAACTCCTCTTTGTTGCCCTGTGAAACTATGCCTTCAGAGAGTCAAGAAACATATCCCACAACATATGAGGCTCTAGCACTTGTAAGCAAATGGTCGCCTTTTGGGTCTGCATCTGGGTCATTACATAAATAAAGCACAAACAACACAATAGGACCTAAGACTTATTGTCTATGGGATACTTTTAGGCAAATATTTCAGCTGCAGATGGTAAATACAGCTTCAAAGCATAATGATATCTAACTGTGAAATAGCTGAGTCAGGTGCATTTACTAAAGTGGGGTGAGCCAAACACTAATTACAGTGCGGTTGCACCAAGATTAGTGTTACATCTGACATATTTTAAAAGTAGGCTTAGAACAGTGCCAAATGAATTTGATGAATTTCCATGAGCTTCAACCATAGGCATTTTATTGTGGCTAAAGAAGAAAGTTGCAAGAGATACAGAATACATTAGAAGATACGCTTCTCATTTCTGAGAATCAGCACCAAGTTTTCCTGGAGCTCTGACTAAGTGGCTGAAAAGTTTAGTCACTCACAGGTGTTTTGCTGCCATCTGTCAACAGCTGATTATTGCAAACCTGTTTACTCAGTCTAGTGCTGTGAGAGAGAACTCGCTATCTTTGCTCAATCTCTTTATACAGCTCCCGAGCATCTTCCCCCAGAACCAAACCGCCCCAGGGCTTTGGGAAATTGCAATCCACATCCCCAGATGAGCTTCACAGCTGGCCCCTACCTCTATGAAGTTCCCAAACTTCAATTCTGGCTCAGAGTCCTGAATTTGGAGATTTAATTATAGCACTGTCATTCAGAGGAAAGTCTTCACAGGCGGGGGTATTGCCATTACTTGCCAGATGCATCCACACCCTGGTACTGATTACATACATTACTGACCTCAGCTGAACCATGAGAACAATAAGGCTGGCCCTGGTCAGGAATCTTTCTGACAAAACCTGGTTTCGCTAGAAGAGGCAGATGAGAATCTAACGTATTTCACAGGCACTTGATGCGCGCACTGAGCTCCAGACAATCACCAGCACACCCCAGCTGTGCTGCCAGCCCGGCAGGACCCTCCCTGCCCGCTGCCTGGCACCTCTCAGGGAATGACCATGGCACTCCTGTGTCCAAGATCCATCAGCCTACGGACACAGCCAGGCCAGGCCCAATATGGAAGCTAATTTATGCCTGTGCTGGAAGAGAATTTCAGCACAAGCCAAGGAGTTTTGGAGGAGGTCCAGAGCCATAGGGTTTGCAGCAGAATGCAGGTCTCTGCATGGCCTCCTGCTGCCACAGACATAGTTGGACACTAAATGTTTTTACTTACACTTGTAGATACAAAACACTTGAGAAGCTTCCATAACACATTGCTAACCTGGCCATGAAAATGCTGTCTGCTGTGTCTGTCCATCAGCACTGGATTTTTCTAATGTGATCAGGATTTTATTAAACACACACTTATAAGTTTCTCTTTATAAATATTTATAAATATAAATTGTTTTAAAGGAAGACCTCTAGCTCCTAACAGCACCTTTTTATCTACAACCTTCAAGCAGAGAGTTAAACCTTTTCTCCTAAGTACAGTCACCACAGGGTTTGTTTCAATATGAAACATATATTTCCCTTTAGACAGAGAAATTCTAATTTTACTCAAGCATTTTGCAGAGCGAAGGTGATATGCTGGCCATCAGTCCTGTCAGAAGATATACATGCCGAACCTAAAAGTTTACAGGCTTTTGGTCTCTCTGCCTCCCTGAATCATGTTCCTCATCAAACAGCTTCAGAGTAAGTTAGCCATGAACAAAAAAAAGCAGGAAAATCTTGGCATCAAATTGTCCTAGTGTTAGAAACCATGGTTCAGCATCCCTGCATCTTCCTATACAGCACTATCCCATCAGGAATACTTTCATTTGATTAGACTGATCCATTGGCTCCTAGTCCATATTACTTAACCCTCAAACCATTATGCCCTATTGAAAATAATTGGTAATGACAGTTTCGGGTTTAATATTTAATATAGTGGTTAAATGGAGTCGTACTGTTTGCGGTTATACTTTCCATTGACTAATAAGCAAGTTGAGAGCAAAATGTGTTTTTCTTCAGCTGTTACATTAGCAGAAAGCTAAACACCACGTTACTCATAATAGCCTTAAACATTTTCAGAGAAATAGCTCCCAAAGCCAAGTCAAATATTACATTGATTTGTGGTTTACTTGTTTTCCTTTTTATTACTGGAGGACTGTCTCTTTAGCAGCTTTAGGGAATGCTGCAAGGTGGATGGATGGACTGAAAGGTATTTCTTTGCATGTCAGGCCAACTTTCAAACACTCCCTCACACTGTGCCTTGTTCACGGGCTCCTCCTGCCTGCACAGCTGCAGGGCCAGGGTGCAGAGTCCTCTGAGTCCCTCTGCCCAGCCCCACAGCAGCTCCTCTTACCCTTGGCCGTGCCAGCACCACCCTCCAAGGGGCTTTGCTGTGTGCCAGTTACCTGGGCTGGGTTAGAAAAACCTGCAAGGAAAATGAGATGGGACCTTCCTCACCCAGCCTGCCGTACTGTGGCACCACCATCTCAGAGGACAAGACTTCTGTGCATTGCTCCCTTTGCTGTACAGTAGAGGGGGAAGGTTCTGGAAGAGCAGGGCTTGAGCAGCTGTGAGATATCTAAAAGTAATGACAAACATATGGAAGTTTGTCCTGCAAGGACTCACCCACCTGTACAAATTTTGGGTCAGGTTACCTGGTGTCTCGCCAGTAGCTTCAAAAGAGCTTTATTTATTTACTCTAGCCAAGAATTTGGCGCTCTATTTTTTAATCTACCCACATCTTTCACCTCCTCCTGTAGCGCTTGTTCTCCCAGGGCTTTTTTTTTTGCCATTAACACTCCCAGTTCTGGATGATTATTACATTAACAGGGATTCCAGCTGAGGGTGGGGTTCAGTCCCAGCAAATTAGTCAATGTGGATCTCCACTCCCCCATGGCTTCATTCCCACCAGTATCTGAGCAGGCTTGTACATATTGCAACCGCTGCTATGATTTACTGGAAACGGACCCCTTATGTGTCATTCATGAGCTGAGTGGATGAGACAGAAATGACACACAAGTACCTGAATTGCAGAAAGAAAACTGGCATTCACTAAACACGTTCTGTATTTTACCAGTGCCAGATGCTGCTTCTGCAAACCTTTCCTGCTTGCTCTTTTGAGCTGAGCTTTTGTGTAGTAACTCAAAAGACTATAGATACAATAAGGGCACATTCCAACAACCAGGTCCTTCAAAGACTTGAGTACCTTCCAAGATGTACTAACTACCTGTCTCTATAATTTTATTTGGGATCTATAGAGCACTTAGCCTCAGACTCTGAATTCTCAGAAAAAGATTTTCCAGCACAAAAAAATTAGTATTGGAATTTGATCTTACAAATTCTTCACCACACAGGGACGATTTGAGAGGGCCCATAGCAGCATTCATCCTTTCACAGACAAGGCTCCTAATTTCATAGCTCACACTTGAACTGAACCTCAGGTATGTTGAAACACAACTCACGCCACTTACAATGCAACTGTGCCTCATCCAGCCCCTTCTATAAGAGTACATTCAAACAAACTTCCTGAACTAGATGGTCAAGCAAGGTTAGCTTCACAGATCCTAAGGTGGGAGAGGAAAGTGATTTTCTGTCATTGAAACTTCTGAGGTCACATATTATAACAGAGAGATCAATTTACCAAAAAGGGAAATAAGATTGCTGGGTGGACCCGAGGCTTAAAATGGACTTACCATTGTTTTTGAACTTATTTAGAAACATGACGGAGAAACACAGCTTTGTTTCCATTTATAAATGGCCAAAATGCCAACCTTAATTTAGACAAGTGCCTGGCTTGACCAGTGCCATGCTGACCTAATTGGTAACAGAAGGACCATATTCTTAGCTGAAACATAGGTACACCATGGGCAGAAGTCAGGCAACCTGCCCCAGCCAACTACTTTGGGTGGACAAAACAATATAAAGAAATGCCTTATTAAGTCCCTTTGTTGCTCATTTGGAGGATGATTTCCCCATATATACCTCAGCCTAACCAGTGATGTCCACAGACTCACAATAGGGTAGCATTCTGGATTTATTTTTCCCTAATATCAAACAATGCATAGCCCTACTTAGAGTTCTCAAGAAGGAAAATAAAGAGACTGTAGTTTGAGACTATTCCTTCAGTATCAAACAGGTATTTGCAGACTGAGATAACTTAATTGGGAATCGTCAACAGATTTCTTCTAAACTTCTTGTTGTTGGACAGAGAGCAGTATAATTCGATAGTGGGGGTTGAAGCAGGAAAGGCAATGTGAGAAAACACCAACATTTCTCTTTCAGAAGCAGCTACAGTTGCTTCTCTGAATTTTGGCAGAAATTGAGGTTTCTGTCTACTGCCCCAGGGTGTGTTACTCCCAAGGGAGCCCAGTGAGGAATGCAGGGTGAAGGCTGCACTCCCCTAGATAAACTGAATGGGATCTGGGCCTTTGGTGGAAAGTCTTTTCCTGCTGCTCCGTGTGCTCTCAGCACATGTGATAACTCAAGTGCTTCCATGGCACCAAGCACAGCAGCAGTAAGAGGGGTGACCAGCTCCTCTTCAGTTAGGCCCAGTCACAACAGTGACTTGTTTCTTAAGAATTCCCCCAACACAAAGCCTTGTAAAATATATTCAGTAAGGAAAAGAAATCATTACCGAGCATAAATTATTTCATCTTTCATTTTTACCTATTCACAGAGGGAAATGCACCTTTTGCACCACATAAATCCAATTTAAGCCCTGAGAAAAGGCTCTAAGTAGGACTTAAGTAGTATAGAGGCCGTTAGGCTGACCCTCTACACTGGGGTTAATTTCATCCAAAAGCTTTTCCAGGAGATAAGGAAACAATCTTTCATGTACAAAGTGCTTGAGGAAACCAAGAAACAGTAAAAGAATCTGCCTGCTTTGAAAGCTTTGTATCTCACCTCAACACTCAATAGAGAGATGTGTTGTGTTGATGTACTGTAGATTACACCTTAGCCAAACGGTGAAGTTAAAAGAAAACAGGATCCCTTGACACTGTCTTAGACAACCCGTAATACGGCACTATCATTAAACGAAGTTTACAAAAGGCTTCTATTTACATGTCTGCAGAAAATAGAACAGGGCGCAGGATGCTGATTGCAGTGTAAATGTTAACTGAGGGACTGAGGGCTGCGGAAAACCCAGTGCAAACAAAAGGAGGAGAAAACGGTCTCGCTGCCCAAAGCAGCCCTGCATCCCGACAGCAGGCTGGCTTTCCATGGAAAACAACTCTGTCATGCTACAGGAATGGAGGGCAAGATCAGGACTAAAGGGAGATATCTGGCAATTGAAAAGATGGCTGTGGAAGGTAGCTTTTTTCTGAAAGAACAAGAGACAGGACTAGACATAACTCAGACTCTTTGCTGTCCTGCCTCCTGAAGGTGGTCAGAAGTTAAAAGATATGGCAACGCACATTCTGTACTTTGGGAATGAAACGTTGTTTTCCTGGCAAAACCTCACTCTGTCATAAACACCTAGGCCATATGTGTTAAAAAGTCTATGGTGCTCAAGTTGGAAAGGTTCTTTGTGGGCAAGCAAATCCATATATCTGTTTTCCTTCTGGAGTGGTTTGGAATTGGTAGGGGAGAAGGAAATCAAAAACTGCAAAAGGACTGACTATTTCAGAACAATATTGGTGAACAGGGCATGATCAGCAAGGACCTAGTACTGGTGACCAGAATATGACCAGCAAGGATCAGGACACCAAGCTCAGGTTATTTACAGACCAAGGTTATTTTGGGCAGTGCTGTGTCCTTATTTTCTCTTGCTTCTGAAAACATTCCCAACAAAGCTGTGCATAAGGGCCCCTATAGAGGTGAATGCTATTTGTGAATTCAGTCTTTGTAGCCAACTGCTTTTACCCACACACTCAAGCAACCCTAAAATGACCTCTATTCATGACTAATCTAGTGCTGAATTGAAAGAGCTATCGTTGAGGAGAAACCTGCATTGCCCAGGAACAGCCAGTACCAGCCTGTGCTTCCCCCCACAGTCAGTATGGCCAGGCCCCCCACAGCCACTGCAGCTCCTGCCCCCAGGTACTTTGTGGAAGTTTGCAATGCCTGGGTTTGTGCTACACCCAAGATTTACCAGACTTTGACCCATTTTCAAGCAAAGACATCACTCCGAGAGGTCAAATTCAATGTTCTCTTCTATTATGTAGCTATTAAGACGGAGCCCTGCAAAGATCTGCTGCGAACAGCTTTCCTCAGAGGAGCACTTCCCTGCAAGGCCTTTGCTTCATGGACGTGCTGTGTCACACACGCTCTAGTATCATGTGTAGCCACACATTGTCATTAACCACCCTTTAGTAGGTAATAGGGTGAAACATGTCAGTGAACCATAAACCCAGACTGATTTAGAAGATAAATTGTAATGGCCCAGAAGTAGCTGTTACAGCCCTTCCTGTCAATACTTCACCTTTAAAAAAATTCCCTAAATACTTACTAATACTACCAGATGTAGTGGCTGTCAATAACATTTACTTTAAATAGTCCCCAAACGCATTACATAACCTGCATTTAAAAATTCCATCTTGCCAATATTTGAAGGAGGTGCAGCAAGCCATCCTGTCACCTCTGGTGCACTCCTGGGAGCAATGCTGCTCTTTGCTTTTCCACATTAACCCTTCACCGCCTGACCCACCCCCTCCTGAAAGTTAAGGCAAGAATGAGAGAGGCAGAACTTTGGGTGGAGCTGCAGGATGTATCAAGTCCAGTGGCAGAGTTGGTGTCTGTAGATCCTGCTCCCTCCTCTACAAACAAGGGAGATTTCCAAGCAGGATTGTTTTGGTGATGCAGGCTGCAGTGTGGCCACACTGACGGCAGCGAGTCATGAAACTGGGGTGGGAATGAATAGGAAGGAGCAGCCCAAAGGACGAGAGACCCCTTAAAGCAGTTTCTCAGGCCAGTAACACGTTATATTGCTGCACCTGCAGAAGGAAAGCAGCAAGCCTGGATGGAGGCTCTGCCCTTGCTTTGTCCCATCTCTCAGACACGGTTTAGTGTTTTAAATAACAGCACCACAGTACTGCCATACACAGGTGCCTACTTGGTATGTTGTCAGCTGGCTGATCTGGGAGCAACCCCATGTGCATTTCCACCTCTGAAGAGAACTGTTGGTTAGGAGAGCAAATGAATGGCACATGCTGTGATTACGCAAAATAGGGATCATGATAATTACTGGATAGCTTCAAGAGGGAGGCAGGAGAATCATTTTTCACATCACAAGTATTACCTGTCAATGTTAATTATAGGTATTTATGGCTGCCACTTCTGGGATTAGCCAAGTAAACACAGTGTGATGAAGAAGGGCATCATTGATGGAAGAGGAATCATGCTCCTTGAGGCAACGGCAGAGCCATGGGATAATCCCAAGTGTCTTTCAGGTGTCATCCACCTCCTCTGCCTCTCTGGCAAAACAACATTTTGCAGTTTTGTATGTCAACAGCACTGAGCAGAAAATAACTTGGCTAAGACATCTGCAATTTTTAGATTTCATTCAAGCAGGGCCAATGCTCCACAGCCTACAAAGAAAGGGATGATCCTACACCTGTGAAAAAAGTGGACCAGTATATAAATATACTACATTCAAAAGAAATCATATGTCTAATCCTTCTGTTGGGAGCCAAGATCTACACTTCTACAGTGTTTAAGGGCCTGGGGCCAATGTACCCACATAAAGAGCAAAGTCTTCTTCATTTTTAGTGCAGCCATTTCAAACTTCAAGGGATCTTGGCGAAGCGGCAAAAGAACCTTCCATGGACTAGAATAGTACAAGGCTATTAATTTGAACTGCATCTGTTGGAATATGATGAAATTATACCTCTTCCAGTGTAGGCAGTGGTAACTCTTAGCTTGAAAGATGCCTGCTAAAGCATCACTAACTGTAAGCTTGCAGTGTAACATTGGTGGTACTTGGAAAGCTTAAATGACAATTCTTCCCCAATCTATATCTGAAAATTCTCCATTACTTTAATGAGCTAATTAATCATATCTTATCCCGAGACTTCTGTTTTTCTTATAAATCTTAAAAATGATGAATATAGTGAATCAGCCACCTTCAAATTTATTGTCTGAACTAGTGTTTCAATACCTCCTGGTATCAAGGCACTACTGGAAAGAAAGAATGCATTTCTGAAAGAGTTAAATAAAGCAGGGTCAATTATCACTGGAATGCTAACCAAAACTCTCCAGGGCAAGATAAATCAATAGTAAGTACCACCTTACTAGGAAAGTGTGTGTCATTTTCAGTTCAGTGTACTGGAGAGCACACTGCTCCGTTAAATTAAGTAAGAATTGTAATAATATCATGGTATGTAGTAGAAATAGCAGTAGGTAAAGTTTCCTCCATGAACCCAAGGAGTGGCGCAATGGCAGCTTGTATGGCTATAATTGTATATTTTGCTAGAATCAAAAATAAAGGTTTTAATGTATTATTAAATTCCTTGCTTGGAGGCAGGCATTCACACACCTACAATTATTTTAATTGCATGTTCTAGATTTTTTTGTTTTTTCACAATTTTATGACAGAAGTTGAAGTTAAAATTAATACCTCTCAATATACTTTCCTGAGTTTCAGTAGTAAGTTCTTCTCTTTGGGTAATGGAGTGGTTTGTTCAGTGTGTTATATTTTTAGTTTTATGGAAAGGTTTTGGAAAAAATTGTGCCAAACAAAATACGTGTGGTAACCAGTATTCAAACTACTGTAAATTAAATAAGTCTGGGGAGCAGAAAAGAACAAGTTTGGAGGCTAAAGACATCACTACAATCCAGGAAGAGGTAACAGTGGATCCACAAGCTGCAGCCTCTGGACTTCTTGTGAGACTGTGTCTCTAAAGACACAGGGAAGAAATGGTCTCTTGTGGTTTAAACTGCAAGTAGGGGGTCGGCGCTGTACACTTGGTACCTGCTCATGGCAGGCTAATATAGGGGTTTGCAGCATGTTCCTCCTCTGCACTAACATCTCATATATATTGTTATTAAGCAGGATGTAGCTGATCTCACTGTTACAGCAGGGTGGTCATGGGAAGGACAAAATCCTTCTGCTCAGCACACAGTGCTCTCTCTGATTGCCACAGAGCCTCTGGCATACTACACACATCCCATTGGAGCTCCAGGGAAGGTCTGGTGGACCCTTTTACTATGACTTGGCCTATATTTCTGATTCTTACACTGAATTCCATGATCTAGAGAATATACCAGGCTGTCCTCTCTCCCCAAAGCCTGCTGCTGGATCCCCCAGATTGATATTTTCCCAGACCTTACCAACAGATAATATCTTTCATCTCCTCTACATCAGCACATCCCAAGAACTACCAAGACTTGTTCAATTTCACTGACACCAGTGGCATTTCTCCTGATTTATAGCAAACTAAGTGGAATGGGAATTGGGTCTGAGCTCTGGTGGGGTCACACACACGGCCATTTGCCATCTCTTCCCACTGGGACAGGAGGCTGGATAGCAAGTGCTCATATTCTCATGGCAAGGGCACTTCCTCTAAGGAAAAGTATTCATATATACCCAAATCTTGACTTTCATTAAGCTTAATGCATTTGCAGCCAATTGCATTTGATAGAAAGCTTTTCCCAGGTAGTATTTAAGCTCATCAAGAACACTAATCAATGGCTGGTAGTTAAATGCATTCTTAACTTTTTATGTGCATTGTCCTTGTGCCATGTGCTGTGATGTCTTTATAACAAGATCATTAGGGAAAATCACAAAGATTAATAAAAATACAAGGAGAACTGGACGCAAGAGGTTCCATTAAACAGAGCAGGATTACAGACAAATGAGGCTCGGCGGTATTCTGAGCTGTAATATTTTAAGTGGGTTTTTGCTATGCTCTGTTGTTTGTTGGCCTTTTCCTTAGTTCTTCCTTTTACAGTTTTACTGAGCTCATGTAAAATAGGCTGGTCCCAGGGCAAGCCTAGGGTTGGGGGAAAAAAAAAGCTCATGTTCCCAAACTGCTGTGTTTCTATTCTCCCTGCTGGAGAGAATATGAAACCAGGACTTAAAATAAAAGACTTAAAATTTAGAAATTCTAAACAACCCCTTTGACTGCTTTTATCCAAAGGCAGAGTTTACAGCAGAAAAATTCCATTGATCCATCGATATGCTGCTTAGAGAAGAGTGGGAGAGGAGGTTGCATTTATTTCAGGAAGATAAGCTCTATTTAAAAACAAGCTATTCAGCTTGAGGCTGAGCTCTACTCACTGACTCCACCCATCACAGGATGGAAAAGCTCAGCAACAAGTAGTTGCACCCCAGCTGCCCTTCCAGTAGCATGAGCAGCAATTCCTGGAACATGGAGCCTTTCGGGATAGCTTGGGGCAAGTCACCTCATCTCCCTGTGCCTCAGTTTTTCCACGTAAAATAAAGAACAATGGCTTTGTCTTCTACCCTTTGTCTTTAGTCAAAATGTTATAACATGTTGCATCTCTTGCCACATATTATACACAGCACTTAATAAATACAGGGAGGACAGAACTAGTTCTGGAGCCTGTAAATATCAATGTAAGCTTGATACTACTAACGTATCACAAAAACCAAGCATAAGGGCAGCCTGGGAATCTAAGAGTGACTTGTGCCTTGGTCTGAGGTAGAGATTTAAGAATTAACTCTTTCAGCTTTACAATAAACTTGGTGGGTTTAATTTTCTCTATTTTTTTCACAGAAAATCCTCTACACCATTTCTTTGTTTTAGTGAAGTCTTAGCTAGTCTGTTCTAGCTCTGCTGACCTGGGAACAAGCTTCAGCAGTATTTATGCCACCCAATATTAACATGAAAGTCTGTAATCACATCTTCCCAGCTGTTAGAGCCCACACTGTCACTGGGAGTTTGCATGGCTAAAACAGAATTTGCTGTATAAGCCATGTGCTGTGCTGTTCATGCATGGTAATTATGTATAACATAATCCATAAGAAAGGAAGCAGCTACATATAGTCTGCTTTTAAAATAAGAAGGGAAGGACTTATTTTTACTATCCAAAGAAACCAGCTAAAAAGAAAATTGTTTCATACTTTTTTGATGACCAGCAACCACTAAACCATCAGTGGCCCCCAATCTCACAATGCACTTTCCGGGTATCCTTGCTGTTTCAGATGGTCAACAAGTAATCTCTTCCAGCCAGCAGATACAAAGTTCTGAGCTACAGCTATTTTCTTTAAAGAGCAAATCTTGGACTATGTTCATAACACAACTAACAGGCCCACATGTTGGGAAGAAGATGGTGTAGCAACGCCAGAGCAGAGAATGATCTTAATTTCTGACTATCAGCATCCACTATTGCACATCCACCCCTGTGTAATCTGTAGACCACAGAAGATCTTGTTCCCATGCAGAGAGAGACATATGACCAGCTTTCCATTTTGACATGTTATTAAATACTTCTTCATGGAAAATTTAGACAAAACAAAACTGTCACTGTTATATTTCCTACCCCCTTACCTCCGCCCTTTCAGTATTTCATGGGAGTTGTAATTTGGGTGCCTAATTTAGTTCTGTGGTCAGCAGCTCTTGTGATGTATTACTTCTGAGACATTGAAAGCTGTGAAAAAAAAACATCCTGCCATAGTAGAGGCAAACTGAGCACAGCACCCGAAATGCAGCAGAAATTCTTACGTATATAAGAAATAAGTGAAGCAGAGTTTTCACTAAGCTCTGAGAGCAGGCAAAAAGTAAAAATAGAATTGAGGAGAAAAGTGAGGCTCTGTGGCAAAATTTGGTGTCCCTAGCCTCAAAAAACCCCAACAACCCCCAAACAAAAAAAGCCCAAAAAAACACCCCCAGAAACTCATCCAAAGCAAAATCAGATTTCAGAAGAAAACTGTCACAAGTATTTTTTTGTATCACTCCCAATCTAGCTGAATGTCAGGAAAAATAATTTAGGCAGATCACCTATGCAAATCACCTATGACTAAATGTAGGCCTGATACATGGAAAATCGGATGTGCTTAGGAAGTGATTTACTTTTAGGCCCTGTAAGAACTAACTAACCTCGATATCTCAGTTGCATTTCCTGCCCTGTTTCCAAGCCCTGCCTTGCTCCCCACAAAGCTTTAACTGCCCACCTAAATGCTCCTGCCTTTGGAGATGGCGCAGTGAGGGGCGAGCAAAAGACAGAGCCTTCAGCAGAGAAGTGGAGCATTCAGCAGGCGACAGCCCAGTGCTCCTGCTTTTGAGGCTGCTCTTGGGACTCCGGCATTGCCCAACAGGAATATTTCTGCTTTGTTTAACACAGTGAAAAAACATCAGTCGACACTGTAATGTTAAGAGTGGTGGATGCAAGTACAACCGATAAACAAACACGTCTTTGTTTTAATATGGGGAGTGACTTATCATAGTTAATTATAGGAATTTACAGCTATTTATGTGAACTCAAGAAAGCAGAAAACATTCATTTGTTGGTAGTGTAACTGCTGGGTGGAGGCAGCCCAGATGCAAGGAGATGAATGCTAGACTGTATCTTGTTTGTCTTGTTATGCACAACTTTACTATGTAAATTTGAACTTCAGTGAGTAGCTACTTGGCACATTAGAATGTATAATTACAGACACACAAAAAAACCATGGAAAGTGACATTTAAACATTGTTTCTTTGTCACATATCAGTTAAATATAGAAAAAAAATACATATTTACTTTAATCCGCAGTAGACACTTGGTCTCGCACCTGCTGCTCACACGCAAAATATGTCATTATCACTCAGTGTCCATCCTTTTACACAGAGAAAACAAAGTCACTTTGGTTCAGTTTTGTCTCACTTCAAGCCTCAGAGGAGCTGCACTTACAGTGGAATGTTAAGCAGAAAACAAAACCAAAATAGCGCAACATCAACCACAGTTCATTTGCAGGGGAAAAAAAAAAAAAGGCTTTTCTTGTGCACATTCAATAATTATCCCAAAACAATTGTGACATGATGGAATGAATTCCAAAATTAACTTTTTCCCCACTTTTCAAAGACAGCGCAGTGCTACTGATACACCACTGTCATCATTAGCAGTCACAGCACTACTGCAGAAAGTGCTTGGCCAGCAGGAGGGAGCTGGCAGGGCCAAGGACAGGATGGTACCACTGCACTCTGCTGCAAGAGAGTGCTGCTTATGTCCTGCATATTTCTCCTGGACAGGAATCATTGTGAACAATTATTTAAAACACGTAAACCACCAGTTTCTAATGAGCACCAGATCTTCTGCAAGGAAGGACCTAAAAGCATTCCTGACTCTGTAAGGACAAGTTTAAGCTAGCAATCACCTACATCTAAAAACTTCAGATATATAAATAGTGCTCCAGTACTGCAGTGACTACCGGCATCGTACTCGTCAATGCATTTGTCTTCAGAAGACCACCTGGAAGAAGGGAATTGTATCTTTTTACAGAGGGTGAACCAAAACAGAGAGACATGAAGGAAGGAGCGGATTGTCTGAAGCAGCACTCTGACAGACCTCCCCAAGCTGGCACTGACCTAACGTCATCCTCTGTGGCAACGTGCAGCTGTGACAGCTCATGCTCACAGACACGAGCCTGACTATTTTTGAAATCAGACTCTCAGCAGGACTTGACTAGATGCTGAGGAGCACTGCAGGAGGCACAACCCCCATAAATTGCCCAGGATTACACCCAAAGAAGCCGTGCAAGAAAAAGAAGTGAACAAGAATTTTCAGGGAAATTTTCAGTGGTTCACCATTCTTCACTTAAAAATGGCACATTTGACAAGATCTTTAAAACTTCCCTTTCTCCTAAGTAATGTAGAGAATTAAATGGGTGCAAGGATCCAGGATGTTGCAATATGAATGGTGCATTCTAACATAATTTTGATTTAAACTTTCAAATAACTCTTCTCCCAAACTCAGGTTTCACTCAGTGTATAGCTAACTCATCTCGATATCTCAGCTGCGTTTACTTTTCTGCTTCCAAGCCAAGTCTTGCTCACCAATGTCCCCAATTAAACAGTTGATTAAGAAAAATTTTACGTGTTACCCCCACAGAACATGCCTATATATTCCTCAAATTCCCACTTATGCAGGATGCAGCCATCTCTGGGGTGGAACAGGTGACCTGTGTGACTGTCGCAAAGCAACAGCATCGAGAAGCAAAAACCTGTGTTTACTCACAACTACAGCAGGGGATTTAGAGAGTATGCATTAGTGCTGACGATTCCCACAAGCCAGCCAACTTCCCATGGCTACCTGTGCCTTTTTCTCCTTTTCTTCTTCTAAAGAACCAGAGGCATGAAGCTAATTTTTTCCCAAACTGTCCTTGCCTAATGATATCCTGTCTTGTTTTCCTGATAAAAACCTTTCAACCATTCATGTATTATACCTCCAACCTGCACATCATGCATTTCAGAAGGAAAAGTGAGCAGCATCTTCTGTGCCACGTTCCCACAGTTTTGATCCAGTATTTGTTTTGCAGCTATAATGATTATTTGTAGTTAAGAGATCAATGGAAGTTCTAAACATATTCCTGTGACATCCGGCGTAAAGCTTGCATTCAGTCACAAATGAAAATAACCACACTGTGCGTGGGTGTCTGAACAGGCAATGCAAACACCCAAAGCATAACAGGCCTGAGGAGATACCGCAGAGAATATCAGTTCAGACTTAAAATGTCATATGGCATCATTACACTACGTGTAACAAAAATAAGAGAGCGGAATGGAAAGGTTGCAAAACTGCTTGTAAACAATGCTGCCAGGTAGGATGTTGATGCAGCCTCCTGAAATGGCAAGTGAAGCAAACTGTGTAACCCTCAATTAATGTGTCTAATTCCAGGCCCTTCCCCCACAGAAAGTATCACTCAGTTGCAGGGAAAGAGAACAGGGAAGTGAAGGGGGGGAAATGGAAAAATTATAAATTTTCTTAGAGATTTTGTAGTTAGACATATTATAAAACACCAAAGACACCCACAAAGTCTGCTTCATTCTGCAGTAGCAGTATGCATTATACAGGGTGCCTAAACCTTTGTGCTGTTTTTGATTTTTCCAAATGCTTAATTTTCCATCCATTAATTCATTTCAAGCTATTCTGATGCACAGAATATTTTAACGAACCTTTACATAACTGTACTCTTTCTCAGGTCACACTTCAATTTGTAAAGAAAAAAATATCCATGTTTGATATTTTTAGAGCTTTCCTTTATAAAATAATACCTATTCCAAAACCCTTTCTAGTGGTCTGGTTAGGTTTTTGTTTTGTCTGTTTCTTTCCCAGGGCAAAAATTATAATTCATCCTGTTACTACTGAGCTCCTCTTTAGCAAGTGCTAAACAAGTAGAAATACAGTGGCTACTGGCTAAACTTCAAAAGCCTGGAGTGTAGTCCCAGCATGGAGGCTACACATACACGTTAGAGAGAGCTGGATGCATTAAACATTTGTCTGACTTGAGTATTCACAGCTGAGGAAATCAGGTTGATTGGTTCTGGGTCTTCTGTGAGCTCTGACAGATCCTGACCCACATTTGTCATCCTAGTAATTTTATTCCAGCCATAAAGGCGACTTTATTTCCACTCCTTACCTGCTCACTGGGAGGCAGGAGATTGGCTTATTAGGAAAAGAAGTAGGCATTAATCAAATTATTCACATGACAGGGACAGGGTGGTGTCTATCTCTTATTTCATATGTTGGCCTATGTTTCAGCTCAAATATATCCAGTGTCCAAATGCAAGTGCAGCCTGACCCCCACATCCAAAGGAAAGGCACAGGAAAGCTTCACCTTTCTCTGCCTCTCAGAACTGGACAACACAGGTGCCTACATGCAGCATTAATGGGTACAGCTGATCAAGGACTCACGGACAGATGCTATCATCTCTCTTAGTTGCCTACTAGCTCCAGGCTGCCTTCAGCATGCCCACTGGTGAACACACAAAGATGAAAAACCTTTCCTTTTTTCCCACCTGCCAACTTCTGTGGAATCAGGGACACGGGGGAAGCTCTGTAGGCCCAGATGACTGGGCTCCCCTGGCACTCACACAGCTCCTCACTCAACCTTCCTGCAGCCAAAGCTCAACGTTTTCCTGCCCTGAACAAGAGAATCGCAGGTCACCTCTCACATCTTCTTGATGGGCCTGCCCAAATCTCTTTTGAGGATAAGCTGTTTGAGTTCCTTGTTTTTACAATGTTATCCTGCCTGTGTCGGGGTATGACGCTCCAAGAGGTGAGAACACCTGTTTAGTTCACCCCCAGACCTCACTGTGATGGTTTTTTTTCTCCATGTAATTTTTTTTTAGTGTTGTCTCAATGAGACAACATGTCCTGCTCATTTTCTGATTGAGTCCAGATTGTTTCTCTCCAAGAACAGGGCACTTCATGATTTCTGACACTGAGTCAGAAGCAACTAAAGCACACAACAGTTTTCCTTTGAACAACAGGGACGGGAATTGATTATAGCTAAGCGAAGCTGTCAGACTACAATTTACTAAGACAAAGCCATCTACATCACCTAGCTCCTTATAGTGTTCTGAAATTTTCAGACATGTTACTAGTGAGCAGGTATTGATTACCCTTCCTTGAATGTGGCAGAGAGCATTTCCCTACTGAGTGGCTAAATGATGTGTATGTTGAAACATTTAATTGAATGTAAGTGTGTTATTGGTAATTTTACTCAGAATTCCCACATGAGACAATTCACACCCATTACTGAGAAGTCCAGCTCCTGGAAGGGGGCCCAAACCTGTATCTGAAGTTAAAGGCATTAGAAAAATACAGAGTAAGAGGGTAGAAGGAAAACTTAATTGCTCAAGTATTGCAGGGACATAAGAAATGGATTCTTCTTATATTACTTAAGCTGCTTAAAATTGTGGCCTAGACGCCTTTTCCACATACAGATAAAAACCTGTTTTACTTAACTATTTGAAGATGCTATAACTGTTCACCATCTGCCTAGTGAGGGCAAAGACAGAAGACAAATCAGAATAAATCTCTTAAAGTAAGGCACACTCTGTAGCCTGAGTCTACCCTGAGATTTTCAGAAGAACAGTAAAACAGGTACAGAGTCACAGGGGTAGGAATTAGGTAACTGAAATATGCAAGTATGGTCTGTGATACAAACAGTTTGGGTGTTTTGATAACACATATCCTGAAATATGAATATTTACACAGCAACAGTCCCTAATTTTGCAAAGGTCTCAGCATATGAAAAATACTATACTGAGCTTATGTGAAGACAGTAAAATCTAGAAGACAGGTAATAAAATCTAGTCTTCACTCAGCATGCAAATGATCTCATCCCTGATATTAACAAAAATTACCCGCACACATTTATAAGTGAGTGTAGTTTGGAGTGCCTGTAAACCAATATTAGGACTAAAAACATTATTCCCAAGAAATACACAAGCTATTATTTCGAATCCTGATTCAGCTGACAACCACTGAATTTTCAGTTGTTGAAATGCCATGTTCAACATGCAAGAGAGAGAAGAGATGCACGTTGAGAAACTGCATTTATGACCAAAGCAAATCCTGGGAGTGCTTACCAGTGGTGTAAAGCAGCGTGCAGGGCTGCTGCAACTTCCCTCTGTGCGGAGTAATATCACATGACAGAACCTCTACTGCACGAAATGGCAAGCTGGGAAAAATAGATAAGGAAAGCATTGGTATTGAAATACAAAAAGAACAGCAGATACTCTTTTTTGTGTAACGCATTAAATTATAGTGGATGGTGTAAGTAATTCGTAAGCGTCACTCAAGTGTAAAAAAAAAAACACTTAAAGGAAAAAGTTTGCAAAATTCATGAAACCTTTCTTCCCCAGTTTCTGAATCCCCCCTTTTGAGATATCCTCAGGGTACAGATGGGAACATGCAGATTTTTAGGTTGGAGTATGTACATTTCACAAGCCCAGTAAAATCACAGAGCACGCTACAAAATCCATCATCAAAATGGTAGGAAACAAAGACAGGATTCAAACTGACACTGAAGATGTAGCTCATCTCTTTTTTTATTCTAGTCCACCAAAGGAGAAGTCCCTTTGCTACATGGAGAGGGCAATGGCACCTGGATTCACATTTCTGGATCTGTTCACTTGTGCGTGTGCAAGCTTGCTCATGCTGGTCCAGCACCAACTTGGTGCATCACCCAGCTTCTCAGAGGCCTCAGAAAACACCCTGCATGGGACTTCTGCAAGAATTCCATGTCAAACAGACTTTATGAAATACCAGTGGCTGAAAATTATTAACACCAATGTAACCACCCAGAATGAGCTGCCATGTCACACAACACACACTGGTTGTGTTCAGACACCTCAGCAGACTTCTGACAAGATCCCTGGCTTGGCATGACTGTGGCACAGCTGAGAGCTGGCAGATTCCCCACATCTCACTGCCTAACATCTCCACCGTTTTGAAAACTTGTATGTTTAAATATTAATTTTGTATTGAAAGAGGAGCCAAATACATTTAGTAATCATCCACCAGCTGATGGACCTGCACACCATGACTTGTTTCCTGCTGTGGTGGGGAAGAGGTCTGGGATGGGTGGGAGACCAGCCTCTAGCACAAGGTGGGCAGCTGGGAAGGAAGGAGCCTGAACAGAGCAAGATTCCATAGTCACATCAGCAATCCTGAAATATGTGCTGTGAGCTCCTGATGACATTGGGGGTTTTAGTCCAACTTAAACCAACAGTAGAACTGACTCCAGAAACCCTTTGATTTCCCGATCCTGCTGCCCCAGACTTCACCATGTCAAGCTCAGAGTCACCAGGTGTGTAAGCTAAGGGAGCCCACAGGCAGTTTTTGCTTGCTTGGCCAGCGTCAGACTTCAGCTTTCATTGACCTGGACAGCAATACACAGAAACTACTTCCACATGAATGAACTATTCTTGAATAATTTCACCAAATACTTTACGATCCAAGATGCTTGCTTTGAAATATTAACCTCTACCTATCCTCCTTTTATCTTCACAAACCAGGAGGAGGAATGCTGCCAAGGCAAGAATCTGTTTGGCTCATGATGAGCTCTGCAATAGGGTCCTTATAACATTTCAGTGCACTGCAGGCCTCTTGCTAATCATTGAGGTGAATGAGCTTGAGTGGCTGCCTGGAGTGAGCTTTAGGAGGACTCAAACCCTCCAGAGGACAAAATTACAAAAAGAACACAGGCACCTATGGCCAAATCACTTCAGCGTGAGGGAGAAGCATTTTATTTTGTTTCAGTGGGTTTCTTTTGAAGTTGTAACCTCTCAAAAGTGGAAACTAAAAGCCATATCTTTCATCTTTTTTGCATTTCTCCCCATTTCATCCTCTCTAATAACTTCCTGGACACATTTGATTTCCATGCATTGATTTTTTTCTGACCTTAATAAGTATCAGAGTTTTTTTACCCTTGTCCAACTCACAAAATACTTTTTTCTTGCTCCCAGCTGCTACTGAATTTCTTTCCTTCTCATATTTTATATATGGCCTGGCTGCTCTGTTGAATGAACACAACAATAAACCTCTTCCCGTTGGATCCCATTTGGAGTCTGAATAAAAAGCTCACTGCTACACTGTTCACCTATTTTTCGTGGCATAATTATTACCAAAACTCAGCCAAAATTAATATCAATCTCCAAAACACAGGTTTACTTCTGTATTGCCATCCATCTGCATGGGTTTGTGCATTCTGCTTGTGAATAGCCCAGTGAGCAAGGCTGCTGGCAAGGAACAGGCTACATGACCATATCTGCAGAGAACAGATGTCACTCAGGACATTATCCTTGCTGGTTTTGATGTCAGTAGGATCATTCACAGCTTTTTACCATCCTTCTCGCTACAGAGGAAAAAGGATAAAGAGTGCCTCAAATGCAGCCCCTTTGAAACAAAGAGAAAGCAGAAATTGTAAAGATTCCTCTGGTGGTCCTCAGCTACCTATGAAGACTAAGACTGTCCAGAACTACACAACAAAGAAACATGAAATCAGGACAAACTTGCAGCTATATCATCCGTGACTGTCTCAGCCCCAGGACTGGTTCAGAACAAGCGAGCTGGGCCCAACAGATGATACATTAGCATCCAGAGGCAGCAGTCATTCATTTTTCTGCTTTACACTGTCATGATCTGTATTTATTCTCTGAATCAGGATAAACTTCTTCAGGTTTATATGCTTGGTTGTTTGCATTTTTTCCCTCTGAAAATAAAGCCTAATGATAAATAGGAAAACAAGGACCTTTGGTCTTATTTTCCTTTGTTCTCCAGCCACTTCGTTTCTGCCTCCATTTGGTATGCATGTAACACGGACAGGTTCCCAAAGGAACAAACATTTTCCTTGTTTCTTAGTCGTGTAGACGGAGCTGAAATCAGGCTCCAAATAGTTTGTTTAGATTTTCCCCTCTGCTTTATTGTGCCCAAGCTACAAGCAAGTTTGGCATGAGCATCTGTTGTCCCTACTACAAACACGCCAGACCAGAGGGATGCGGTGGTTGCACCGTGTGCTTCACACACGTGTAAATGAGTGTTACACTGGATTATAGAAGACAGAATTAATAAATATGCTGTAGCCCGGTGGTTGGGAGGTGCAATTAGATGTCTGCTTTGAGTGTAAAATTTCATCCACGTTGTTTGCAGTGCTTGCCACATGGTTCCCTTGACAAAACAAGACACTAGAGGAAAGTCTTAAAGCTCTTCACACTTTCACAGATGCCCAAACCCACATTATTTTACTCATCCTGAGCTGCTGCTCAAAGGCTTTCCTGGTATATGTTCTCAGCCACGGGGCCCTCTCAACAGTTAGTCACCTAAGAAAGCCCAATCCCACAGCAGACAACAGACAGTGCAAACAGCCAAGCCTATTAGGAGGAATTTCACCAGAAATTGCTGTTGTTTTGGTTGCATAGACTGAGTCACTTTACAAACTCTCCAATCAGATTTCAAATAAAACAGAATTCATGGCAGCCTGAGTCAAGAGCTTTCATTCTTTCTGTTCAAAAGACAGAGCTGATTTACCAGCAACCAGACTGCAGTCCCTACACATGCAAGCACTTGCTCAATAGTCTCCCATTAGGAGTTGAGTCCCATTAAGATTAATCACACAAACCTTTACTGTATGAAGTTGAATTCAAAACTTGACCTAAAGTCTGTATCTGCACATAGCTGATGCCAAATATCTTACAACTTCCACTTGGAGTCTAGAATTTTTAAAAAAAACCCTGTAGCTCAATTGATAGGAAAAGCTAAACTCCAGAGTACAAATGCTTCCAAATACAAAGCCAATCTTCCAAGGGTAAGATTTGACAAAAGTTGGAACTGAACCTTGGAAACTGTGTGGAAATCCCCCTTGGTATAAGTGCATGCATGATAGTTTCACCTTTTTTGCCCACAAAAGCAATATGCAAACTCATAAACAATAATTTCCCAGGCCATAAGAAAATGAATGATCAAAATTGTGTCAGACTCACACAAGTGTCTGGAATCCTATGTTTCTTTTATGCAAATTTTCCAGCAAACTTCAAACACTTATGAGGCCCACCTCACTTTCAGAAGCACTTTTGATTTCCTTTTTGCAATAACTATTTAGTTGAATGAAAGTTAAGAAAGATTTAAACACTGTTTTTGGCTATAGACATTGTATGACATTAAAAAATCAGTAGTAGTAAGAACAAACTTAAAAAAAAAAATAATTAAGACAGTGCCTAAGGTCCTCTTATTGCAGTAAGTTCTACCTGGTCAAACCTTAATTGACATCTGTCCACTTAACATCCTTTTGAATAACAGATATTCTCATTCCAGGGCACAGTTATTCAGAGATAACTACAGAGTCTTAATTTCACACCTTGCCTTAATAACAAATTAACTTGAAAGCATAGATAACCCTTTGTTAAATTCAGGCTGCTCTGGACCTGCAATCTTTATTTCCCATAGAATATTATAAAGGCAGGTTTGAACTGTATCTATAAGCAAACAGTAAAACATAAGAACAAACTCAGGGGAACTATTTTATTCTGGTGAACACCAGTGTGATCAGCCTTACTCATACTGACTGAAACAAAGCCTAGCAAAAAGGGCCCTGGATCAGGCTCACAAATATTTGCAGTAAGACAATTTAAACTCTCCAAATGGATAGGAAAATTGCCAGGGTATATTACTGAAATTATCCCCTCTGCAATGTGAAGAGTGGCCCCTTTCCCTGAGGCCCAAACTGTTCCTGACGCTCCACTCAGAGACCTACACATGTTCACGTACACAGCAGATCCCCCATAGCTCCACAGCTGTGATTAGCTTTCCTCTCAGGTGTGGGAATATCAATCAAAGGCAGAGAACATGTTATGACACGTGACTTGGGACACCTCCAGTTCCTGACCTGAACATTCCCATAAAACCCTTGAGGTGACCACATGAGGAAGACTCTGCTTGCTCTACCACTAAAACCCCGTGGAAGGAGAGAGGAACAAAGTCATCATCAGAGCCTGTTTCAGTCTCCACATAAATGTGAAAATAAGCAACGACAGTAAGTTCTGGAGAAACTGTTCACTTGCTGTTTGCTGCAGCTTCGATGGGCTGCGGTCAGGCTATGGCCAAGGACTCCTGAAAATGCCCCTCTCACAGCCCAGCTGTGCCTATTCATCATCATCTGCTTCATGGGTATTTTAATCTGACGGGCGGGGGGGGACCTAGACTTTCGTGAGTACTAGGAATGTTATGTAAAGAGAAATCTCACTGTTTCCACTGTGAAATTTTGCCTCAGGCAACTTATGAATGTTCCAGGGAAGATATTCACCATTTTCAGCAAAACAGCTGACAGATCCATCTGCTGCTCTTGGTGGTATTGGGTGCAATTTTCAAGTGTCTCAGTAACATACACTCCTACAGTTCCAGTGAAAAGCCAAGTTCCTCCAGCATGACAATTGCAAAGGAGGGGAGGCAATAAAGTTTTACTCTAATTTTTTAAATTTTAAAGGTAAATTGCTTTTGAGATATCTCAACATTGATGATGGTGAAGTTTTGAGAAGCTGGTTTTATACAGCTACAATGAGTTTCCCAAGAAATACAGTTGCTCAAGAGGGAGTTTCAGGAGCACTTAGTCTAATCCTTTTACTTTAGAAAACTTGGAATTTATTTTATCCAGAAAAAAATATCCATGGAATTTTAGTTGCCCTACAGTAAAAATATGGAAACCTTTTTATCTTACACTTTTTCAACAATCAGAATGTAGATTTATATTCTATTGCAATATTCTTTGATAGCCATGTGGATAAAATTTTCACATCATTGTTTTTAATGCAAAAGCAAAAATGGTTCTTTTGATATGAAAAATTGGAACATTTCATTTTGAAACCAGGTATGAAGATCAAGTGCCTAATTTGGGTTTAAGTTACACAGTTTAGCTGAATCCATATACATTTCTTCCTTAAGATTTTGATTAGCTTAAAAACTAAAGTTTTCTTGTTTTGAAACCTTTCCCCACTAATTTTTCAGAATGATTCTGAATTAAAAGTGAGTCATTCACACAGATGTCACCATAAATTTATGGGTCAGGGAATTTTGAGTTTGCTCTGCCATGGATGTGTGAAACAGAAGGACTTGAATCCTGCTCTGTGGAAAAGCTCACTGTAAATTTGTCTGCATCGTAGCTGCATGGGCACCTACAACACCGTCTTAGGCACAGTCATGCCCATAGGGTCAGCTGCCAGCAACCTCAGTTGTCAAACATCCTGCAGATGGAATATCGGGGCACAGCTTACATTGAACCCATAGGGGAACACATCACCATGTCTGCAAGGGAGCCCCAAAGCTGGCAGCTTTTCTCTATGCTTTGTGTCAGATTAATAAAACAAATAAGGACATAATTTGTTTCCTCTTTGTCACTACTACTTTGGTCTCTTGACCTACATCAGCAAGCAGGGACTAAGAATCTGCTGCATCTGATGGTCTCTTCAGCTTGTGGATAGAGGAGAGCAGTATAAAAAGTAGCCTACTGAAACTCATGTATGGCAGCTGCCAACCTCCTCTGAACTGCCAAGGGGGCTTTCATCTTCCTATGAATGCTGCAGGACTGCTGGGGGAAGACATGGTGACAGAGCAACAACAGAAAAATTACAGACACACAACTGTGTTCGATGGTGCCAAATCTCACTCTCCCAGTGCTGGTTAAAAAGGCAAAGTTTCTCAGGCTTCCCTGTAAGATCACAGCTGGTACTTCTATGAATCTTCTTATTACATGGGAACGAGGCAGAGGTTCATAGAGAGAGACAGATGGTGAGGAGCAATGTTACTTATCCTAATGTGCATGTGAGACAAAGAGCTTTTTGGCATACCTCTGGATCCCAGTCCTCGCTGCGCCATGGTGGGCAGCCGATCCCCGCCAAGTGTTTGTTCGCCCCCACTTTTTATTCTTCCCCTCAGCGAGTCTGATCCTACTTGTCTTTGGTGTTTACATGAATCACACTAGATGTTTTCCAGAGATTTAGTCTCTAATGAGCAGGGCCAGCAGAAACAGCAGCAACAAACAAACAAGCCGACCCAAGCCAAGCTTGCCCGCTGCCGTACATTTGCATTCACACGGGCCACCCCCTCTGCCTGCCCCTGTCTGCCAAACCATGAGAGGGGTGGCAAGAGTGGGAATGGGCAGCCCCAGGATGGAGCTTCAGGATTTGGGTTGTAGACGTACATATTAATCACAGAGAAAACACAAACTGTGCCTGGGATTTTCATGTGGGAAGAGCAGGGGGGAAGCAATCTTCAGGGAAGGGACTTATTAACTGTGGGACTTCAACTGTAGGAATTAGGAGCAGGCAAAGAGAAGGTAAAAATGCATATTTGTTGAAGTATAGCTTAAAATATGAGTGAAGAAGGGCAGACTTTGATCTCTGAGGTATAAGTCTACCACTGGAAGAACCTCACTCATTCCAGCTGAATCATTCTTGTTTTTCAGCAGCAGTGGAGAGGAGAATCTGCTCTCTTGAGCCCAACCTCCTTATTCAGCTGCAAATGGAAAAATTCACATAGCACTTCCACTGCCATCACAGTGGAAACGCATCTGGAATTAATGCTGAAATCATGCAGGGTCTTCCAGGAAAGGCCTTGCAGAACCAGAGGCAGTACTTGTAACAGAAGATAAGACAAGATATGGCTCCATCACATGGCAATTGCTCTTTCAGACCACCTGCCAAGGATGCAATTCTTCATTCAGGCAACTAACTATTTATAACCAGGCTGAGGAAACCCATCCTACCTCCCGAAAACATGATAGCCAAAAATATAAAGGTTGCTCCTCAAACTGGCACTCAGAGGAAGGAGGAGGAGCTGGACTGGGAACTGGCAAGTTAAAGCAAGAAGATGAAGGGAATTGTTCACCCAGGGTATTTTTATCCTGTGGTTCTTTAGGCAGGAAGGCAAATGGAAAGGCAGAATATGATTTGCAGCTTATGCAGGACTTTGAGCAACTCCTAACTGGCACTCCATGGCAAAGGGAGAGAAAGCAAGACGAAAGCACAGCCTTTTTTTTTTTTTTTAAACTGTTACTAAACCAGTCCTGCTTTAATTCTTCACCAGAGCACGATATCACATTTACTTTAATACCAATTAAATTTAACCAGGTTTTACTTAGAAGTAACTAGAGAACTTTTTTTCAAATAAACCAAACAAGATTTAATGTTGGAAATGTGACAGATTGACAGCACAGGAACTTAAAAGTCTACAGAAAAATTATTCATGATCAACCCTGTACAAACTCTACTAACTCACAGATATTTATCCATACCTTAAGAACCCTGTATTCCAGTATAGCCCACAACCTGTGTAAATTTTTGTAGCTTCAGCAAAAGGCTATTCTCAGGCTTTTTGGCATGTCAGCCTCTGACATCATTCTGTCTGCAGTCCATAATAATACAAGCCTGGCAATGCCACTATTTCCTTCTGAAAAGAACTAGGCACCTCTCCCTGAGAAGATCTAGTGGGATCATCATGCTCAGATGACTTGGTGACATGGGAAACCAAGGAATGGGGTCCTTCCTGAAACAAGGCTTATGCAAAATCATTGTCATTGATGAACCACTACAAACCTAGAGACAGTGGGCTAGTAATAAGTTTAGATTAATAACTATCATTTCACTCAGGACTAGGTCCAAGGCAATTCCCAGGCATCAATGTTCCTGTGACTTGCAATCAAAAGGAGATGAGGTAGCACATGTGCATGCACCCAGATATGCTTAAAATAAATACTGAAAATGTTTGACAAACATGTTTTGTTTACTATTTACTTGTGATTTTTGTAACAACCACTAAGGAGGACGAAAATAAAGTTTCATTTGGCGACATTTTGGTTTCCTTCATGTTTGTAAGCAACTCCCACTGTCTCCACTACAAAAGGTAACAACTGCTTCTTCTGGATGTCCCACAACACTCCATGGCCCGTTTCCAGCTCCCACTACAACACGTGGGAGTTTCCCTATTGGCTTCAGTGGGAAATATGAGTAATCAGCACCTCAGAAAATTAATTAACTTCTATGAGTCATCTCTGCTTTGGCCTAAGCTGACTTGTCAACATCAGGGGCAGAAGTCTAGTGCCACTGACTTTAAAATTCAAAGAACCCCTTCCACCTCTGATATAATTTCAACTAAGACCTCCTGTAGCCAAGTGCTTCAGGACTGAGCATCTCTGAAGTTTGTGGGGCTGCCAACAGGTTTGCAGGTCACTGTTTCTGGCTAGAATGCATACAAGGTTCTGCTGCAGTAAACCAGGTTTCATGGTAACCCACCATCCCTGCCAACTTACTAAAACCAACTGTGAGACAAGCCTTTGGCAAACAAAGATAAATGCAGCAATTTGAGCTATCGTATACACAAGGCCTCTGGACATAACTACACTGTGGGGTAGGATTCAAAGATGCAGACTTTCCATGTGCAAAATGGTCTGGCTGCAGCCCTAGATCCTGTCAGGTGCATTGCTCCTTATTTGTACCTCCCATCAGTGCAATAGTCACATTTGTATACGTAATTCAGAGAAACTTTTCAGCACATAATTTTAAGAAAGGCATCATTTAGAAGCTGAGTATTCATAATATTCCAGTGTGTCCCATACTTCTGCCAAGCACCACTTCCCTAAGCTGCACTGAACACAGAGACTGTATTTCTAGTACAAATATTCAAACTTGCACCTTGATTTCTGCACTTCTTTTACCACTACAAGTCGTTGTAATAACAACACCATTAGCAACAAAACTCTATTAATATACTCCAAACTAAATAAGAAAAAAACCTACAGAGAGCTGAATTGGCATTCATTATTCCGGTTGTTTCATATCTTTAAATGATTCTGGTAAATCGATAAAGCTCTGCAAAGTGGCTGTTGTCTGCTGATTTCTAACTCTAGTCAGTGGCATCCACTCTTTAGTGCACCACACACTTGCTGTGTAGCCATTAGATGAAAGCACTATCACCTGTCAAACAAACTGCTAGAACTGTGATAAATTAATGATCAAATAGTACAGTCTGATGTACAGTAGCAGTGCCGAGGCTAGTTACAACCAGGCCTCATGCTTTAAAAATGTAGCTGACATTAAAAAAAAATCAGCCATTAAAGAAAAATGTCACACAGCTTTTCAAAAAAATATCTATTTAAAAAATGACCACATACTGATACTCCAGGATTTGCGGTTTTACTTTAAAAAAAAAAAAAAATGTTGTGAATGTTACAGTAAAACCTTTCTGTATACTATGAATTTTCAAGGGAAGCAACAACACGCAGCTAAGCAGAGAGGATGTTTGTATTTTTTTGGTAAGTAGTACTGTGTACAAATCTGTACCTCGGAGGAATCCTCTGGTGTGTCATGGACAAAACTCTTGTTTGCAAGGGAAATGTCCCGAGTTCTTCTTTTTCCCCTAATGCTTTTGATTTTTGACATCATGGGTAAAATATTTCAAGGGAGCTCCATATCACTTCTAAATATAAACAATACAAAAAAGGCCTTTGCTTTTGAAGCACTTGACATCCTTTGAGCTTTGAATTTCAACTCCTAATAACTCTTGATGCTCACTGCATTAATGTATAAAGTCCTTTTTGTGAGCTAGAAATGGTTCCTCATGTCCCTCCTGCCATTGGCTTTATGAGCTTAATTTATTCTTTTTAATATAAAATCTCATTACCTGAACATGACACCACCACTTCCATTTTATCTTTGATATAAGAACAGAGAGAAACCAAAATCAAACCCTTAAATAAAGTCTGTAATCATCCCTCACTTTCTCTTGCTTTTCAAATTTCTAAACAAAATTAAGTAAAAATACCTTCCAGGGCAGACTAAGAAATGTAAAGAGTGGGGGAAAAAAAGAAGAAAATTACTTTATAGTGAACTAACAAGGGACATAATTACTTACACAAGCAGCATATCTTTTTCTTGATGATATTCCTTCATGTTTATTTTGCTATATTTGTGAAAGATAGGGAGTGCCTAGGAAGAATGGATACGCTGGAAAGCTTGATCTATTGAAGTAAGTTCTGAACAAAGAGTTACTTAACCTAAGGCAAGATACACTTTTTCCAAACTTTACTTTAGCATAAAACACTTAAAAGACTATAAAATATGTATTAATGGATTTTTTAAAAAAATCTTTAAGAAACTGAAATAACCAAGGAAAAGCCACCTCTGAGAGAAATCACTGAGACTGAAGATTTAGTTAGGACTTTCTGAGTCCTGATTTTAACAGAAAATTGGAGTGATCAGGATATTAGCACATGAAAGCATCACTTCCATGCACTAATGGCAGTTCCTTTATGTTGTTGTTGTTGTTAGAGATGTGACTTAAGCGTTGACTTAAATTATGAATTTGGCAGGGATCAAACTCCATGATCTAATTATGTCTTAGGGCTTTCACTGAGTCTTTTGAGGTAGCTGGTTGCAAAGATAAGGACTTTTTCACAAGGAACACGTTTTTCATCAAAATTCACATCCCAGATCCTGCAGGATCTTTATGCTGTGTCCACTTATTAAGAAAACCTTCAATAAATAAAAGCTTACATCCCTGGAAAACTATATTTTAACTGTGAAATGACAACTACTCCTTCAGAGAGCAAAAGACCTGCAAATTTTTTTAACTCCTCTGCCTTCTCTTCTAATACCAACAATAAATGGGACTGTGTTCATTTGCTGCTTCTATTGCTGTGAGCATCAATTAGAATGAGTGAGAAAACTAAACCAGGCATTTTGTGTTCAGGTGGCCCATGACATTCCTGTTTCCCGCTCAAGCACCACTCAGTGCTTTGGGATTAGAGTGTGTTTTAAAACCATGACAACTTAAAAATTTCATATACATCAGCAGTAGGAAGCTGCATCTTGCCTTCACACCAAGGGAAGAATAGAAGAATCCCCCTGAAAATCTGTGAAAATGGCTATGTGAGAATTAGGCTCACTATCCAATTGCATTGGGAAAAGAAGAAAGTTTGCTAACCAGGATGAGAAATTGATATGTTGTTGAATATAGATTGAATACATTGATTCTGATGTACAAACACATACTGCAGTAATTATACCAAAGGGTACAACACTAGTAAATTAAACCATCTTAGCTGACTTGAGCTCATTTTGTCATTTATCCTTTGTTTACTTTTCTGGTATTACTAAGGACTCTTCATTTAATTAAACATACTCATAACATTCCTTCAATTAGATAAATAATGCAGCTGCTTCCTCCATCACATAAGGATGGAGAAATCAAGATAATGCAATATTTATTTTTATTCTAGTTCTCTCTCTGTCAGACACTTTACAATCAAACCCATGGTGCTGCAAGGTCTATCAGTGGTATTTCTACTCCATATAGATATTAATAGAAGTAAATATCTCGTTATCTACTTAACTATGATAATCTGTTTGTGTTAAAAATTTTGGCAGACCAGGTAAGGGAAAATTGAAAGTGGTTTTAGAAAAATAACTTATTAACAGACTCTGTAGTGATAAAATGCTTCAAGATAAATACGACAGATAGTAAAAGCTAGCTTAAACCACTGATTTCAAACTCTTACAAAAGGCTGATGGTTTTTTAAATAAGTAGCAATTAGTCTGAAGTAATCCATTTATCATCGCTGCAAGTGACTGAAATAAAGAGAAATTAGATAATACTACATGCAGAGAAACAACTAAGTGACAACAGAAATGCAATCAGATAGTACTGAACAAAAATTATAAAGGCAGGGCAATAATATATAGTTCATTTGCTTATTGGAGGCTTTGATTCATTCCCTGTGGTAATTGTAAAATTTAATAATATCTGTATACTTACACTGTTCTGAAAAAAGCACCACCATTACACATTGTTATCCCTGTAGGTTGGATGACAAACGCCTGGGGCAATACTACCATCAAAGCATGTGACATACCCAACATGGATCTTCTAATCTTCACAGGGACGACAACTGTCATTTTTAAAGTGCATGGCAAATGAAGAGGGAATAAGAAAGGAAACTTCTTATTTTTGGGGGGATGCTGGTGGTAGAGACTGTTAAAGTCTACAGCGTGCTTTAAAATTGCAGTAGCAAAACCCAGGTAATTCACTTGAACAGTTGTATAGATTTCTTAATGCTTAAAAAGTGCTGTCCAGGCTGGGAATAACCATCTGTTCCTTCGAGAACTCATACTCTCCTAGCTAATATATACAGTTAATACACTGCATAGCTTGTATGTGAAAAATAGATCAATGACTGCCAAAGGAAGATCTACACTATTCCAGCAAACAGCTCTGCTTTAAAATTTTGTGCTTTTTTTTTTTTCCTGATAGTAAGTAATATTTTTGAAGCTTTCTAAATGAAATAAAGATTCAGCAGTCTGTTGATTTCTATTTACATTTTTTTCTCATGTAATTTTAAGCACTAGCCCTTGTCTTGTTCTCTTCATTTCCCTGTGCTACAGAACGTGGCACAGACGGTGGGATCACCCACCCCAACAGTTTGAATAGGACTGTCACTTTAATTTTCAATATGTTTTCTTCTTAACATTTTTTTCACATTATAACAAGACTGTAGTGTGAGACACCTTTTGTTATGTATATAAGGACAAAAGCAGTCAGAACAAATTCAGTAGACTGGGCAAGGGAACCAGGAGTTGACAACAGTTAACAAAGATACTCTATACTACATTTAACCTTCTCTTAAATTTTGCCTTCCTGAGACTGCACAATATATTGGTCAGACAGATCAGCGTACTATGCTTTCAGATGGAAAAACCTAATGCAGGATCTACATTAAAAACAAAAAACACCCCCATTACATCCCCCCCCCCCACGAGTTGAAGATACGTTTCATTCTAAGTGCTCCCAAAGTAACCACTTTCCTGTGGCAGCTATAGTAGTGTAAATACACATTTCACCCAGAGCCTATAAGCCATTTTTTCTGTGACCAGTGCAGTGAAATTGTAGTACAGGAAAAAGGATCATGGACTAATGAAATTAGAGCAGTTGATGACACCTGAAAACACTGACCATTTTAGTTCCATTAAGTGGCACTAGAATCATTACTCAAATCTGTTCATCCAGCAACCTTTCCCTATATCCTGCACTAAAAATAACAGCTTGTTACACCCACTTAGATTCCTTCCATAGGCTGCAGTAGGATGATGACTGGACCAACTGACAACAGATTGCTGCAAGCACTAAATGGAGTTAAACATGAAATATTTCTCTTCAATCGGTACAAAATAAAAGCGATAAAAGAAACCATGAGTCACTAGAAGTTCTTTCTGTACAAGATTTCTTCTCTTTAAGAAAAAAAAAAAACAGAGTGGCACAGACGACGGAGCCCTTCTTGTTTTGAATCAGGCCTGAAATTCCCAAGGAGTGTGGGTTGGTAATTTCTTTCAGTAGAATACAGTACTGAGAGATGGGACAGAGACTTAGATCTGCACTCAGGTGCTGGGATAGGCAAATTTCAGAAACTCACTAGGGCAAGGACAGCTTTTTCTGTGTCTGTTCATCACTACTTGCACAATGGGCTCCCATTCCCAAGCAGAGCCTCCAGGATCTGCAGTAATAAAAAATTATTAAATAGTAACAAAAATAAGTATACTTATTGAACTTTTAAAATACAGGCATGGAATTTAATGTAGCCTGCATTTCATTAATTTCCCAGACTGGATTCACTTGAATGAAATAAGTAGACCATTTTAGAATAAAATGCCTGAAAACAAGAATGCTAGATAAAAAATTCCCCCAAACTGTCTCTTATCAAATAAAGCTCATGCTTTTAATCCAATCTGTCATTTCAGAAAGGAGTTTCATGGGAAGGTGATGGTTGTATTTGGAGGTTTGAGATGTTTCAGGAACAAGATAATGCAGCAATGATATACCTAACCCAGGAACTCTGAATGAGGCTGGACTTGATGGGCAGCCAGACCATCACCAGCCAGCACTCACCAACCCCTGGCAAGATTCATATTCCCAGTGCAGAGGGAATGAACAGACTTTTCCAATCAGCTGAGACCAGCTCAGCTCAGCAAATATTCTTGGGGAAAGCTGCAGCACAGGGACTGTGAGCTGCCAGGCAGAGGATCAGCAGCCAGTACTTCTCAGTGCCCGAGGGTCAGCGTATTCACACACTGAATACTCCCAGGAGGGCAGCACAGGTACCAGGGCAGTGACTACTGACAAGGAGGACAAACAGAATAGAAATAATGGAAAGAAGTTTTCTTCCTCATGCTTCCCAGTATGCTGACATAAGGCTGCTCACTGCCTGACCCACAATTTATGCATGGGAGAACGTGCACAAATATCTAATACATGTGTATGCTCACTAATGATACCTCAGTATATATTTTACAGAAACAATGCTAATATGTTTTAGGTTTAATTGATCAAACTCTGCAGACCCCTCTGCCAGGAAATGTATTACCCCCAGACCCAAGCTCCAAGTACACCTGGAGTTCACTCTGTTTGACTGCATGGATTCAGCTGAGTCCATGTTAACAAGTCCTGCTCTGCCACTGATGGTCGATGCCATTCACTGTAACTAAGATGGAATTTTTGTATTAGACCCACAGTGTTGCCAATTGTCAAAATTTCGTTTCAACTCTTGAAATACTGAATGCTTTTTTTAAACCTCCTACTCCTCACAGAGGAGAAACTCTGCTTTCATGTGGGCTTCTAGCCTTACACTCATGCAAAAGCATCAAATATCACCAAAATATATCTCAAAGAGTCAGAAAGCCAAAAAGTAGGTTAAAATCAATTCAACCTTAATGAAAACATAATTGAGAATGTTATGGAAAGCTGCCCAGAAAGTACATCCGAAAATATCTTTGCAGGGATCTGCAGTGTGATTTTGTAGTACAATCAAACAATTTTTTTCAAAATGTAAACCTTTCAGAGTTTACAAAACCAAACCTGGTTTTCTATTCTTGAATCAGTCAGTCCATCTTCAATTCTAGAAATGTTTCGTCAAACCACAGGAAGAAGATTTTCCATGCTGAAGAAAGAGACCTGTTTTATAAGCACATTTAGTCCATCCTCCCTGTGCTGAGTGTCCTAAGTTATGACTTTTAAATGTTTGGGCTATCTTAAGCTTCCTGGAAACCATGTTGACAAAAAATAAATTTAAGTATCAGCTTTTTTTTTTGTCTTCAAACAAATCTGGGATTTTAAATCACTATCTATAAGTTTCTGCAAGGTCTTTTCTTCCTTTCTAGAGCTCTGTGCTAATCACTGTGGTGATGAGGTTTTATGCTCTTTTTATGTTATTGAAAAAATGTCTTAAAAACCTGCTTTGGTAAACTCCTTCCTTCAAGATGACCATTGCATTGACAGAAATTTCTAAGATGTCTGATCTGAGACTTAAATAAAGGAAATCTTCACATTTTTACCTTACACAAAGAGACAAATCAGTCTTTTTGGTTTTAATTTGACTTCTCACAGACCAAGCAGCCAGGATACAGATTTTCTACTATTTCATCTGGTTGTTTCTTTTAGTAATCATAAAATGAACTCAACATCCTTACAATTCAGTTGATAATTCTGTAGACACCTGTATACTTCTCATTCACTCCCTGAAGTATTTGATAGAGTCACCTAAAAAAAACTCCACATTGAAATCTATGATACAGTATTTGATTTGGTGTGTGTAGAACTTGTACATGAACAGTAGCCTTTGACAACCCCACGTTACAAAGATCTCAATGATTTATGCTTGCACTTTTGCAAGCATGATTTATGCAGTGTGGAGCTCTGTGAGCCATGAACATCCTCTGTTACTATGAACTTCCTTTCTGTGTCCCAGTTTACTGGTTACCCAGAATTTGGTGCACAGAGACAACGGCAACTTATTGTTCACTCCCTAAATCTCCAGTACCGTGTTCTGCCCAGATGTTAAAAGGTAACTTGATCCCAATTAATGAAAGTGACTGGGTCAGCCTGTCACCTCCCATGCTCTTTATGTGCTGCTCAGACATCTATACGCTTATTAAAACCTCAGGCACTCTACATAAGCTCTGCCTTGAAACCAGTTGCCAGAGGCATCACTGCTCAGAACCTGTCTACAGGTTTCTTGGTTTCAGATCTGACATCACATAAACCTCTCTTATCCGCCTTGGCAGCACAGATCAGATGAAAAGCGGCCCCATCCTCACAGAATAATACTCACAAAAAGGATGGAGGCACACAATAATAAACATTTCACCGCTGCTGTTCCTCACAAATGTACCTTACTGCTAACATGCTCCAAGGTTAGAAAATGCCCACAACACTTGGCAAACCTCCCTTATTACTTTTATCAGATTCAGAGTGTGGAACTTTTTACTGGAAGCTTTTTCCCAACTAACTGTCTTTGTACTGTTTAAGGCAAAGCTGGAACACAAGAAGTTCAGCAAATAATTTCTGGAAACATTTTCACTTCTGAATAATTTTTGCCCTTACACTGTTTGATTTTTACTCTCTGAGTTCCCTTCCTTGAGTCTGAGTGGCCACCAGTCACACAGCATCATTTTTGCTCACAACAGGATGGGTAACTTTCATCTTTACACAGTATTGTCAGTTAAAACCTAAGCCCGGAATGCCAAAAAGGGTGAGGTGACTTTGATAGGAAGAAGAAAGTAGTCTGAGGTATCTGCCTTACATTTGGACTCAGAGTTACCCAGTGTCCAAATAAACACACATGAAAGCACAAATTCCTTGTTTCTTCAAGCAGACCAGAACCACTGCTGTCCTGCAAGAGGCTATTCCAGGGCCCTGTGGCTGCTCAGTGGTCCTCACCTCCCTTGCAACAAGGCAACAAAATCCTTCAACTTCAGAAAGCAGCTTCCCCAAAACGCAGTTGTAACCTGTGTCTGCTTCTCCCAACCCAGTGACCTAGAACAACAGTCCGTCCATCTTCAAGAGATTAAGCTCTTTTCGTTTTATTTATATGGCACAGAGTGTAACATTCAGGTTAGGCACATAAGAAGAACAAATGGTCTCTTAAAAAAGCTTTGAACTTTATTTCTTCTTCAAAGGAGTTTGGCTCTTGGAGGAAGTGGTTTAATAACTGAACTTGCCAGCACAGGCAGGAAATAGTATTTCCTATGTACATCCTGGCACCAAAACTAGATTGCAGTAGGAAAGGTTTCTGATTTCCTTTAAAAAATCCAGTGGGATTGGAAGAGCAAAGCACTGCCTTGGAAAGGACTTTACTGGTTTGAATTTTCAGCTGCTGGTTCACAGAAGCAGTTTGGACCTGGTCTGTGGTACAAACCAAGGGGACAAGAGCCTTTACTGAGTGATAGGGATGGCTGGAGCCCTCCAGCTTTAACAAGAACCCGTGTTTATTATCATCAGAATTTCTTCTTCTTTTGCAGGCTCATTCACAGACTGGCTAATGGGTTTCCCAAAATACTAACAAGTGCTGCCTTAAGGCTTTGTTGTGCTGCACATTAAGCAACAACAATAGGGAACAGCTGCTCCCGAATAGCTGTGCAGTTAATTACACCATATACCTACAGTATGTCTCCGTGCTCTGCATCAACAGAGTTATTGCACATGCACCGTCCAAATAACGATGGAAGATATTCCACAACGGTCCTACACATTCCAAGCAAAATAAATGAGAACCAGACTCAGATGCTCACACTGCCCTTGCTGCAGGACACATGAAAAGCAGAGCAAATGAATGTTACAGCAATACCATGATCATCGCAACAGAAGAAATTTGAGTGTGTTT
Source organism: Empidonax traillii (assembly GCF_003031625.1). Classification (NCBI taxonomy): domain Eukaryota; kingdom Metazoa; phylum Chordata; class Aves; order Passeriformes; family Tyrannidae; genus Empidonax; species Empidonax traillii. The sequence goes on along the minus strand of NW_020955242.1, from coordinate 136,583 downwards.
TTTCATTTGTATGTGTATCTTTAAAATAAGTATTAGATGGTCTAACATCTGGTTTGTCAAAGAAGTTTGTCAGGTATTTACAGATGTGTAATACTTTTATTTTTACAATCTGGAATAATCACAGTCTGGCATACAAAGAAATAGCTTTTATAATTGCGTTCCTCACCCAAATACATCCCCATCTCCAAGATATGCACATGAAACACTTAAATTAAGAAATAACTCCAGGATGATAAAACCTATACTTATAAGTGGTTTATATTACAATTTATATCAGGCACATTTGCTCAGATCTTGGCTTTCTTTAATAACTTTTCAATTCTTAGGCCCAGCTGGAAGCCTAAATATAGGCAATAGAAAATTGGCATGTTTTGTTCAAGGTAATTGAAAGGATACCATGTTAGTCTTACCAGGGCCAGGTTAAAGCAGTTCTGCAAGTCTCCAGAACAAAAAGTGTATTTATGACATACATGTTGGCAACAAATGCAGCTGTTTAATGTGAGATTTGAAATGGAGATTCATCTCAAACCTCTTCTGTTCTCACTTGATCAAGATTACTCTCACATGTGCTCCCATCTCAGGGTGTTCTCTGACTCTGCCCTGGTTTTGCTACTGTCCCTCCAATAGCACATCTTATAAAACACTTGGACCAGAGGCATTTGAAAGCAAAGATGATAGCAACAGTCGGCTGGAGAAGGAATAACAGCAGCCCCTGGCACAAGGCTGGTCTATCCAGAATTTTGGTTTAGCCCAGCGTTTTCAGCTGTGCATTTTTTCAAAGTTAGGAAAGTCATTTCACCTCCATGGGCCTCACTTTCTACACACCTACTATGATGCTGGTAATACTGGTCTTCAAAAAGGCCTTCATAAAGAGATGCTCTCTAACCTCTGTGGAAGAGCTAGTTGGCACAATACTTCTCTTTCTTTAGCATACAATGGTACTATATTTCAGGAGAATAAAGAAAAATAAAATTAAAAAGGCCACAGCCTCTTTAAAGTCATGAGATAAAAGTGATCTCAGAATTATTTATATTAAAGGAAAAGCACAGCTAGATGCTGACACTAGGTGAAAGCAGTACCTTCTAGCTGGTAAGCAGTGATCTGAGCAAAACTTTAAGAAATGTTTAGGTACTTACAGCTCCCTTATCCCATGAAAACATTGCTTTAGCAGCCTACAGGCTGGGCCAAGCCACGTGCCTCCAGCTATGCTGCAACAATGGCATCAAATGCAGCTGCATCACACACTACTCAGGAAGGAATTCTTGCAAATCAGCCACAATTTAAAATACTTTAAATTACAAAGTACTCTTTTGAGTAAAACATGACATCTCTGCCAGGGTTAGGGTGCCTGGACCAAGACACTACATGCCAAGGGTATGTGTGAGATGAAGCTCCATTAGCAGAAGCCTGTCATTATGGTTATGCTGAAGGTCCTGCTGAGCCACACCATGCTGACAGAACTCAGGAGAAGTGAATCAGCTGCTGCTTGTGTTTGCTGCACCAGCTGGGGTTCATGAACTTTTCCCTGACCTCTCTTCTAATTCAAGACTTTGTGGTTTTTCAGTGATTTAAAATTTTAGCTTGAATGTGTATATATACGTACATATGTCTGTGTATATATATATATTTATATATATATACAGTCTCTACTGTGCTAAAATTAGGTTCTCCACAGCTAAAAAGACCCACGGACAAAAGTAGCTCACATTTTAGTCTTTGCTAGGGGCCAAAGATCCATCCTCTTCCTGCTCAGCATTACTAAAAGCAGCTTCATGCCAACTTGACAGATGCAGAGGTGCTACTGTCTCAGTGCATCTGCATTGCTCAGCTTTTAATGTGAACCCGTTAGTTCTGGTCACTGCAGTGCCTAATTCAGAGCCTGCACTGGTACCTCCACAAGGCTCTGTACTGCTGTGTAAGGCTTGCAACCATTGTGCATCCCACCCCGCCGCCACACAGCCTTGGCTGTAGATATGGGCATGGAAAGAGAGGGGATAAATCCCTCTTGGGCAGGATTGAGATCTCTCTGTCTCAGCTGGATTTGTCTTTGCTTGGAAAACCCACATTTTCTCTGTCTGCAAGATCTGCACTGCACCTGTATTGGCACAGAGGAGAGCCTGTACTCAGTACCTGTGCTGAAATCCTAATTCAGTTTTTCCTTGAGATAGCATTGATATGTTCTCCACTGCTCTGGGATGAATAAGGGCTCAGATGCAGGAGTTATAAGCTCTGTACAGGTACACAGAGAGGAATGAGAGACACTGAATGAAAAGTGTATATACAGAACTCTGAACCTTCCCTGTAATCAAATTAGGAACAGGACTCCCTAGGTAACACTGTTGGGTGCCACCAGCCTTTATTTTCACATCGTCATGAAGTAGCAACTGTAACTACAAAAAAAAAAATAAATCCCTCACCCTCTACGCCTTGGCTGATGGTCAAACAGAGGATCAAGAAACAGAAATATCCATAACCTTAGTCAGACACAGAATGAGGGATGGCATCTTTTTCCTGGTTCCCTGGGATAATCTGAAGAACCGACAAGTGATACATGAAACAGTAAATTTGGAAAGAAGGTTGCAGCAGTTAAAAATGGCTGTACGTTGCTCATCATCTCCCTACAAGGACAGCCAAGCACCTTTACTCTGTCTGATGCCAATACATGTTGCCAAATGCAGAAGCACAAAATACACAGAGAAGTTTCCCCACCTGCTTTGCACAGCTTCCTCCTGTGAAGACCAACACTAATCAAAAAATTTTTCACACTGAGTTTGGTGATTGAGCTTTCTTGGTGCATAAAAAGTCCTTGTTACAGTGTGTGCGTGTCCTCTGAACCTCCATATATTTTCATGCAAGTCAGAATTTCTTAGTGTCACACCTTATTATTTGCTCAGGGTTGGAATTCAAAATTTTTTTTATTAGCTCAGGTCCTCCAGTTACAAAGATGAATCATGCCATCATTCTTTCAAAGACAGGCTGGACCTACTTCACATACCTCTTCACAGTTCAAACACTGCACTATATACAATTAGCATGCAAGACTTGTTGCCTGAGGATATTGTAGAGGCCAAGAGTATTAAAAGGTTCAAAGTAGGATTAGACAAATCCATGCAGGATAAAGGTCCATCAGTGGATGATCACTAACCACTATTATCTGAAACCCACAGAACATGTTGGGAGAAGCACTGCTGTGTATGCACCCTACATCTCAGCCTCTTCCTGCGGATTGACTACCATGCAAGCCTGAAAACAAGATGCAGCTCCAGACACAGTCTGCAGTTCTTACAGGGAGGAGAAACAAGAACATGACCATAGAACTGTGAACCAGAAAGTCAATGCTGACAGCAATGAAGGCAAAGAAGCAACAAAAAGGGGTTTTTTTAAAGTAAAACTTAATTACTGTAGACGAAACACAGACTATAAAAGCATTCCATCACTCTCCTTTCCCTTTATTTCCTTTGGTCCTTGACCCAGGGACACAGGCTCGATCTAATCTTCCTACCACAGTTAGTGACACTTGCCTTTCTGCTCAGGAGTCAGCTACAGGACAGCCCTGATGGCTCTGGGTTTGAGGAAGGCCACTATGAACCTTCGAAGCACCTGAAGCTGATCCCTCCGAATCACTTGCCATCCTGTCCCACAGCCCGCAGCCACTTCCACTGTCAAACATTCAAAAATCAGCATCCTTTCACAGCAAAGGATTTGTCTAACAGAACCAGACTGCTCCTGGGTTATTTTCTCATTAGTTCTTTTAATGTGGTTGTTTCCTTTACCTGATATCACACGCATTTAAAAGTCCTTCATTTTGAGAAAATTTTCTTCAGCGGATGAAAAATGTGCTTTTGAAGTATTTCTGCTTGGAAACAGTTTTGTAAGATAAATACTTCAAGAGTGATTCTCTACAAATGCAATGTTTTCATTTAAAGTAGACAAACAACAAAGTGGCTCAGTGTTTGTTTGTGCCTCAGTTACAGGCAACATTTTCATGAAAAAAAAAAAAAAAAAAATTCCTGCCCAGGTAGTTAAACAAATATGAAAAAATAAGATTCACTTCTGGTTAAATTTAGAGTAAGACATTTAAAGGTGCATGTGCTTCCTCCTGGTGCCTAGAAAGTCTGAAATATAACTATGCTATGGTGCTATTAATGCAATTTGAAGGCTACTAAATTTGGGGAAATCAAATTGTCATACTAATGATCAGGGTTAAAGCTGTATCAGTTATGCCAGTTCTTAGGCAGAGGAGAATTAAAAAGCTTTCTATTTTTATTTGAATAAAAATGAAGCGGTTGAAGCAAATATACAAACATTTGTGACACAACAAACTATTTCATCTGTTGCCTTAATTATTCATGTAATAGATTAACACATTTGCAAGACACATGTCATTAAAAATGTTTTTGGTAACAATGATCTTGAGGAAAAAATGCCACTGAATTATGCAATCCTGAAGAAGTCATAATATTTCATTTGGAAGAGTGGGAGGGGTGCTCAGTTTTATTTTCCTCTAAAAATGTTTACTAAAATCAACATAATTCAAGAAAAGTTTCAGTGGCCTGAACAGAAGTACTGCAAGAAGGGGGAAAGGAAATATTAATCAAAATACTGAGTCCAATTGTGCATGCTTTTAAGACTTTCATTATGATTATTTTAAATTATATCTCATATTTTGTTATTGCTCTTTAAATCTTGCAACCTCAATGCCTGGCTTATATTCTTCTCCAGCTACTCAGGATGCAAAATTAGACATATTCTTTTGAATATATCCCTTGAGGGGTTGTGGGTGGATCTTGCCACTGGATGCTACAAAATATTCTCAAATCAAGAGCTTTCTGTGTTAAACAATTCAAATCCCAGGAGACCATCCAGCCAATTTACCAAGTATAAATATAGTCCCTCTGCCATTCACACTGTGCACTGTGAATTCCATGCAAAATCCCAGGGGAACTAGAAGAAATATTTTAATGTTCAGCAGTAGTCTTTAATTTTGCATTCAAATTGTATCACTGACCACTTTTCTCATTCCTCTTGAGGCAAATGCCTTCCTCAGAAGGCAGGTTTTAGGAGAGATACCTCATGGTCCTTTTCCTAACCACGCTGGCTGATCCTGGGGCTGCCTCATTCATTGGTTTAACAGCAGCTAGTGGGTTGTCTCCTAACATATAACCAGTTACATGAACAGCAAAATACCTACGGATGGGGTGTGTCCCTAAGGGAAGAAGGGCTTTATGTCTACACTTAAGGTTACTCAACATTTCCCAGTATAAGATCTTATTTCCAGTTCCTTACAGCTTTGCTAAATAAACTGGCCTGAAGTCTTCCATAATGAGGCTCTGCCTCAGGCTGTGTGTTTTGGAGAGCTGCTTGTGTTACTAATAAGGCAATAATCCATATTGCAGCTCGATTAGTAGTCAAAAATGGTTGACAAAATCTGTAATTATAAAAAAGAAAGTTCCTTGTGCTGACATATCAAAACAGACCTCTCAGACCGCAATAGGGAACAACCACAATAAAGGATTCTCTGCTCCATTAGCAGTAAGGAAAGCGAGTAGAAGTTTGGCCTGAATAAAACATACTGTGGAAGGAAGAAATATTAGAATCAAATGCTCATATAAAAGCTTTGCTGCAACATCAATAATTTTCAAAGTACTTAACTAGGGAGGTAGGCATTGCGATGCCTCTCTGACAGATGGGAAGATGGAGGCATAAAGAAGCAGCTCCACTGCTTGCAGGCCTGGGAAAGGCAGCAATGTAAGCCTCAGAGAGCATCCTGGGGTGTATTAAAAAAAAAAAAAAAAAAAAAGGTGCCCAGAAAGAGACGCTAAAAATCCTCCTTTACTTCTGAGAAGATTTATTTTACTACCTCTGCAGTCAGAAACAAGTTGTACAACGTCTCTCGCTAGAAGTGAAATTGCTTTCTTATGAGGAGAACAGAAAATTTCACACCAGGAATAGCAACAATTGTTATCTCTGGGATGTACAATTTTCATAAAGTGAGCAAATAAATTGAACTATGAGAATCAAAAGGCATTAGACTGAGCAAATTTTTTTTGCAGGGAAGAAATACTAAAAACTAACACAGAAATTATATCAACGGTGTAATTGAGAGCACATTACCATAAAAACAGCACCTCTTGCTGGAAAGGATTTAAGTAGGGACTCTGCAGGCCTTTGGCATTGGGAATACCCATCCCTGGACCAAGCCCTGCCCTGAGGGAGAGTTGATTGCCCTGGAGGGCAGGCTGGACTGGGATAGCGTTCCTACTGGTAACAAGGGTGGCCTCTTCAGCAGCCCAGCACAAAGCTGAGATGAATCCAGCTGTAAATTAATTTAGAAAAGCAAGCAGACACACAGGCGGGGTCTGTGCGGGGTTGGCACACGCAGCTATTTCCGAGCAGACGGTCACTTCCTCCTCCTGCCTGAAATGAGCCTCATCCCACGCAAAGTTTCCAAGCCTTTCATTAGTGGTTGTGTTAGTGTATAATAGCTATAATGAGAAGGCCATAAAAATCCAAAGTTAGCTGAGGGTCCTTAACCATTATGTGGCTCTCTTTCCAGATTTTTATTTAAACTTTAATGACTGCCACATAAGATCAAGCAACAACAAACAACATTTGTATTACAGCTGTATTATTTAATTCCCATTAGCTGAAAATGCCAGGCTACTGGCCAGTAGCTCAGGAAAATAAGTGGTGACAGGTGAAAGAAAAATACCCTTCCTGTACCTCTTCAAGCCACTTTAAAGCCTCAGGCTCTGCAATGTCATTTACACCTAATGAAACCTAATGTCAGACCACACTATTTAGCCAAATGTTATCCTTTCAGGAAAAAAATGGACCTTGCTACTTTTAAGGACATGGTGCTCTTTCTGTCCGTAATTTCTACTGTCTAATTAAACCATGATAGAGCTGATCCCTTCAGATTTGCTATTAACTTATTTATTTCTGCTTTTGAAGGTGCACTTAATGCCACCTTATATATTGGGGGATCTAGGTGCTTGAAGGATGTAATTTACCCTCTGGTTTAATTAGATCAGTGACTTTATTGGACAGCCTAAAATGTCTGAAGTAATAATCACAGTCCATACTTTTAATTCTGAATCAAATGCAAAAGAAGGTTTGCATACTTCTGTGAAGAGTGAAGTATTTTAAAGGGCTGCTTTCATCTCTAATGGCTGTAGTATCTTTTTGCAGTTAGTTCTGAAGTGTTTTGGGTAACCCACTAACGCAGCAAATGCAGAGTAACAACCAACCCAACATTTTCCATCACATTCTTGGACTTTTCAAGACAAGTCCAGGAAGCAAAATTAGCAGAGTGCAAATTCATATTGATTTGCTCGGCTTCTGGAAAAATAAATTTTCTTTCAATGTCAATTAAAGTTAACAAAGTGAGATTTCAGTCCGGTTACTTAAGTAAAAGGTCACAAGAATGGGTTAAGAGAAGATAAATCGCATACACACACAACTATCGCTTTTTTAGAGAAACATACTATGTGTTCAGAGAAAAGCAAGCAGTATATGAATCTTAAAAGATGAGATGTAATCAAGCATCATCAAGCTCCCTCACCTTTAGCAATTTTCTTATTTGCTCATTCATAAGCACGTCTAGCGTTTTACTAAAAAGACAAAAAAAAAAAAAAAAAAAAAAAGGAAAAGAGAAAGAAAAAATTCAAACCCCTTTAAGATTTGCAATACAGACATCTGTGGATTTTGCAATCCAGAACTTTGTGCCAAAAATAGTCCTATTGATTACAAGGGATTAAAATTACTTCTTAACCTAGAAGCAGTAGAATCCGGCCTTGAGCAAAATCACACTGAAAACTCAGAATACAAATCAGAAAAAAGAGTCAATGAGTTGAATATTCATGCTCTGTAACAGAATCAAAGAAATCTTGGGTGGAAGAGACCTCTGGAGGTCTCAAGTCCAACTTCCCAGTGGACCAAATCAGCCATGGCTTTTTTCCCCAGCTGTATTACCTTCCTAGAGAAATTTGTTTCCTAAGAGCCAACCAGAACATCTCATTTTCTGCTGTTTTCAACTATTTCCCCTCCTAAGTTTTCTGTCAGAGAAGACACTGCCTCTGATATCCTTGGAACTACCCTTTAAGTAGCTGCAAGCTGCTCTCAGATACCCTTTAGCCTCTTATCTAGAACAAAACAAGACCAGCTTCCTCAGTTCCTTCTTGCAGGTCAGCTATTCCAGGCCCTGGACCATCATGACAGGTCTCTGTGGTTCCTCCACATCACTCCTGAACAGGAATGGGATGAGGAGCCAGAACAGCGACAGGACTGGACTCACTATTCCAGGTGCAGCCTCATCAACACAAATTAGAGGAAGTTAACAACTCAGCTTCTGCTGGAACATGGTCAGAACACTGCTCTTTTGGGAATAAAATAAAAACTTTGATACCACATGAATTAGCATCTAGGAAGAACAGATTTATCCCATTTATGCAGGCAAAATCAGATCCAGATTCTAGACTTTTTTTTTTCTGTCATACTATAGTTTGTTATTAAGGCTTAATAAATGCAAGAAAAAGGGATTTTTAATTACTCTTGACATACAACTCTGTAGAGCGTGGGGAGAATCATCTGTTTTTACAGACCTTTTTCTCACTGATTTCACTTGGAAGAAACTGAAGTATGTTACAAAATTAGTAGCTTTCCTTGTAGGGTCAGAGAAAGGAGTGGAGATGATTTTGTATGCACTTTTGGAGTGCAGTCATGCACGCCTAACTAGTGCAGTCAGCTACCAGGATCAGACACACAAATCTAAAAGGCTTCACACAGTCATGTATTTGTAAGACTTCTGATGTGCAAAAAGAAAAAAAAAAAGGAATACATGATTAGGACACTGAATTTACAGAACTGAGTCTTCCTTATGCCAGAAATTCCTAAGGAGCATTTAAGATCCCTAAATATTTGCCAAGGACAATGAGGTCTCTCAATGATGGATGCTTTGGAATTTAAAATAAACATCTATCACTATGTATTTAGAGTCTGTCTGTAGAATGACAGAATTCTTGTGGCTAAAGCAGCAACTGGGGACTCAGGACTTGTGTTGAGGTCTTGGACTTGCCACAGATTTCCTCTGAGAGGCCGGATGTTTGTCTTCCCGCAGCTCTGCTCCCCAACTGCAGATACCGAGAATCACGTTCCCTTTCACCCCCTGTTGCTTTTGTAATCAAAAGCAATTAACAGACAACTTTACACATTATGATTAAAAAAGGCACGTCAGCCATAGCTAGGACCATCAGGAAATCGAAGGGCACTACTCCTAGAATTATTTAGCTTGGAAAAGACCTCTAAGATCATCCAGTCCAATCATTAACCCAGTATTGCCAAGTTCACAACTAACCCATGTCCTCAAGTGCCACTCCTACATGTCTTTTAAATAACTCCAGTTATGGTGACTCCACCACTTCCCTGGGCAGCCTGTTCCATTGCTTGACAATCCTTTTGTCCTAATGTCCAACCTAAACCTCCTCTGGCACAACTTGAGGCCAGTTTTCTCTTGTCCTATTTCTTGTTACCTGGGAGGAGAGACTGACCCCCACCTTATTACAACCTCCTTTCAGGTAATTGTAGAGAATGACAAAGTTGCCTCGAGCTTCCATTTGCCCAGGCTAAACAACCCCAGCTACTTCAGGTACTGCTGCAAAGACTTGTGGTTCTAAACCCTTCATCAGCTCCACTGCCCTTCTTTGAGCTTTACCTTGTGCTGCCCCCACCAGCCTTCTCCCTTCCCTGCATTTCCCCACGTGGGAGGAAGAGCAGTTCCCCAGGATAATGTAAAGGAGCTGGTACAATAATAGAAAAGAGACCCACAGTTATGAGCTAACAGGACCGGACACAAAGCTGTTTTAAGTGTAGGATGGTTACCCAGCTATGCAGCCTGACCACATGCAGTGGGAACATGTGCCACAACGAGCAATCTCAATCGGAGATGGGACAGGAAAAAGGGCTAAAGCCTTGCTTGTCTTCCAATGACTCCGTGCCAGAGTAAGTCTGGTCCTTCAGCAGGACCTACCCAGCCACACCACTTTGCTGCTTTAAATGAAGCAAATAAATGCTGCCTCGGGGCTGGATTCAGTCCTCTACAACCTGTTTACAACAGTGTCACACATACAATCACTCCTCATCTTGACCACCTCAGGTCCGCTTTGCTTTTTCTCCTTCTTCCCTTCCAGGTCAGTTCCTTTCTACTTCTTTCCATTTATTTCTTCTTACCTCCTAACTCAAACTTTCTACCTCTCTGAGAAACTGGAGCTTCCCATGACAGCTCTATCGCGTTGTTCGCTTTGTCTGCCAATTTTTCCTCTCTTCACTAACTTGCTTCTATCTTCTCCCTCAGAATGTAACCTTAATGGCTCACAGCCTTCTCATAAAGCCTCACAAATAGGGTACACCACAACAAAAACCAAACCCCAAACTGTTTTACCTGGCTGAGACTTTGAGAGAAACTTGATGTGACAGAGTGGACCTTGGACAATTATCTGGATGGCTGTCCACTCACACTACTGATTAAGCCATGAACTTGCTTTGGAGGCAGACTTCTTAGCAGAAATCAAACAACAAAGCAAACATCAATTTTCAGTGGTTTTGTTTATTCCCCTTGCCCATGGAGAGGTGCATAGCAATAGTATAAAAATTCTGAATTCCTCCTGTAAGGAAATATAAATAATCCTTCCCCAAATATGTAATTTGCATTATTAAAACCAATCCAATTTTTTGGATTATAACAGTGATGGCCATAATTTTTATGTGGTTTCAAAATAATAACAATAATAATGCCCCTACCCTTCTACCCCCCAAATACATTTAGCATTTGTATTCTCTGTTAAAAACTAAAAATTTCAACTTAGAATAATGCCATATTAAAAGGAAACAACTGGGAAGCATATCCAAGTAAAGAAAAAAAAAACACATTCACTGCTGGTAAGAAATCCTGCTTTGGCTTGAAGTAAACATTCAAAGCACTTGCAGAAGTCATTGAAGACTGATGAATTAGATCTCAAGTTCACAATAGTATACAGAAATATTAAAAACCTTCAAATTCTATCATGAGGCCTTTACCTTACTTCTCTCTTTTTTTAAAAAAAAAGGAGAACTTGAACCAGCATTAGGGAAAATAGCCAGAATTTCAGGTGACTAACCTGTAAATCTCAAAGTGGCTTTCATGAAGAAGAATATTCATAGTTATGAAGTCAAATACTGCAGGTCTTCCTTGCATGGTCAGTTGGATCTGGTTCAAGTCCAATAAGAGGAATTAAGGATAAAAAAAGTGCACTTCAAATAATGCACCTATGCATAATGCTGATAGGAATTATTAGGAAAAGCTGTCCATTTCTGATTTCCAAATTTCAAGAAGAACATGGAAAACCTCCAAAAGGTACATGAACATGATATAAAGTTAATACTATTATTAACAGATAACAAGTTCTGGATTTCAATGACAGGGAGAACTGTCCAAATAATCCCCAGTTTTTGGAAGCTGCTGAACAAGGGAACAATCAGCTGCTCAATTTTCACTGAGCCCCAGTGTTCCTTCTAGCATGGCTGCAATTCAGGTCATTTCACTAGATTCAAATTCTTATAACTGACAAGGCCTTTGTGTTTTCTTACAATCTTATCCTTCAGATTCTTCCATAAACCCACTTTTCCCAAATACTCAAATTTAGCCCAGAGTTTCTCACTCCTGCCAGCCCCTCAGCGTATTTCAGCATGCTTTAGCTAGCTTCCACAGGAGAAGCAGTGCCCTAAATGAAATCAATTCCCAGGGAATTGCATATGTCTTTTTGGACAAGAACTTGTTTCTCAATGAAGTGGATGAGATTTTTGCATTAGGTTTAGTACAGGAGGGTAACACGTAATGTTGCCATTTATATGTATATTCCAGTGTTTGTTTATGTAAGCATTTGCATCAAATCCATCATGGTATTATGTAGATGGTTAAAATTAAGCAGTGCAGTATGTAAGTGTTTATAGGATTAGACCCAGAGATTTGAAGCATATAAAAGGCAAGTTCTGTCTAGAACCACTACGAAAGAAATGATGAGCTGAGTGCAGGAATAATATCAGCAGTCTGACCCTGTATTTTTGGCAAGCACAAGGACTACAGCCGCAAGATCCAAATTTGAGGAGCAAAAATTGGGGGTCAAAGTTAAAGAATTCAGGAGCCGCAGGAAGACGAAGAAGAAATTTTTGCAATGGCTGCAAATCCTTGGACATTTCAGATTCGTGGTGCACATTTCTGAAGACAAAAACTCAATAGTTCCCCACTGCTCTTAACACAGGCACTGCCTGATGTTTGCTTCACCGTTCACTGAGTCTGCGAATGACAGGAAGAGTGTTGACATTTTGTGCCACACATACGGGAAGAAACAGATCATCTCCCTCTGAAAGGTGCTTTATTTTATGTGAGAAAAGACAAAACTCTGGGCTCCACATCAAATAAATCATACAATAAGAACATTATTTTTAAAGGGAATGAGTATTTTGCATATTAATATTAAATGACGTCTGAGCAGCAAATATAGAAATTATAATATTCAGTATCTCACAGAGAGCTGACACAGAGCAGAGGAGTTCTGGTAACCAAGCTGTCTTAAATCTACAGCCTCAGAAAAAAAAGCTTCATCAAAATTTAATATTCATGCAATAGGGACTCTTTCATTGTTACGAAAACTGATCAGGGCCAATCGTAAAATCTTGGGTGCTTCATTTGCTCACTTCCCCTTCTAGAAAAAGGGGTGGAAAAAATCAACTCAATGTAAAAAAATAACCCAAACCTGGCAAACATTTTCCTGGCAACATTTCAGGGAGCTACTATTTTGCATTTGGTAAAGATGCAGTCCTTACCCGTGGACACACAGATCCTTAGAAGGAGATGGAAGGGGCATTAGTAATTCAAATAAGGGGCAAAAGAGACACATTAAAATGTGCTGAATTATTTTTTAGCAAACCAGCAACAGCATATAATCCAGTAGGAAAGGGGGAAGAGAGGGCTGAAAATTTTTTTGTAAAGATGTGGGCAAAGCTCTTCTTTTTGAAGAAGTCACAGAGCTAAAATAACCATATTGTTAGGCAGTGACTCATGGGAACAAAGACAACAATGCTATCTAGGATCGTTATACTGGTGCCTTTTAATCATAATGTTGGTACAGTTTTCCCTCACTCTGACCTAGTTTAACTAGTTTAGAAAGCTTAATAGGCAATGCTGCTTACAGCACTGTTTGGAGGACCTGAATATATACAACAAGTTCTTTTGTGAATGAAAATTACTGATTCATGGCCCGTTACACTCCATGAATTCAGAGAAACAACAGTGAAGTTAACTCACGGAAGTTTCACACAACTGAATCTGAATTTGTCCTCCTGCACTTTCAAAACATTCGTGTTGGCAAGCTGAGACCGCATCGTCAACATGGCATGTCCTAGAACAGCCACCCATATCACAGCCCTTTCAGTAACAGCAGGGCACAACCTACCCAGAAGCAAAATACAGGTAAAAATTCTAAATGTAAAAGCCATTAGGTTTAGCAGGAAATATTTTTAGTTCCCATAAAAGAGATTTATAAGAACAATGATTTCACAAAAGCTCTTCTATAGAAGTTTTTTGTGTTTTAACTGACAGGCTGAAAATCAAGAATTTTCAGTCTTGGAGTTTTCAGTGAAAACATAAAAGTTGCCAGTAACCACCATTTCCAGTAGAAATATCCTTTTGGCAAGAAATGATATCTTTATTCATTTTCTTATTGAAAAACATTGATCCATTCCAATGATTGATGTCAACCATAGGACACAACTCTATTTTCCGTGGGATAACTGATGAACTTGCTTTTAGTGTTAACTAGATTAATGCCTGCTATCATCTGCAAGTTTATAGTCTACCAAAATATAGAACCCACTTTTCTGAACCTCTGTCTCTGCAGTCACATATGTTACCTACAGATACTGCTTGAACTTGTGCTGAACATAATTAAGTTGCTCAGTGCATTCCTGGGAGCTGCACTGGCCATCGCTCTTTATTTGCAGGGTGAATTTTTCTCCCACTGTAAGGCCAGGCAAATCTATCGGAATCATTAAGGGGCTCTGCTCGGCTGCAGCCGTAACAGCCCCACAAGGGACACCCTGCCCTTCCTCTGCTGCTTAGTCTGGGTCGGCTCCAGGATCCCACAGAGACCAGCATAAAGGACAGTGATGAAAATGAACCATAAAAGGAACTCATGAGGTCAAGCCAGTGCGTATATTTACCCGAGACCCAGTGCTGTAGCAGGGAGCTGTTAAGACCTGCTCCAGTGATTGGGTTGGGAAAGGCAACTCTTAACATTTACATTCTGACTTCATGTAGAAAATAAAGCTATCTTTCCAGATTTATTGACCAACAAACTTATGTCACTAAATTTCACACAACCAGGATTTATTCTTTTTCTCCCATCTGTCTCCCTGGCTCCTGAGAGGTATATTCTCAATTATACAGAGGAAACAGGCACCTTGGTTTCTCCATGTGGCTCAGTCCCAGACTGTTACATGAAAAATTGTCCCAGCTGGGATTTTCAGAAGCACTGGCTTAATCCTCCTCCCACTAAAACCACTGGTAAAAACACCCGTGAATCTGCAGTTGGAAGGAAAGGGGACAGTGCTAAAGACTGTCAAAAACCTTACTACTGCCACATGTAGGCATAAATAATCTCATTAGAGAAAAGTGCTCTTCTGAGTATCAGATAGATTCTATTTTCTCCAAATGAATAAAGATCAATTCACAGTAAAAATTCTGAGTAAAAAAGGCTTTCTCAAGGCAAATTAAGGGAAAGGATTTTTAGGTAGAGTATTGGAAAAAAACACAAACGAGAGCAGACCACCAGGCAGCTTGGAAGAGCAAAAGTTTACTTTGTAAAACCAAACTTTGCAACCTTCAGTTTGTTAACATGAGAGTATCCTCTAATTTTATCTACAGCTACCACCTCCTGCAAGTTGCAATTGCCAAAAAAGGTCAAAATATCTTAACGTTACATTCCACCGAGTCACTAAACGGAACAGAAGTCATATTACTGTAATTCATAATTCAGAACTCAAATTTCATAAGACAACATAAGAAATGTCATTTTAACCACACTAATTCCTTCACAGTTAACATGAGTGGGTGTTGGAGCAATCCAAGCTGAAAAAAGCCATCTAATTTCAGCAAGTATACCGCAAGCCAACTTGGCAACCCTCCACGTGGATCAGACAAATGTCTGCTCTGTTGAAGCTGAAGGCACAGTGATAATTATCATAGCTGATACTGCATCAGTGGTAATGACAGTGTGGTTTGTAAATATGAAACAAACTAGGATTCTCTGGTTCACAAACAGGGATTTGGTACTACTGTGGGAACCTGCCATAAACTTTATGGATCTGAATGCGGCCCTTGATCCAAACTAGGGCACGTTCCTCTGTAACTGGGAAGTCATTCAATAACTGCAGTGCACATTTAATTATCACACTTTCTTTTTGGGTGGGTGTTGGTAGAAGCCAGACAATCACATTATATGACAATTATATGACAAGCACATCCCCCGGAAGGGACAGGGAGCCAGTACCCCACTCCTGCTGAAAAGGGAGATGCTGTGACCATTTTTCACTTGGCTAAGCACCTTGCTACTGGGGTCAGGTACCTCACCAGGAAGGAGTTAGGTCTTTCCAGAATAATTAAGCATGCTCAGTCAAAGTTTCCTCAGGCATTTAGTGGGTAAGAAAAGCTCCTCAAACTAAGAAATCAAGGAAAGAGAGAAAGGATACCTTCTCATTTAATTAGACAGCAGAAGAAATTAAAATGGCTGAAATAGGCAGGTATTTCCCAGCTCAAAACTGCAGCATGGCAAGCTACACTGGATGCCTGCTTTGTTTCCTGCCCTGTCCCTCTAGTGACAGCCAGGGCCAGCAGGGAACAGTGGTTTTGCAGAGGTTTTTGGCCCACAGAGCCCTTCTGACACACCACAAAGCAACACTTGCGTGCAGAAAGCGAGCTGGCTCTGAAGGACTCGCAGGTGACCGAGCAGCCCTCCAAACCAGTGGGAGGCTGGGCATGCCCTCACCAAAATAGCCAATAGATAAAAAATAGCTTAAAATCCCACATTTGTGGGATCTTAGCATATAACAGAGGGTTTTCCCCAGAGCCAGTTCAGATTTACTTACACACTGTGCTTTGCACTTTAACTCCACTATGAGAATGCTACTCTACTATTATATTAATGAATATTTATAACGCACTTTGAGATCCTTTATGAGAGGTGAGCCTGGCATTTAAGGCAAGAAATATTACAAAATTTCCCTTCCAGTTACTAAGTCATTAGGAAAGATTCCCAATATATAAATATTGGCTTGAGTAAAAATGTTATTGGAAACAAAGTTCTCTGCTAGAAAAAACCAAAAATCAATGGAACATTTTCAATTACTTCAAAATAATGTAATGTTGAAATGCACCAGCTATTTCCTATGTTTAATTTCCGCCATCCCTATTTCATGCTATCTCTCTAAAATGCTAACAATCACTTAAAACCATGTGTTTTCACTTTCCCTCAGACCGTCTTTTTCCATTACAGAAGTCTTGAGCTCTATCGCTCACCTAAAGGCTTACACAGGGTCAGAGGAAAGCCAAACTAAACTTGACATTTCCTCCACTGTTGTGTTTTTTCATGTGCTGGCCTTACCAGACAGGACTCATCTCATCTCATCCCACACTTATCTCCACTCAGTGCAGATACAGGATTACCTGGAGAGCAGTCGACTTCCTCTAGACACTGGATTTGGGTTTCCCTGCTCCATTCTCCCTCTGCTGCTTTTTTTGTTGAGAACACAACGAACTCCTAACCAGGGGCACTCTATTAAGCTAGAAAGCTGTAACTGAACTATCAGATATCTGTCGGCATCCACAATAAGAAAAGTAAAAATATAATTGAAATCTTTATTGCTAGTCCTTAGAAGCAACAAATTAAAGAGAACTGATTTGTGTATCTGGATTGGTGGTGGATATCTGAATAGGAAAACCAACTGGATTTTAAAAGAGGAGATGAATTTTACATTGATGTCAGACTGTATGAAGCTAATAATATTTATTATTTTATTATAATTATGGGTCCAGGTATATCAGAAGTAATGTATCCTTAGTAATACTTAGTTTTACTGCTTATTTCATTAGCTGTCTGGCAAGTCAGTTTTGTAAAGATGAAGCGAAAGTGAGCAGAATTTGCTGGAAGACAAACTCCAAACTGGACTGTGTGGTATGCACTGTTCTGTCACTGTTAATGGAGTTCAGCTCTATTACTTATGACTAAACCCTCTGGTATGTAAAATGCTCACTTTAGTGCCTCATCACTTTCAGTAATAAAACCAAAGGGGGACCTGTTATGCACCTCACCTTATGCAGACAGCCAACAGCCACAGGGTTGGTGCATGCTCCAAAATCAGCCAACAACTGCTAAACAAAGCAGTTCTTGTCCTCTCCCCAGTTTATCTCTGAAGTGTCTATGCCTAGGCTCGTACCACATAAAAATAGGTTTAAATTCAAGATAAATTAGCCCATAGAATTCAGTTCATAGCTGAACTGCTCTGGATAAGACAGGTTACCTTATTGGCACACTGATAAGAGCCAAAGCTGTGCCTGCTTTACTGTCTGAAGAACAGGTAAGATAGCAAATGTATTTTTAAGGCCAACACACACCTTCTCCCTTAAAACCATTACTCCACACTGAAATGCAATCTTGCTTTCATTAGGAAAGAGAGAGCTTCTAACTGAAGTTGCTATATCTGGAATAGAAACTTATGTATCATATGGCAACCTCATTTTATTTCATTCACATCACACTGCAGGGCCTACTTTTCCTCCTCCTCCTCCTCCTCCGTCAAATGTAAGAGAGAGCTGTTGTTTGTGTATAGCATGCACATTAGCACAGATAAACTGCTCACTGAGTGTAATGATTAATGATTGAATAGTGCAGTTGTTGCAAAAATAAGTCATGCAGTGAAGAGAGATCTGAAGATTATATCTAACACCAGGGGATGGCTTATTAATCTTACTTCTTGAAGAATTCGTGAGTAAATCATTCTCCTTTATTAATGATATTTCACTTTGCTCCATGAGACATCTTTTATACATCCAGAAGGGCAATTATCTGTTTAGGCCAGGAAACAATATTAGTTACAGACGGTGCTTGAATGTTTGATCTAAGTCACTTAAATAAAACAGGGAAAAAAAGAGTGAAGCACACTCCAAAGACCTCCCCCAAACAGGACTGCATTTACAGGCAGGTTGTTTTGATTCCTCTCTATCTGGAAATGACAAATTAGATGCATTTTCAAGTCTCAATTAATTTGGAGCTTGCGTACTCTAACGATGATATAACAACTCAAGGAAAACTAAATTATTTTATGTCTTCTGTGTCTGAAGGAATTCTATTATATGTGAGGTGGTTAAACATGTCTGAAATGGTTTATTAATATAAAAGTCTTTCAAAGGCAGATCTTAAATTCTTGATCACAATGAGATATTGAAGACAGAAAGTAGAATTTATAGTTTAAAAATTAAAAAGCCCTTTTCTTGTTTCAAAACTCTCTTTTTTCTTTCTATCTGTCCATCATCTGCTATCCACGAAAATATGGGAGGATTTAAGGAGGGAGCACAGACACCTGTTTAATAGTATTATTCCAAGAACCATAAAATAAAACATACACAAGGTTAATATAAATCTATAAATCATTTGCTAAAGGACACTCATTAACTAGATTTAAAGACTTTGGGTATCGAAATTTTAAACTTAAATTATTAAAGAAATTGCATTAGATAATATGAGTTGATCACAGAAGTGCTTCGCAGATTCAGAAAAATTTGACAAATGTTTTACCATGGATTTCAAAATATTACTAAGCTGAGTCATAGTTATCCTTTAGATTAATAAATCAGTTAAAGTGCAGCAGTTTATTGGACAAAAAATTAATTAAAGATAGGCTGCGTGGTCTAGTGAATAGAAACATGAGGAGACCCAGGAAGGAAAGGAAAGTTCTGCTTTATTTTTCAAGTATGGATTAAGGCTAAGGATAATCTGTGCACAGAGGACTCTGCAGAGATGCACTTGCATGTGTGGGCATTTCACAAAGACTCATTTCAGTCAGTCTCTGGGTGCTGATATTTGATATGGACACCTGGACTAACAAGCGCTTGTGGGGGGATTTACACCTTCACCAAACACCTCTGTGTGTAATTGGTGCACACGGATGGATTGAATTAGAGCTGCTCAGCTGGGTGTCATAGGTGTTCTGCTGCTGCCAGAATCTTCCTTTCAGCTCAAAGTTTTAAACTGGTATTTAAAGCAGAGGAACCAGATCTCTGCCTTGGAAAGAAATCACAAGAGAACCTGTACTGAAGGATCTGTTTGGGTTCTGGAAACATGAACATTCTTCCAGACTGTGTTCAATATCTATTAATTAAACTTCTTTAATTAAAACAAAAATTAACATAGCTGTAAATTCTGGTAGAAAAAATACTAGTTTAATCAGGTACCTATACTGGAGGGGGAAAAAAAGGCTTTCAGCAGTACACTAGTCCTATTTTCAGAATGAACCAGCCCTGCTAATGTGGCAATTTTCTGACAGTAACAATCTGCCTGATGGTGAGACCATTTTTATCATTAGTAAATGTTTTTGCCTGGAATCTGAAGTTGCTTTATGTTTTAAGTTGCTTGTTGAAAAAGAGAAATCATGAAAGAAACAGAACTGATCTCATAAAGCTGCTCCAGGATTTTCACTTGAGTACATTCTAGAGATTTCTAATTTTCATTTGGTTGGTAATTTTCTTTTGACTCAAGAAAATAGTGAGCATCCCAGACATATTTCAAAGCCAAAAATATGCAGGTCAAAATATGAGTGCACTTTGTATCGGAGCCTGGGTCTGACTGCAAAGTATTTTCAACACCCAGCTTTGGGTCCCACACTTTGTATTTGCATTTTAGAGCACATTTGATCAAAGTGACACAGGAATCTCTTTCCCCCTAAGACTTAAGGAATATTAAGATTCTATTTCCCTGGATTCATTTCAAATCTGAATCTTATGTTACCTCATAATCACTAGACTCCCAACACAAGCCACACCTGTTCATCCACATACCATTCAAAATCGGGGAAATGGGGTTTATTAGAAGCAATCTTTTCACATTCCTGGGTGTAAAAATATATGTTGAATCTTTTGGGCTTAGAAGACCATCCCACTGAAGTTTATAAAATAAAGGTTTTGCCTACAATGCAGAAACCATAGTCTATTACCTTAATTTGATCTCTCCCACCACTCAGCCCCACATCACAGCACCAGGTTAAGCATCTGCCCCTTATGCAGAAAAGCCTCAACAGAAAAGTCATGATCCAAACCCACATTTCTGAAACACAAGGATCTGTGCAGGAGCTACAATACTGCCCTGGATTTGCTGACAGTAGTTTTAAAGAACAAAGCTGAAAAACAAAGCAGTGTATTCAAAAACAGCATCACGTATTTTCATCGGAACTACCTACAGTCTCATGCAGGCCTCAGTGACTAGAAAACTGGGTCTCAAAGTGATGTGAAAAGCAGAGTAAACGTTAATAATATCGATTCTTCCCTGAGAATTCCCTGCAGTCCTGCTCAGGGAACCAAGGTAGTGAACAGCAGTAAAAATCTGGCTTTTCCAGCAGGTGTCTGGGTAATATTCAGAGAAGCAAGCAAATACATGATCTCTTTAGGGACAAGCATATGCCCCATCTGCTCTGTGAACCCGTGTCTCATCCTGCTAATCTGAAATGTTAGCAGATCTGTTCAGATTCTCAAGTCTGACCTGCTTCCGAGAAGAGAATTATTCAAATAGGTTACACCAAAATAATCAGCAGTTAAAAACTAACATCAGTAGATAGTGACTCTATCAGCATTTTTCTCTTGCTGCAATTTTTTTCTTTAAGTAATTAAAAAGTGTCTCTGGAAGAGCAGTATGTACAGTATGTCATAAAGTCTCTCTGAACTACCTATATTTACCCCTGAAAGTGAATTCTTTATAAGACCTAGGATATCAAAGAAACGAGGGATCAAAGTAGTTTTAATAAGCAACCCAGTGTTTGTAGAACCTGCACTTTCATGTATCATGTTTTGTTCAAGTTCTTAATTTCGGTTCCTCACCACAGAAGGCACTTAAGATAAGTATCTATAACCATATTGTCATGTTGAATCCTTTGATTATTTAACATGTACACCTTAGTGAAACAAAAATGCCT
>NW_020955242.1:110347-115029 GCF_003031625.1 Empidonax traillii | reverse complement strand
AGTTTTAATAAGCAACCCAGTGTTTGTAGAACCTGCACTTTCATGTATCATGTTTTGTTCAAGTTCTTAATTTCGGTTCCTCACCACAGAAGGCACTTAAGATAAGTATCTATAACCATATTGTCATGTTGAATCCTTTGATTATTTAACATGTACACCTTAGTGAAACAAAAATGCCTTTTTTTCCCCCATAATATTTGGACTTCATTGTATTTTATCACATGAAACATAGATTTGATTTGTTTGATAGTTAGATCATATAGTAGCATCATTTTCATTAGTATCTCTACTTATACATAAAGTTTAATGTAGTACAGTTTAATCTACTCCTATATGTTGATGTGATCTATTTCCCCTTGATCTTTTATAAATTTCAAAATAAACACATAACAAAAGATGGTAAGAGCTACAGAAAACAAAGATAACTGGGCCTTAAAGGAGAAACCAGAGGTTCCCCAGTGAACACCAGTCTGCCCTTTTACATAGTAAAATCAGTTTCTTACCCTCTTGCTTGAAATCAGAGCTCTCCTATGTTTACAAATTGTTTTGTGGTGAAAACAAACAACTTAAACTCCCCTAAAACTCACATATATGTTTGATCTATAGTTATAATAAAATTGTCAGTAAAGACTGATTAATAATTACACTCCAAGTTAGAAGCATAGATTGAAAGATGAAGGAATCATAAGACCAAACTGTATGCAAAAAAACGACGACAAATGGATCTGGTAGCTATTCCAACAACATATCTGGGTGTAAAACTTTTTATGTTGCTCTGAAAATTACTATACTGTCAGTTTGGAATCTGAATGTTCAATGAGTTAAAAACCTTAACAGAAGCAAACTGAAATCTGAACAGGCAGGTCTATTATTTTTTCTCACTTTTTTTTTTTTTTTTTTAATGTAGAGTCAGGAAGTAGCAGCTTACTGTCCTACCTCACTGAGTGTCAAGACTCTGTAGCTAGAAATTTCTGAAAGCCACATGATAGTGCCTTTGAAAATTCAAGAATACACAGCCCTACACATGAAAAATCAAGATTTTATAACATCTTGAAGGACTATAGTAGCATGTCACGTTTTAAATGAAACAGAAAAAACAGGATGTAAACCACAGCGTTTGTATTTTGCATCTACTCCTGTTTATAATAAGTGCAGTTTTTAAATATTCCTCTTTACACAAGTTAAAAGCAAAATATTCTTAGATGATAAAATCATATATTTAACCAAGAAAATCTCCAGGTCCACATACATTCATGAGGGGAACCTTTTTTTATGTTACACCTCTGTCAGTAAATTTCACAGAGCAAACCACATTTTTAGAGATCATGTATAGACACTTTGTCTCTCACTTGGGACTTGCAACCCTGCCATGAGGCAACTGTGGCAATAACTTGCTCCTAAAAGCAATGTCAGGTCACTTGGTGCAGTTTCAGATGTCTATCTGTAACGTGCAGACCAAAACAAAGAAACACACTATCATATGTAGCCAAATTTATGCCATAGCTATATGAAGAATTCTCCCAAGTCTTTCTTTGTAAGACTTACAGTAGGATCCACAGACCTAAAAAGAGGAGACTGTTCTATAGAAGGAGATACTCAAGATTAATTCAAACCCTGATGGAAAGTAAAACCTTGTGTACGAATACCAAGGTGACAGTTTAAAGGATCCCCTATAAAAATGGAGGGTGTTTCCTCAGCTTTCACCAGTGTGACTCCAGCAACTTAGTTCTCATTCAGCAAAGAGCACTGGACTGGCTTTCTAGACATTCCAGATACAAATGCCTTCCCCGAGCCTTCTTGAATACCATGAAAAACAGGGACCCTCAACCCCAGCACCACCATAAGCACAGTACTATTAGCATCAAGATATTTCGAGAAAACATTGCTAGCAAAACCAAAAATGTGATATTTGGGGTCATAGAAAAATAAGATGACACCTCATACTTAGTTTGTAACTACAGTTGTCTTTGTAGTTGTGCAAGCTGCTTTATCACATCTAGTGCTCACCTGACTCAGATCCCAAATCATGGATTCTCCTAAATACAAGAGGGCTCAGGTCTAGTGGAGCCTTCAAAATGAAACAAAACCTCACACTGGAACAACAATCAGTGCTAACAGCCTCTGACTACCTTTCCCTAATTCAGATGACATAAGCATGGTGGACCCAAGCCTGGCTCCCTGAAATTCCACGGGGCTACAAAGGAGTGAGGGTGGTGTATGAGAGAGGGGAACCGGTCAAAATAGCTCACTTGGCTTCTGTGCATACCAAATAATTCCAGGGGAAAGTTCCAAAGAGGAATTTAATTCCCTGACAATCCAGGCAAGAGACTTCCCTGTGTTTCTTATCTTCTAGACCAGACCTAAATCAGGCTGTCATGTAATCAATGGACTATGATAGGCTGATTATCATGTAGGATAAGTGATATCTATTAGAAAAAATTGATCCTGACATAACTCAGAAAAGGCAGCAGCTTAAAGCTAGAGGCCACAGGCCCTGGACTGGTCTTTGTACATATTTAATGGCTGTCATTTTCCTGGAGGTGCCTGAAAACAGCAAAACTCTCAAGGTAAATCTATATTGATTGAATAATCCTTGTCATCTGTTAGGACTAACAAAGCTGTCACAGTACAGCCACAAGCAAACAGATTTTATTTGATAACTTTCTTTCCATTTCACCGTGGAAGCACAAGTGCTAGAGTTTCAAGGGAGCCCCTTCATGTTTGGTCTGTTTTCACTCAGGTAATCCCCCAGCGGAGGCCCCTGTTTTCAGTGGCTGATTAACTGCCACGTACTTAATTAAACCTGCAGCATCAGAATTACAGTTTATGAAAGAATCAGAAGCCGGCTGCCAGTGAACCCCCAGTTCTGCAGGGCTTGTGCTATATTAGGAGCTGAGCCTGAATGATTATGGCTCCGAGCTTGATAAAGATTGTAGGGGTGGGTGTGCTTGAGGCTGTCCCTTGTGACAGCATCTCCCTTTATGAATACAGAAAAATTCATCAAACAGAAATCATTAAATGGAGCAGATGGGGTTTTCTGTGTGGCTGAGGCATAAAGCGCCTGGAGATGATGAGCACGGCACAGGGCAGATCAAAACGCCAGTCCCGGCAAAGGTGGACAGTGCAGGACCCTTTGCTGTTGTTGTCCTGTCCGTGCACAACTGGCTTTTGGAGGGGTCAGAGACAGTGCTCCCCCAGTCACGCTCCCCTGCAATCTCCCCCGAAGCTTGCCTGCCTCCTGTCTGCATTTGCCTCCTGAAACCCACATAAAATGACTGGAAAAAAATCAGTGTTGGGTAGAAGAAAAACTCCCCAGCCTCTTAACTCTCTCATTCCATACTCTAAAGGCATTCAATACAACATGACATTTGTTTTTCATTTTCATTTTCAGTGAATCCTTTTTAAATAGGTCAAACTTTTATCCTGTTTCTATTTTTAAAAGCTGGAAATTAGTTAGTTTTCCATGAGATTCAGGTACCAGCACCTTGGCACAGAACTGTATGTGGACAGATTTGAGATGTATTTTATTTGGTGAGGCCTATTCAACCATTCTTGAAATGGAGGCACAAATCCAGGCACCCAAGCAACCCAGACAGGGTCATGAGATATTCACATCACACACGGACCTTGTCCTGCCTCGTGGGATGAATTCCAGCCACAGATTTCAGGAACCCTTTCTCCTACTTCAATAGAAAATTCTGCCTCCTAAGTCTGCAGAGAGTACCTCAATGTAAAAGCACACATTCACCTTTAGTGCAATTATCTCAACTGATTTTTTACCCTTCATTAAAGGGTGTATCTTCTGTCCTCAAAGTGCACGGAAAGAAAATGATTTAACAGGGAACATAAAGTGGCAGAGATGGAGTCCCAGAATGAAAACCAAAGATAATTTTTTTACCTCACTGGTAGGGTGAAATGTTGATATTTTAACCTTACCTACAAGTAGCAGATGTTTCGATTTTGCTTCATCTTTACCTACCAGAGCTCTTTTTAAATTCAGAAGGCTAGTAATTTTGTTTTATATTTCATCTTTATAGGTAGCCATAAAATCTATCAGTCTTAATGATCCTATTAATTGTCTTTGGTTTTTAGCACCATTTTCACCAATTTCTTTTCAGATGTATACATATGCTCTTTCAATGCAATCATCTTACAAATATTACTTATATAAAAAGCTGACCCATTGCTGAAATGCTGCCAGTCAGGAATCTGGGAAGTTAGCTTGACACTTATCAACATTTCCAGAAAGAAAGGAAAAAACAGTAAAAAAAATCAAACTTAAAAGGTTAAGTAATACAAAGAAAAGACCCCAGAAACAGGGTCTGTAAATCCTCTGTGTTCTTAAAAACATTATTTGAGTTGGATTTTTTTTGTGACAGAAAACCATCAAGAATGACCATGTTTTGGTTTTTTTTCTTTTATAATTCTCTCACCTGAGAAGGCATTAACTTGGAATACAGCATTCCTGCTGCTGAAACCCAGGACAGTGTCTCAACCAAACTTTTCCCCTTAGGGATGAGTACAGAACAACAAAACAAGGTTTTAGATGAGCCATAAAAGTGCTCACAGTGCCTTTGCTTCCTCCTTTACCATATAAAATATCTCTCTTCTTAAGCATGCATGGATTAACTGATCTCAGGTTAGTGCAAATTGGGAGTAACTCCTTTGATCTCAATTAATGT
>NW_020955242.1:92847-107847 GCF_003031625.1 Empidonax traillii | reverse complement strand
AGATTATGTTTATATTTTCAGAACAGCAGAAAGCACCTATTTTGAGGACAAAAGCAGAAGTAAAAAGCCAGAAGGACCTTGGTTAGTGTAGCCCAGTTAAAGCTGAATAAATTTTTTTTTTCCAGACTCTGCATTAGGCTGAAGAAGCTATTTTTCACAGTTTGTTCTTTGGGACCTTCTCCTGAGTGAGAAGTTACAGGTGTTCAATTTAACCTTCCATGAAATAATGCATTTACCTCCTCTCAGATTTTTCAAGTGAGGCTTAGAGCATGTTTGGCTTTCCATGACTCCGTTATCTTTGTTCTCCGAGCACTGACAACTGTGGGGAGCCCAGCACAACAAGCAACGCTCACTATCAGCCCGAAACTCAGTGTTAAATCCTCATCACAACGAGCCAGGCAGGACGAACAGTGGCCCAAAGAACTTCTGGAAAACTGACAAACTAATCATGCATATAATTGCTTCTTGACTTTTGCTCCTGCCGTGGCAGGACTTAATAATAACCTCAAAGGTTAGTGTTGGAACACACACATCATTTAAATGACTCCAGGATGACACACTGCAATAACATTATTAATTCTTGCAGGCCCGCTCTCCAGCATTTCCAAAAGATTCAAAAGAAAATGGCTTAAAAGCCAGTAAGAGGAAGCGTGTGTCAGGTTAGTTTTGCTAATTAGAACTTGAGGCTCATTGTAACACAGCTAAGAACTTGTTTGATAGTTCCTTGAAGGCAGATGATTCAAATAAACATGTGAGCCAGTTTCTATAACTGCTTTCATGTCAAATTACTTAGCAGTGCTCTCAAATAGGAGTCATGAATGGAAAGCATCTATATTTTGGTTCATTTTGATAATTAAAGACAAATTGAGAATTAAAGACAATGAATTCAAAAAGACTATCCCTCTGCATATTGTTTGAAAAAGGAACTAGCACTTAGCATCAAATTAAGAGCCTAGTCCAAAGCACTGAGGTCAATGGGAAGTGTCTTTCAACAAGCCAGTGTTTCGGATAAAGCCAAGAAAGAAAATTATTTGTATGGAAAATGCTTCAGATCTCTAGAATGATTCAGTGCTCAGAAAACCAACCACACTTATTAACTATAGACCACAAGATAAACTGTTTCATTAGTCTCAACTGGAAGAGATTATCTGGCAACCCCCCTGCTGACGAGACTCTTTCACGTTCATTATCATAAAATACTTCCTATTTTAAAAAAGCTCAATG
The DNA here is from genome assembly GCF_003031625.1 of Empidonax traillii. Lineage (NCBI taxonomy): Eukaryota > Metazoa > Chordata > Aves > Passeriformes > Tyrannidae > Empidonax > Empidonax traillii. Next base: position 106,623 of record NW_020955242.1, on the reverse strand, counting down.
TTATATACTTTGGTGTGGCTAGACAATTTTTGTATCGGAATTTCAGTTTTAACAGCTTACATAAAAAAGTAGACAACTTTAAAAATTAATAAATGCTTTCCTCCTTCCCCTCCTCCCCCCCAGTCATCAAGTTTTGGAGAAGACGAAATTCCCAATGAAGTTGAGTAAAATACAGCGAATGGTATGATCCCCCAGACAAATAAAGAAAAAAAAGCATATTTAACAAATGTTAAAATAGGTGACACTTTGAAATAAAATTCTGACAGTTTCAAGGTAACTTGTTCTCATTTTAGCATAGATCTAAATTAAAAGTAAAGATTAAACAAGAGCTATGTAACTCCTCAAAAGAAGTAATATGTTTTGCTTTGAATCAACCAAAATGCCTGGCCTGACCTTAAAACACATCTTTAAATCTGAAAAGAATCCCCCATTGATCACTGTGAGCCGTGGGAGCCCGTGGGTGTGTCCAGGCTCAGGCTGTGAGTGCAGCCTGCCCACTACAGAGGCCAGGGTGTCTGTGCTTTGAGGAAAGCTCCATTAGAGGTGTTAGCAAAGTACCAGTGTGTCCCAAGAAGGATACAAATACCTGCCCAAATAAAATAATATTCTTTCCAGAATAGTAAAAAAGTGGACATCCTTAGCTGGCAGAGAATTGTTTTATTTTCCTGTTTTATTTTATTTATTCTTCACTCCCTATACCTTAGTTCAGATCTTTCAACTTTACTTACAGGTAGGGACTAAGCTGGAGAATTTATCATAATTATCCAACTCCCTGCTCTCTGTAGAGAATCAGGTATCCAGGAAAGCTTTACATGGAAAAAAAAAAAATCATCAAAGAATACTTGACTTGATTTAGCAACAGAATCCAATCACAGATATTGGCTAAGTTAGCACTCTAAAAACCCTTCATTCATTAAGTTGCATATATTTGGAGAGCTCACAGTGGCAAACATTGGACTTTGGGGAATACAAGAGAGACTGTGTTTTGTGCTGTATGAGGGTTATGGGACCATTCAATACCAGGGCCGTGGACACAGCTTGACTGGCCTTTGCCCTTCTTAGGATGGTCAGAAGCAAATCACATTTTCAAAAACCAAGGGGGAAAATATTGTGTTCACCCCCAAAATTTCTAACTGTATTCACAGAAACATGGAATCATGTGGAAGGGACCCTCAATGATCATAAAGTCCAACATTTAGCCCTACACAGGACATCCATCTAACCAGTTCTTAGATTTCGAACATACTGAAGAGCACTGGTATTCAAAAAAAGAAGCCAACACTAAAACTTTTTTCCCTGCTTTAAAGTCATCTAGTTCTTAAGAACAAATTAATTTTCTATATGAAATTCAGTTTAAGCAAATTATTAAGCATAAAGCAGTCCTTCTTTGCTTTTCAAGGCATGTATTAACTTCTTTTCTGAATTAAACATCAATAAAAAGGCATGTCATTAGTGTTTATTCTGAATGGTATTTTTTTAATATAATTTCATCAACTCTCAAGTAAGTCCAAATTCTAATATGATTTCCATCCCTCTGTCATGTTAATTTCTCCAGTGCAGTCCATCTAAGCCATTATATAACAGTATTATAAATAATCTTCTAATATCCACTTCACAACTCTTTAATTGACAGTACTCAGCAGACCACATTATGGAGGCACTCACATTTTTTCTGAAGGATAAAATGAAACATTTTAAAACAAGTTTTACCTTTTCTTTATCAGACAGTTCCTGCTCAGTATAACCAAGGCTCACATTGCTGGTACCTTCTCTGCATAATCACCAAAGACAGAAAATATCTGCTGGCAACACTCAACTAAATCAGGAGACAAGGGAAGCAACTGCAGTAAATAGTCTAAACCAAGGATGCATATATGTAGCAAAGAGACCAGATGCAAACCTTTTTAAAAAAATCTTAAGTATACAATAACCTTTGGTCAAGTTCTTTGGGCTTATTATTTAATCAAAAAAGTGCAACAATTAAAACAGACTTCTGTTGCCAATATCTTAATAGTACAGACAGTATATTCTAGAAGATTAAATATATAACGCAAAAAACACACTTAACCTACTCTTGTCTGATTTGTGCAAGCCTGACCTACACATCAGTATCACTGGCACATCTAAATGGAAGGTCCTGTTAGGAACTACTTTTTTGTCAGACTTCTGCAAAACAAAAGGAGCATCTGCCTCTCTTAAGTATTGTAGAGGAAAAACAAAAACTTCACTGCTGTTGCCAGTTTCTATGTAAATTTTCTAAGTCTCGAATCTGACTCTCGGCAAACACAGTTGAGTAGTTTAAAGCAAGGTTGCAAACTCCTGTTGCCATGGCCAGCCCTGAATCAAAAGCTTGTAAGTACAGGTTGTATTTATGTGTCCCATGTACAGAACCTCGACTACTCTTAGTTGCTACTAAAGGGAAAACACATATTGGAACAAGAGGACACGGTTCACAAGTGACAGCAGCTGGGAGCGAGGTGATGAGGCTTGGAGCTGACTGCAGAGAAAAGCTGGGTGAGCTTTGGTCTGGAAGGCAAAGAGCGAGGCTTGGACACAGCCTTTGCTGGGCATGGGCAGGTCTGTGTCGATTTGCCTGGAGCAGAGGAAATCAGGAGACTGGGAAAAGTGACCTGAACAATCCTACATATAAAAGAATAAAAAGACCAACTGACAGTTAGGAACAATAAGCACGAGGGGCCTGACTCTGGAGGAAGTGTGAGGAGGAGGGAAGCCCTACCTTCATATTCCAAAGCAGATTTCCCATCCTTAGGCACTGGCATGTGCTGCTTCTCATTTGGACTTGCAGTTTGCAGCAGCTACACTAGTAAAGTAACTCTGTTCCTTATCAGGCCACACATTTACGGGAAATTCTCACAGGCAGAGACACTGGAAGAGCTGGTACTCAGAAAACTGAGAACACTTGCTTCCAGTTACTGGAAGTTGCTGGGAGTCCAGCACACTCATAGAGAGATCTTCAGTAGGATTAGTTATGTCTTCCCCTGAGTTTGCTCCTCTTTACTTATTTCACTCTCTTATTACAAAAATAAAGCTGTCAGTGTATGTGAACAGGTTGAAAGATGAGGCCCACCAGCTTCACCACTGCTCCTAAATGTGGTGATGCAAAGTCAGTTGTGGGAGAGGTTCCCACAAGTAGGTTTGTTCACCAACTTGGTCTTCAAGGAGCAGACAACGAAGGAGAGGTGGTTTTCTATAGCTTCAGACAGCATTACTCATTAGCCATTACTCATCAGCAGTATGTTTCCATCCTTCATTAAACCATATCACTAATCACAAAAAACATGTCCCCACCATCTAAAAGACTTGTAGAGGCGGCACTTGGGGACAAGGTTTAGTGGTGGACTTGGCAGTGCTGGGTTAATGGTTGGACTCAATGATTTTAGAAGTCTTTTTCAATTTAAATGATTCTATGTCATCAATGCAGCCCAGACCAGACTGCTCTGGTTCAGTCAGTGTCAGCAGGATCTGACCATACATATTTTCTGATGTAGAGGTGTATCAGTGCAGTAAGTTTGAAATTCTGCTAGGGGAAAAAAATTTAAAAAAAAAACTTCAAAGGGAAATAGTGTTTTGATTGATTTTGTTTCCTCCGTAAGTCACGGACATTAGTTATGTTCAAATAACCTAAATGTTATAAACCAGTAATAAAAACCCACAGTCCCGAATGGAGAATTTTGCTTTTCTTTCTTGCCTTTATATTGAAGATCAGCTTTAACTCTTTTCCTCCCACTTCAGCTAAGTCACATGCTTAAAATTATCAAAACATAAGATTCCCACTATTTTCATAAGTAGATCTTCAGCTTCCAGCTTGCTGTTATGATTAAAATAAGCTCCTACAAAGTCTTAACTCACTAAATTAAATATAATACTTGAGATCTTGACACTTTATGACAATTATTTTCTGACATCTATTTTCTCCGTCTTAATTGCTAACATACTAAAGTTGCAAAATGATATTTCACAGGAACATTACTTCTGAAGTTACTTATTAATGCCAGGATTTTCCCATAGCACTAAACCTAGGTTGCAGTTGTCTCCTTCTTCTTAGTTCTGGCATGACTTTGACCGGTTGAATCCCCAAATATGTATCAGTAATCAAAAGGTATATTTCAGTACAGGAGAACCTGTTTGGAAGAATTCTTCTCATTTCTTCTCTGCTTGTTTTATCTTTGCTTGAGATGTGAATAATTCATAGGCCTCTGTCTGCTTTACAGTCAAACGCATTCTGTCCACCCAAGACTGTTCGACTTTGTGATTTATTATTTAATAATTTGCAGGGCTGCGCTGTTGTAAGGTGAGCATTGTGACTGCTTGCAGAACTGTTACAATCTGGTCTAGTTAGCTGTCCTTTCTTTCCCTCTCTCCAAACAGCAGCAGTTATTGATTTTTTTTACAAACCTCTGCCATGTAATCCCACAGCTGCTGATCTCAAAGCTGTTACTATAAAGTAAAAGTTGGCCCTTCTTCTTGAAAACAAGAAGTCATGTTTTGATTCACTTTTTCTTTCTTTTTTTTTTTTTTTATCAATTGTTTCTTTTTTCTCCTTCTTCTGTGCCTTAGTCAATGACAATACTCAGGAAGCGCCACTGGCTTCTCTTAAGGATAAAAATGAAAAATGAAAGCCCTTGTGGGAAATACACGCTGATCCTTTCATTACACCTGCAAAAAATGCCTGTCTGAAACTTTTCAACCTTTGAAACTTTTCCAAAGGAAGTTGAGCTATTTCATCTATTATCTTGGCAACAATTACACAGTGTTGTCTCTCAATAATACAATATTTGTGTTTAAATCCCACTGCAAGTTATCAGTCACACATAATGGTGAAAAGAACTACTCCAAAAAACACAATGGCTCCTAATTCTTAAAGATTTACTATGCTGCCAAGCTCAGCGATACTAATCAGTGTGCAATTAGGGCCTGATCGATTGGCTTCAACTGACTTTGGATCAGGACTGTAACAGGCACTGAGGGCACAGGCACAGCAATTGTAGCCCCAGGTGAATTAACTTCTGTACAGCCTATTTTCTACCTGTCAATTAATTAGAGGATCTGCAGCCTTTGAAGACTAAAGCATTGTGGGACAAAACTCAAGTTGTTTCTCTTTTGCTACTATGAACCTTCAATAAAACAGTTTTCTCACACTATCCTCTTCCTCTCTAGTCCATGCCTTAATTAAAGTGGCATTAATTTTATGCCTAAACCGGAAGATAAACCTTTCTGAGCCAATGTGTGCACTTCAGTAACATACTGACTTCAGCTCACCACAAGACTTGGTGTAAACAAGCTGGTGGGCTCATCCTGTCTTAGGAGGGAGGCCTCGTCTCCTGGGTGAGACTGGATGACGGTGCCATTCCCTGGCTACATACCCTGAGATGGGACCAGAATTCCTGAACTTACGGAAGTAAGCTTAACTGCAACCCAAGCTTCCTACTGATCTACCCCAAATGGAATCCATTTCATGCCCCTAACTACAGTGTTTTACCACTCTACCACTTGGCACACTTAGGTTTCTGCTTTGATTCCAACAGCTTATCTTTAGTAATGATACATCATCTTCTTGGTAGAAAGGCTTTTGCACAAACGTTAAGTCTTGCAAAATTTTCTGCAGATGGATTTGACTCAGCCATATACCTTAAATCAGATAATTCAAGACAGACTCATAAATACAAAATCCCTTACTCTTGGTATACTTTAGTTTTAGATACTATAAGACACGCCACAGTCGTACATATATTTTGCTTGGCCATGAGAAAGGCCTGAAAATAAACTCCAACCTACAGAGGGCTGTTGTAACAACCAGGGATCCTTCCCAGAGTAGAGCTGAGTTGCTGCCTTGTGTGCTAGCTGAAGTTTCTGAATTCCTTTTACTATCAGCTCTGGAGGCATACTGGAGGAAGAAAATATTCGTCTCTGCAAAGGGAACCTCTGCTGAGAGGAAGAATTTATTTCCCTTTTCTACTTATTCCTGTCTTCCATTATTTATTCAAGCCAGTGAGTAAAAACAGTAGGATTTTGGCAATGCCTAATGTTTTACATTAATAGTATTGGAAAATCTTGATGACAGCAGATACTCACATTGCACTCTATGTATTGCTAGTCTACTAGACCTTTTTTCTTTTTTTTTAAAGAAAAATAAGCACAAAAAAAATATTGCAATAACACAGCAAAACTTTAGCTGAGGAAGAGGTGGGTAATTCGACTGTATGCAGTCAAATTTCAAAGTAAAGCCCTAGAAGATGCACCTCCAACATGAAAACAGCACACACTTAGCAGGTTTTTGTCCAGTGTTTGGGAAATCTGACAGATTTACCTGCTTAAACTATGGATTGTCTTCCACTCTCACTCATCACCCTTCAGCCCCAGCCCACCGGCTTGATTTTACACCAGGGAAAACCACTACTCAGGAGCTCTTCCTTTAGACCTCCTAGTTTGAAAGGTCTAATAGCCCAGATAAAGAAGAGTACTTAAACTTGCATAATACCTTTAATGACTCCCTAGGGGAAGATGCTGCACAATTTATTTAACTCTTTGTACATAGACTTTCATCCTGGGTGCTTATATGTTAAGGACCTCTAATGTGCAAGCCATTAGAACCTTTCACCATAATCTCCTCCCAATGTCCATTTAGATTACAGTAATGGCCACTAGTAATGTAGAGTAATGGCCACCAGCAATGATATCATCATAATGACTTCACTGAACTTGCTCCTCAAGTCTCCTTATGTATGGTAATCACAGATCCTTGTACATAGTGCCTTAATGCAATGAAGGCACACACCTTGTCCAGATACTCCAATTCCCATCTTTTACAGAAATGGACCTTCACTGTGACATGGCTACCTCCGTTTTTGTGACTATCTTATAGTCAAAAAAGGGAGTAGTTTAGCCTATATTTCAAGGCCTAAAGCAGAAGTAAGTAAATAAAAAATTTAAATACCTGGTGGCTTGTTTGTTTGTTTTCTGGTAGGAAATACAACATTGTGAAGGTTAGGGATAGTTTTGATGACAAAAAAAGGTCACTGAAAAGGAAGAATTTCTGGGGAAGAATCAGGTCCTTAGACTTGAGCATCAGGACAATGACATTAACCATTATCTTGCCTTTCTATACAACAAATATATAAGTATACTGTAGACAATGTGCTTCACGCTTGCACAAATAATCTCATTAATTAAGATAGGTAAGAATTGTCAACTACATCCTCTTTCAATTATTTTGGCCTATAAATCTATATTGTACCTTAATGATTTCCCTGCTAATAAGCCATTTTTCAGCTGAAGAGCTAGTTCACCAATTTTCAGTATGACATATTTCCCTCCTTTTTTTTTTTTTTTCAACACAAAGCTTAATTTTGGAAAATTCCAAGCACTGTTTGATCTTTGAGGGGCTTTTTTCCCCTCAGCAATATAGGTGGGTAATAGTCAGCTCTAACACTACCACTTGTGATAACCTTTTGCAGAAATGGGGACAGAGCCAATTATACAAAATATTCAAGCATATGCCTTCATGTAAGAATATTGATTGTTGTATTTACTGCAGAGGAGCAGGTGTGTACTTTAAATACAGACCCTCATGAGATGCTGAGCGCTCTGAAGGCTGAATGTGTTTTCTCCACTCTGCATGTCACGAGACAAGACCTCAGAAAAAAGGTCAGTTCTGACAGTTTCACTCCCAGCATAATTTCACTTTATTGCATGAGAACAGAATGTGGGCTGCCATCTGAATATATAGGAAAGAGGTATCTTAGGTTATTAGATAACTCTGGAATCTAATTAATCTACACAGAAACAAACAATTTAAAATAAACTGAGCTACTGATGGGGGGGCTTTATCCCCTTTCTCTTCTATTTGTAAGGTCTCAATGTGTTCACATTTTAGAAACTTCTCCCCATCGTTAGGTCTGGCAGGTAAATCCCAGCCCTTGTTATGCTAGTGATCGCTGAGAGATAGATGAATAATTAATAATAGAAATAAAGAATGGATTATTAAACAAGTAAATGTTTTCTTCTGTAACTGATAATGCAAACTGTTTCTAGGTTATATTCTGCTTTCCAGTGAAGGCTTCCAAACATTACCTTCAATACAGACAAAAGCACCTCAGCTAGTTCTTTCATACAGAATGGTAAATTATGTTATTGCTTTTGTACACTATTCCCAATGCTTATTGCATATTCACTTGTATACATCTAGTGCAACATTATTATCTTGTTTTGATTTTCTTTCTTCCTCCACCCATACCCCCCTAACCTCCTGTCAACAGTTGGGGAAGCTGCTAATACTGTATTGTATATTCATTATCCTAGCTTTTTCTTTACAAATATCATTATAACATCCTGCATTTGTAAAGTAAATAATTAAACATTCTAGAAAGTCTTATAGGACACAGTAATCTAACAGATGAAAGACATCAGAAATGTGAAAATCAAATGGAAGCACATGTAATATGTATCTTTTAAAAGAGTTTTCATAAAATAGGGTTAATGTGTTAATCAACCATATTTAAAATGCTAATTAATCACTGACTTGGAGTCTATTCATAAATAATTGAATGTCCTATTTATGCAGAATTTCTTATACTTGGAAATGTGTGGCATTCATTCTGGTCTTGCAGGATGCAGCACAGCATTAACACTCATTGAACTCTCTCAGCTCTGTATTTGGATGGTGCAATCACAACTGCCTGCTCTTCAGTTACAATTCCCAACCATATTCTGGCAATTAACCTAATCTGTCCCATCACTAAATATATCATTTTAATGGCAAAATATGAAGAGCTGCATTAACCATACAATTTTGCCAGCACTCGAAGCATGGAATGGAGAGGCACAGAAGGTGAACTGGGGGGGGGGGGTGTGTGTGAATCAAGCCAGTTGGGGTTATTCTATTTTCCTTTCCCCTCCCTGTTTTCAAGGCATCTCTTCCTTTCTCTTTGGAGGGCCTGTCATGCCCCTAGATGGTTTCTAACACTACAATACACATTTCTTCCTCCTCTAAGGACTTTGTCTTAGACAATGTACTTATCGATCTTCATGTTTACACCCCCAAGCAGTGATCCTGGCTGCAACGTGAGACCTACACGTATGTGTAACAGTGGAAACAGTGCTGGTAAACACAGCATCTTCAGCTACCAGCAAAACCCAAACTGCTTTGGAGAGGATTAAAGCGAGGACTCTCAGAAGGAATGTGAGAGTCTCACAGAACTAGCTGAAAATTTCTCTATGAAAATACTCATCAAGACATTAACTCTTCATGCTTTTGAGGCAATTCACCAATGTGGATTGCTTTAAAGCTCCAAAATTACCTAAAATGGGTGTACATACACTTTCAAAAGAAAAGAAAGAAGCAGTCAGCGGGTAATATACATTTTCATGCTAGTAAAATGCTAACTTGTAAAACAGAATTGCAGTAGCAAAGGAATTCCCTGAATTCTCAACACGTGTCCTAAGCGGGAGATTGTTTTTCTCTCGTTTCTCTCTACTTTGGTATGAAGAAGTAAATTAGACCTTGCCTAATGTGATTTAGTGGACAGGCTGGCAATGTAACTTGTCATTAAAGAATGAGAATAAGAAGAAGAATAGATCCCTCCTTCTAATCCTTCTTGACAGCCTAACAGAATACCAATTTACCACTTGATGAAGGCTTCAGGATGTTATGAAACCTCTATGGGGACTTCAGAGGTCTGTACAGAAAGGAATGAGGATGAGACGCAGCCAAAGTTGTTGGGGAAAAAATGGCTCTGGAATGGGAGCTGCTCTATAAATGGCTGGTTGCAAGCCAGTTGGCATCCTTTAATATTTGGACACTCCAGCTAATCCAGTGGAGAGGAAAGGAGCTGGTGGACCTTGTGGAGATCATTCAGCATTAAAAAAGAAGAGGACTGCTTCAAGCAGTTCCAAGCAAATACTGGGCTGATGATTGCCTGGAATCAGGCTTAGGAATACTTGATATGGTTGGCCATGGTTCCATGGTAGAGCAGTCTGATTATCTCTACTAAATGGTACATCTTTGCCTTTAAGGCCCTCTTAAAAAAAACAAAACAAAAACAAAAAAAAAAACCCCAACAAACAAACAAACAAACAAACAAAAGACTCATAATCCAAACACATGACTCCAAAACAGGCAAACATTTTCTTTCTTTTCCCTACTGGATAGGTAGTACCTGCACAGCTAAAGCTGACAAGGAGCAATTCTAAATTCAGTAACTGTCTTTATCCCTAGGGAACAGCCACTGGGCTACTGTATGCAAGTAAATAGGGGTCTAGAAAAAAGCTAGTTGTGAAATATTTTGCTTTTATCATGTTACCCAAGAAATATTGATCGACACTAAAGTGGAAATCCAGCATCCAAATGCTTTGGAGTTCTCCCTTTGGAGGAGTTCTGTGGCAGTACCCAATTTACTATTCCATTCCTACTTCCAAGGAAAAAGGCACCTATTTTTGAAATGCAACTTATCACCAGCTCTCTCTTAAAGGTATTTTTCAACAGTCTTCTTCCCTCAAGAATATAATTTGAGAAATTGAACTTAATGAGTGCTGTTCATAACACAGCAATGTGTTATTTTCATCACCAAGGTAAATTGGCTTGTGATCCAGATTACTCTTTTCTGGCAGCTCTGTAATTCAAAGAAGAGTGACAGTGCAAGACACAGCAATTCTAGTGGAAATGATCCTTAGTCAATACAGAGATTCTGGCAGTGGTGAGAAACGCAAGGTTCTGCAATCGTTACGCCTTTTGCCAATCATGCATGATGCAGTTAGTATGTTGATGATATCTCTCTCTAACATATTGAGTTAGTGTTTGTGTCTATCCACTTCCCTCTACTGGACAAAATCAGAGCTGTTCAAGTGTTTATGATATCTTGTCGTTATAAGTGGTTGGCCCAAGAGAGGGATGTGTGCCCTGTGACAATGAGCAACTACTAATGGAGATTCTCCTTTAGCTCAAGTGATAGAAGCTTGTGCTGTTGGAGCAGAAGGTCACGAGTGTAATTCTTCCTCTCAAGTTATGCTATTAAGCTGATAACCATGATGGCTGCATGCCAGCAGTGAGCAGATACACCTCCACCCTTTGTGTTCTGGGTTAGCACTGTTCAACCTTCTGCTGCCTTTTCTCTTGTCTCCAAGCTCCTTTTTCAATCAGGGATGAAAGGAAGAGAAAGAAAGAGAGAGAAGGCTGAGAGAAGCTCACTCAAAAAATCCAGAAGAAACCCTCCTGTGCTGGTGGGACAGCATACCTTCCTACTCTACAGAAAATGGCCCAGAGTTATGCCAGAAATGACAAGTGTTTCTCTAGATGTTATTTGGGAGTTTGTGAAAAAACACAGAGCCTTCTCTATATCAGTGCATAGCTCAAAGGGGCCTGTGATAGTGTTAGATGCAGCTTCAAAAGAGACTTTCCTGTCTTTTTATGAAAGACAGACTTCAGTGGCATCCCTCTCTCTGCAAATCAGTGTTAAGGACTGAGGATGCACATTGCTCATCATGCCCTTGTTCTCTTCCTCTCACTTTTTTATCTTCCAAGCTCATTTTCCTCTCTGTTCCACCCAGTATGTAACAAGATGGAAGTGAAAATTTACTTCCTTTGTGAGCTTTGGTACTAAGAACCCAACACATTGCTTTCCAAGTACTAGAGTGGTTGCATTTCAGTCCCAACCCATCTCTATTTCAAAGTCATACTTTAATCTGGAATGTCAGGTAGAACATGAAACAATATTAATCTATGCTACATAAATAATTTCCTTCAATTATCAGGAAAGAGCAGCAAGACATGAATTTTCAGGTTGATTGAGTTTTAATCTCTAAGTTAAAAATTAATAATTTAGGTAGGTGAGGGTTTTTTTTTAAAAAAAAAAGAAAATAGAGGGGTTTATATTTCCTTTCTTCAGAAAAAAAAAAAAGATAATTTGGATCCAAAGGTCAGGGAATATTCATAGGCTGGAACTGTGACAATTATGAAATTATTCACAGAAGAAAATACTTAGAATTCACGGCAAGACATCCAGGTTCATCACAAGGCACAAGAGATTGACAATCTATTATGAATGCCTCACATCACAGATAAATATTTCAATGCAAATAAATAAAGGATGCTGAGTGTTTCTCTTCTGAATGACTTTTCACAGCTCACTGAACACAATAGTTCTGGGACTCCTCTATGTCCCAGACTCGTGTCCAAACTTTGGCATCCCCAAAGGCTTCCTGTGCTGAGCACAACCAGGTTACACTGTGATTTCAATTTGGAGTTACAAAGAACCAATTAATCCATTTCCCTCTAACAGAATGTTAAAACACTGTTTGGTGCATTAGGACAATCATGGACATTGTGCAACTGGCCTGGTTTTGTTTTGTGCTCCCTTGTAATTACTACGAATGTACCATTCTTGTCAAACCTAATGACTTTTCTTTTTTGGTGCAGGGGAAGAGAAAAAAAAAAAGAGAAAAGACAATGATGTCTCTAAGCATATGGCTGGTTTACTCTGCAGATGGAGACAAGAATAAGCTAAGATGTACGTCTAGTGAATTGTGCTCAAATAAAGCTTTTCTGTAACCGGTTTCTTACCTGTCACTATGATTATTCTTCTTGATCTGCATTGTATGCCAAAACCCCAAAAAGAGTAAAAATATTCTATGCCAAGATTGTTTTTTTACTTATTTTCAAGCAAAGGTTTTAAAGGGATACTTCTAGAAGAAAGGTTTTTTCCTTTTTTAAATAGGGACCTGCTTAACTGTTTTCATCTGTTAAAAGTAATTGTATTATTTTAACCACTGGCAGGAAATTCCATGCTGTGTATTGCTTCATATGAAGCCATTTGTAACTTTACAGCTTTTTAATTTTGCAACAGCTGTATAGAAAAGGAAAATGACCATGTAGAATTACATCACTCATAGCTGCTTCTCCATTAAAACAATATAACTAGAAAATGTTTGCAGGTTCACAATAAATGCTGAAAAGTACATTTGACTGAACAGAGAGAAACATTTTCAGGACTTGCAAAGATGCCAAGCTGATCTAGAAGGCTTTCCATTTAAGACTAGCAAATGAGACCTCATCAGTTACTCATTTGAACTTTAATAAAACTTAATCCTCTTAAAGGAGGGGACAGCTAAACCCAGGAAATTCGGTGCTCCCCTTATTATAACTGTACAGAAAGATTTGTATGAAACATTTGATTTCAAGTATTAATTCCTACCAACATATGGGAGTGAAACAGACACAGTAGATGCTGGATTATGAATAAAATTACTATTTCATAATCAGATTATAGACATAATCTAGAATTTTTAAAAGCAACTACTCAGTCACATTTATTCTGCACCCCATAGACCTATCCTCGATATAAGCCTGATGTTCGCAGAATGAAGATTATGCACTAAAATCCTGAACATCTTAGTAAAACAAAAATTAAGGCATACAGAATATTTCATAGATTTGGTGACCAGCTTCTCAAACAAACAGTGGCAAGAATTAATTGCAGAAAATGACAGTGGCGAGAACCATGATATGTCACAATGATGTGACAACACAGGCCAGCTCCTTGGGAAAGCCAGTCAGCACATGCAACATATCAGGAGTTTTCAGTACGAGTAGTCAGTGAGGGAGAAGTTCCTTCCGTGTTCTGGGCTGTACTTGGATCAGGTAATGAACAATTATTATCCATAACTACAAACTATGGGAATATACGTAGGGAAACTTCTGATATGCCTTTATGTGTATCACAAATACTGATTGTTATTAATTCACCACTTTCCCACCCAGCTCTC